>NC_133649.1:22801978-23117961 GCF_009905375.1 Apium graveolens | reverse complement strand
ATTTGGAGAAAGAGAGATGGAAAGACGTGACCGTTTGCGGACGCTCATGGGGAAGCTGGATTCTGAAGGAGAGTTAGAAAAGCTAATGAGAGTTCACGAAGAGGAAGAAGCTGCTGCAGCTGTGTCAATAGCAGATGGAGCAGAAGACGAAAATGTCCAGTATCCTTTCTATACAGAAGGCCCAAAAAATCTTTTAGAAGCCCGAAAAGAAATCGCCAAGTATTCTTTAGTGAGAGCATCTATGCGTCTTCAACAAGCAAAAAGAAAACGGGACGATCCTGATGAAGATTTAGATGCAGAGGTTAATTGCGCTTTGGAGCAAGCTGCAAGTTTGAACCTTAATTGTGATGAGATAGGGGATGATCGGCCGCTGTTTGGATGCTCCTTTTCACATGACGGGGAGATGCTTGCTACCTGGTACAATCTCATTCCTTTCCTTTTCCCTTAAATAGTTAGACTTATATTGCACTCTGAACACCATGTTATCTCTAATTCGTATGATTGGTGTATCCAATTAAGTTTTTTGATGCTAATATTCGTCCATTATGTTTTGTTAGACTTTTTAGAAAAAGTTTTCACATACCAAGGAGGGTCGTTAACACATAAAACACATTAAATGTGGTTTTCATTTTATTTCCACACTCTTGTTATTTAAACAGGAAAAAGAAAGAGATATACATTAAGTAGGGGCATTTTGTGGAAAGTGGGTCATTGAATGCACTTTGAATAGATAAAACGTCCATCAAAGGGAATTGTTATAGAAGTCTAGAACGTCGTTTAAAAAGGAATGGAGGAAGTATATAATATGGGCTTGATATATCTGTTATGCAGTTTTTATCAAAGAATGACCATAGAAACCCTTTAGCTAGAACCCAATATATATATGTATCTTTCAACTTCGAACTATTTATTTATTAAATAGCATAATTAGTTTAACTTTCTAGCAGCGTCTAGGTAGTAATTAGTTGTTCTATTCGAGTCATTCAAATTTTTAGCGTTTAGCGACTTGACACAAATTCTACATTTATAATTCATATTGTAGTATAAGATTTTACTTGGTCATGCTTAATTTGAAATAATAACTTGTGATGAGTCATTCTATCTAAGTTATCTAAACAAATGTTTAATTTATAGTGATGTGACAAAATCTTACAGTTAAGTCATATTGTTGTCTGAAATCTTAACTTGGCATGCTTTATTTTAAAAGTATTGTTTAAAGTACTTATTTTGATAAGATTGTTTAAAGAACTTGATGACATTAGTAACCTTTAAACACTAATGCAGCCCCTCGCTCGTATTTTTTAACTATGATACTTTTTTTTTTTGCTAAATAACTATGATACATTTTTGTTATCTACAAACTAATTTTTGTTTTTTACATAATTTCTTCTCCAGTGCTTTAAATGGAAATGCAAAGATATGGAGCATGCCTCAGGTGAGAAGGCTTTGTACTTTGAAGGGGCACACAGTGCATGCTACTGATGTTTCTTTTTCACCCATTAACAATACTTTGGCTACTGCATCTGCTGATCGCACAGCAAAGTTGTGGAATAGTGAAGGCGTGCTTCTGAGAACTTTTGAGGGACATTTGAATCGCCTTGCGCGCATTGCATTCCATCCATCAGGCAAGTACTTGGGTACAACTAGCTTTGACAAGACCTGGAGATTATGGGATGTTGAAACTGGTGAAGAGCTGCTTCTGCAAGAAGGTCACAGTAGGAGCGTGTATGGACTATCTTTTCACAAAGATGGATCTCTGGCAGCATCTTGTGGGCTTGATTCACTTGCTCGTGTGTGGGACCTTCGCACAGGGAGAAGTGTTCTTGCCTTGGAAGGTCATGTTAAGCCAGTGAGTATTCCTTACTTCTTCAGCATAGCATTGTAGTAGAGCTGTAGATAAGCTGACCCGAACTCTAGTGATCATGTTCGGTTAGTTAAAATATTGTTCAGCTTGAGCTTGAATCTGAGCAAAAAAACTTCTTGAGCTTGGTTCATTTAAAAAAAGTGTTATCACGGACTCTTTGCAAATAGGCCGTGAGCATTTCATGAACATTGCTGACAAGCTTGTTTGTTTTCTTTGTTTACGAACATAAAGAAAAAAGTATTAAAATATAATAAAATAAAAGCTGCAAACTAATGAAATAAAATAAAATTTGTTAACTATTCAAATAACTTTAGGTTCCATCAGGAATAGCATCTTCCATTACCAAAAGAATTGTAGGTGTAGTTTAATATATTTTACCTTAATACTGTAACATAAGTTATAGTTCAGTTATGATTATATATATTCCACCTTCATAGTGTAGCATAAATTATAGTTCTATGAACATTAATAAGAGTAAATAAAATTGACTATCAAATTAATATATTATTACACAATTAGTTTATAATTGAACCTATTCACTAGTTGAACTTGTTCATGGCCCTACTTCTTGAGTCTGTTTACGCACTATTATTTACGTTCCCAAACCTGTTCATGAAATTTTGAGCTGATCTTTACTGTGATCAAGTTCAGCTCATTTTTAAATTGAATCTTAAAATCATATTCAAGCTAGGCTCGTTATGAGCTTGGATTTTCTTGTAGGATCTGAACTCTCAACTATTTGTCAGCGTCTAAGCTCATTTGCATCCCTAATCGTAGCCAATTTCTTCTCCTAGGTGCATTGCATAGAGATGGTTATGAACTGATTAGTTAACTTTTGGTTCTATTCAGATTTATGGTATAAGTTTTTCTCCAAATGGCTATCACTTGGCTACTGGTGGTGATGATAATACCTGTCGAATATGGGATCTGAGAAAGAAGAAATCCCTGTACATAATACCAGCACATTCAAAGCTTATATCTCAAGTCAAATTTGAGCCTCAGGATGGATACGTTCTCCTAACTGCTTCTTACGATATGACAGCGAAGGTATTCCTCTCATCAAATTAGTGGTCTTTTAAGTTGGACCTGAAACATTTCTTATCTTCATTGCTAAACAGTACAGATTTTCACAGAATAATAGAACTTCATATTTCAGGTGTGGTCATCCAGAGATTTCAAGCCTGTGAAGACGCTGTCTGGTCATGAAGATAAACTTTCATCATTGGATGTAGTAGCAGGTGCTTTATCAAAAAATTCGATATCACATTAAGTGGATAAGTTTGCCTTTATACATGTAGTAATGAGGAAGCGAGTAGTATAGAACCTAGGAAAATCACAACCAAACGCAGGACTTAGTTATCCTTGTCAAGTTATGCATAGCTGCTTTCAATTGAGACATAGAGCATAGAAATATATTTTGTATCAAGTCATAAATGTGTTACAATAACCATTTTGAAAAGCGATTATGAATTTTGTAAAGAAAAATACGGCTGTGCAAGTGTTATGAAGACTAATATTGCTTGTGCAGGTGTTATGAATACTAATTTTAGTTGTGCAAGTGTTTGAATAGTATCAGTATTATGAATTCTGCAAGTGTTCACAAGAATTTGTTCATGGGAAGTGGTTTGGTCGATTATGTCGTGGTATAATAGATTAATAGCACTTATGCTCAATAATAGCAGTAATGAGTGTTATTTTATTGAAATGCAGTCTTCTGTATGTAGATCATCTGGTGTAAAAAGTTTTGTTTTAACTGAAATTTCTATATGTAGATCATTTGGGTTATTTCTTGAAGCTTCTCTTTCATCTGCATTATAGTGCTAATATGTCATGTTTATGCTGCAGATGGCCAGTATGTCGCAACAGTTTCACATGATCGTCACATCAAGTTGTGGTCGTGTAGAGACATGGAAAAGGCTGCCGAAAAGGGTATGGACATTGATTGACTCTTGACTTCTAGTTGGATTGGTTGAGGAGGATCTAGGGTAAATCCTAGCAACGACTAAAATTTTGTAAGCGAGAAGTTGTAATTTTATCATTGCTAAATATTGTTGAGTTGAGAATCTCGTAAATCTGATATAACATATTTGCAAAACTTGTGAACTTTAAATTTTGCATTTCGAATTGGTACTTCATCATGTGAATTATCTATTGTAATTTCTTTGCCTTTCATTTATACTCTACTGATAAAACTAAGCTTA
Organism: Apium graveolens; assembly: GCF_009905375.1. Classification (NCBI taxonomy): domain Eukaryota; kingdom Viridiplantae; phylum Streptophyta; class Magnoliopsida; order Apiales; family Apiaceae; genus Apium; species Apium graveolens. The sequence continues at coordinate 23,113,896 of NC_133649.1, read as the reverse complement.
ATTGCTTGTTGGCCTCAATGCCTTGACCTATGGGCAATGAGGTAAGCATTACACCCAGTCATGTTCATATTTTCAGCATGCTCTAGCAAAAGTGAGGTAAGCATTACACCCATCTCATGTTCATATTTCCAGCATGCTCCAAAAATAGTGGCTTAGACTACAAAAAGATTACAATGCAGGACCTTTTCAGTTGTGGACTGTGTTTTTCCGGCCTTGTGCTCTGCCTCTGGATATGACCTTAAAACGCCTATCTGTTCTTTCCTTCTGCATTTCTGCGCTTGATATAAAATCATTAAGAATATAGGAATTTCATATTAAGAGTCGGGGCGATGTATTCATCATGACCCGTATTTATCATGATTTATGTTCCTATCAGTATGACTTTTTTGTTGAAATATTGTGCAAACTTTCAGAAGGTTCCAGAAAGACTGTGAAGGTATCATGAAAGTACTAGAATTGTTAAGATAAATTATGTATTAGAAGGTTCTTGAATATGTACTTGAAATTAATAACCATCTAGAATATTCTACTAGGCTCATGCACTTAATAATCATCTAGAAAATTCTGTTCTAGAAAATTCTTGCTGCTACTATAAATTGTACTCTGCAGATTTGTATCATTAGAACTCAGAAATCAGATTATATTCAGAAATAATTTCCTTGTTCTCTCTTGTGTTAAACAGCAGTGTGTGTTTTCTGTGCATTTTCTGCCTAGTTCTTAAGTCTGATCTTGGGCTGCAGCTAAGTGTGTCTACTGCATATAGAAGAGAGTATTCCTAATTCTCTCAACTTGGTATCAGAGTTGTGTATCAGCTGTTGTGCTCAGTAAAGGCTGCTCGCAAAAGGAAGGCAGAATATTGTTTTTTTAGGCAGAAAATCTGTTGTTTTGTTGCTGGTATTTGTATTCCAGGAGATGGATATGAATGGTGGAGCTCTGAATCAGTTTGGCATGGAGAAGCTAACTAACAACAATTATCAATACTGGAGGATGTGCATGAAGGCGTATCTCCAGAGACAAGATCTTTGGGATATTGTCGATGGAGGCGATACAGAATTGCCTCAGGATAGCCCTGAAAATTCAGAAGTACGAAGGAAATGGAAGATTAAGTGCGGGAAAGCCTTGTTTGCATTACGAGGCTCTATTCACAAAGATCTAATTGGTCATATTCGAGATAAAGAGAAAAGACGTTTGGGAAACATTGGAGAAGCTTTTTACAAAGAAGAACACGGCCGGACTTCAATTTTTGGAGAACGAGTTGGCAAATACAACTCAAGGGAGCATGACGATTGCTCAATATTTTCAAAAAGTGAAGAATTTATGTGCTGAAATTTCTGAACTTGATCCAGATGAGCCTATCAAAGCCCGAATGCGAAGATATCTTATTCGTGGCATAAAGAAAGAGTACACCCCGTTCTTGACTTTGATTCAAGGATGGGCAAATCAACCTAGCATCGTCGAATTGGAGAATCTGCTAACCAATCAAGAAGCCTTGGTAATGCAGATGGCGAAATCTTCAATTTCAGAAAATGATGAAGTATTGTTCGCTAGAAAACAAAGGCATCATACTTACAATTACAAGAGTTGGAAGGCAAATAATCCCAAAGGAGCAGCTGATTGGAAAAGGAGTTCCAACAGTGAGGAACAATGGAAACTCAAGGATTCAAATGAGCGCAGAAGCTGGCCAGGGAAGAACTTCAATCAAAAGGAGAGGAATTCTGACAATTCGCAATACGAGGTCAGGAAGAAAATAATATGTAACATGTGTAGTAAACCTGGACATATAAAGAAGTTCTGCAGATCAAGATTCGTAGAATGAAACGCAAGTGTTTCTCAAAACGAGGAACATTCAAATGATTGGGGAACTTGTCTTTCAACCGAGACGACAAATTTGAAGAACTTTATACATGAATCAGCTTTAACTTCTCTTGATAAAGGCAGAAGAAGGTTTTGCAACTATCGATTATTCAAAAGATTGGATAATTGATTCAGGTTGCTCTCATCATTTAACAGGTAATGATTCTTTACTTTCACAACAAAAGGAATACATCGAAAATAAAGCAATTGTGACAGCAGACAACTCCATTCATCACGTTGAAAGGGAAGGAAATGTAAAGGTTAAGGCAATGCAAGGACCAGTAAATCTAACCAGTGTATACCATATTCCAGGTATGACAAGAAATCTGATTTCTGTTTCCCAATTAACAAATTCTGGTCGATATGTGTTATTTGGTCCAAATGATTTCAAAATTCTGGAAAATTTCAAAAAAATTGATGTTGTCACGGTGCTAAAAGGAAAGAGAGTCAAGTCTCTATATATTTTGTCGGCAAATGAAGCTTTTGTGGAGAAAACAAATCGTTTGGCACATGTAAGCTATGAGAAGCTGAAAAATATTTCAGCCAATAACATTGTCAATGGGCTGCCTAATTTGGGAAGCTTTAATCGTGAAGTTGTTTGTGAAGGATGCCAATATGGCAAAGCACGTCATCTTCTGTTCGAAAAATCTTCAATAAGAAGTACAAAACCTTTGCAGCTGATTCATTCTGATTTATTAACAAGCAATGTAGCAAGTTATAGTGGACTTCACTATATGCTTGTAATTGTTGATGACTATACGAGATTTTCATGGGTTTTCTTCATGAATGAGAAGTCTGAAACTTTCTCAATCTTCAAGCAATTAAAGAGGAAGGTTGAGGGGGAGTTTTGAAGAAGGATCAGGTGCTTGCGTACCGATAATGGAGGGGAATTTACATCAAACGAGTTTGCTGATTTCTGTGACAGGCATGGAATAAGAAGATAATTTACACGTCTACAAACATCGCAACAAAATGGAGTTGCTGAACGGAAATTAAGGCATTTACAAGAGGTGAGTAGAAGTTGGATACATGCAAAAAGTCTTACTCAAGAATTATGGGCAGAAGCCATGCGATGTGCTTGTCATGTGATAAATCGTTTACCCTCAAATGTTATCAACATGAAAACTCCTTACGAACTTCTCTATAAGGAGAAGCCCTCAGTTTCATATTTCAGAGTCTTTGGCTCTACATGCTATGTTCACATTTCTGATCAGCTGCGTGCCAAAATGGATCCTAAGGCAAAGAAATGCGTATTTGTGGGCTATGATCCTAATAGAAAAGGATGGCGATGTATGGATCCTGAAACACTCAAGGTTGTGACATCAAGAGATGTTGTATTTGATGAAACATCGTCTTACTATGTACAACATATATTAACGAAACTTGCAGATCAGCCAAACGATGAAAATAAATATATACAAGACAAAATAAATGCTCCAAGTCCAACCATACCTCACGATGATTATGCAAGTGAAAGTGAGGAACATTATGAAGAAGATAATGGAGATCAAGGAAGTGATCAGCTGTCTCGAAGATCACAATGAACACGGAAGAGGAATGAAAGATACACTGACTACACTATTGGAGCTGAATATGATAAGATTACGGAATGTTTTTTTGCTGGCCCGGTTGATGAATCTGAACCATCATCATATGAAGATGTCAAAGGAAATCCAGATTGGGAAGTTGCTATGAAAGAGGAAATATCATCACTACATAAGAACGAGACATGGGTTCTAGTTCCCAAACCTGAAGAAGTTAAACCAATTTCTTGCAAATGGGTTTACAAAGTCAAACGTAAATCCGATGGAAGTGTAGATCGATATAAAGCGAAGCTTGTAGCTCGTGGTTTCTCCCAAAAATACGGGTTGGACTATGAGGAAACTTTCAGTCCAGTAGCAAAGATGACGTCCGTTCGAGCTACTTTATCTATGGCTGCCTCAAAAGGATGGAAACTTTGGCAACTAGATGTGAAGAACGCATTTCTTTATGGAGACATTGATAGAGAGATTTACATGGAGCAACCTTTGGGGTTTAAATCAAAGAAATTTCCAGACTATGTATGTCGTCTCAAGAAAGCTATTTACGGGCTTAAACAAGCACCACGGGCTTGGTTTGGAAAAATTTCTCAACATCTATCATTTTGTGGTTATTCTTCCTCAAGTGCTGATGCGAGTTTATTCATAAAGAAAGATTCCAAGGTGCACGTTCTTGTGTTATTATATGTCGATGACATGATAATAACCGGGAATGATGAGCAAGAAATCAATGGATTAAAGGATGAACTTGCTATCCGTTTTGAGATGAAAAATCTAGGGGAGCTGAAAAACTTTCTTGGTTTGGAGGTATCAAGGTGCAAGGAAGGTATTTTTGTCGCTCAAAGTCAATATACTAAAAAGATTCTTAAGAAATTTAAGATGATTAATTACAGATCAGCAGCTACTCCAATGGAACAGAACCTGAAGTTAAGAACCAATTCTGGAAAGGAGCTCAAGGATGAAAAACAAAATATATCGCACTTTGGTTGGAAGTTTGATTTATTTGACAATCACAAGGCCAGATATATCATTTCCGGTTGGAGTTATTAGTCAGTTTATGCAAAAGCCAAGGAAACCACATTTGGATGCAGCTAATAGGATACTTCGTTATCTTAAGAATACAATGAACTACGGGCTGATGTATAAACGAAGTGCAGAAATTTTACTCCGTGGATTCACTAACGCAGATTGGGCAGGAGATCCCTCATCAAGACAATCCACATCAGGCTATTGTTTTGACCTTGGATCAGCTGTGATATCATGGTGCAGCAAGAAGCAAGCTACCATAGCCCTATCAAGTACGGAGGCAAATATAATGCTGCCACACTTGCTGCACAAGAGTGTGTGTGGTTAACAAGATTAATTGAGGATATTTCTCATGGTTCTATGTGAACGGTGGAGTTATATTGTGACAATATGAGTTCGATTCGACTAGCCTCAAATCCGGTATTTCACGCAAGAACTAAGCACATCGAAGTTCACTATCATTTCATACGAGAGAAGGTGCGCAAAATGAGATTGATCTTATCAAAGTGGATACCAATGAACAACTTGCTGATATATTTACGAAGTCTTTACCTATGGCGAAGTTTGAGTTTGTTAAAGCCCAACTTGGTTTAGTATCCGAAGTTCATACAAAGGGGGAGTGTTGATATATTGTGCAAACTTCCAGAAGGTTCCGGAAAGATTGTGAAGGTATCATGAAAGTACTAGAATTGTTAAGATAAATTATGTATTAGAAGGTTCTTGAATATGTACTTGAAATTAATAACCATCTAGAATATTCTACTAGGCTCATGCACTTAATAATCATCTAGAAAATTCTGCTGCTACTATAAATTGTACTCTGCAGATTGTATCAAACCAGTTAATAAAAAAAAGTGTTACCATGTTCTCTCTTGTTTCAAACAGCAGTGTGTGTTTTTTTTAAGAAAAGTACTCTGCCTATTTACAAGATCTGATCTTGGGCTGCAGTTAAGTGTGTCTACTGCATGTAGAAAAGAGTGTTTCTAATTCTCTCAACTTTTTTACCCCTTTTTTTATAATAGGTTCTGAGGTTCCTCAATCTTTACATTTATCTTTCCCTCGAAGAATTACATCATTTCTGAAATAAGTATTTACAACATGCGTCATGGAATAAAGCCGTAAGAAGAAATTCCGAACAGATACCTTGGGCAGTTGATACGATGGACTTATGGCTGAGATGCATTTTGTGAAAGGAACATAGGGAGCACAATTACGAGGATAATATACATTACTAATGTAGCTGACGAAAAGAGTCTGACATACAATTTCTTTTCTTTTGCAGCACATATACACCAGACGAATTTATAGCTCTCTAAGAACCCATTTAATAAAATCCCACATTATCACAAACACCAACAAGTATTTTGTAATTATATAATTTCAGAATGCTATCTGAATTAAATAATTTTTGTAATTATTAATTAATTTTAATTTTTTGTTAGCCTAATGTTTAATAGAATATTAATTTATATTTTAATTAATACTACTTACTTGAAAATTTATAAATAGTTCAACTCAATTCAGAACAAATGCAAGTATTTTACAAGCCAAAGTTGGGTTGCACATAAATAAATTCTACTCGTTTCCATGTCTTTCTGATTTTGCAATAACTAACTATTGAGAAAAACAACACATATTTAAAAAAAAAATGTTTGACAAGGAATTTATCACTTGTAATTTAGTAGAAGTCGATTTTTATTTAATAAAATAAAATAAAAATAATAATAAAAAATCATACAGTGAATTATAGCCACTGACAGAACATTATGTTGATATCTTTGGACATGCCCCCAGCAGGTTCTGTTTTTCCTGTTAATTCAGTCCCCGGAACTTCACCACCATGTCTGCGGTGGCACCACCACTTTCATTACTCCACCACCACCTCCAAGTCGAAAAACCGAAAAACTGCAAAAGTACCTCACCTCATTTAACTCCACAAAATTCTCATTTCTCTTTACCTCATCAAGTAAACAGTTTATGTCAATCCAATGACTTGGACAAGGCCTTGAAACTACTACAACTAGAAGCCAAGAATGTAGAGCGCAGTTCGACTCACATGGTTGCTGCAATGGGGTTATTGTTACAAGCTAGTGGCAATAAAAAAGAGATTGAAACTGGCAGAAAAGTGCATGAGTTGGTTTGTGCTTCAATTAGGTATAACGATGATTTTTTTCTTAATACAAGTGTTATTACAATGTACTCCAATTGCGGGTTTCCTTTAGATTCTCGTGTCGTTTTTGATCAGTTAAGTGTTAAGGATTTGTGTTTGTGGAATGCACTTGTTAGTGGCTATGTTAGAAATGGGCTTTGGTTTGATGCAGTGTTAGTTTTTTGCGAGATGTTGAGTGCGTGTGAATGTAAGCCTGATAATTTTACTTTCCCTTGTGTGATTAAGGCTTGTGGGGAGATTATGGACTTGAGATTGATGCAGGGTGTACATGGGTTAGGATTGAAGATGGGATTAACTCGTGATGTTTTTGTGTGTAATGCGTTGGTTTCTAGTTATGGTAAATTTGGGTTGGTTGCGGATGCTGCCAGGGTATTTGAAAATAATGCCAAGAAAAATTTGGTTTCCTGGAATTCGATGATTTCTGTATTTTTGAAGAATGGGTTTTATGAGCGTAGTTTAGATTTGTTTAGAAGAATGTTAACTAGTGAAGAAGGTATAGTACCTGATGTTGCTACTTTGGTGAGTCTGTTGCCAGTTTGTGCTGCAGAAGGAAATATTGAGATGGGGAGGATGATTCATTGTATAGCGGTGAAGATGGAGTTGAGCAAGGAGGTAAAGGTAAATAATGCTTTAGTGGATATGTATGCAAAATGTGGGTATGTGACTGAAGCTCAGGTGATTTTTGACAAGAATGATAGCAGAAACACAGTTTCTTGGAATTCCTTAATTGCAGCTTATTCTCGAGGTGGAGATGTTTGTCAAACGTTTAAGATTTTGCAAAAAATGCAAGTTGCCAGTCCCTGGGGTGCTGCTGATGAGGTTACCATATTGAATGTGTTGCCAGTTTGTTCACAAAGTTCAGAGCTATCGAGTGTAAGGGTACTTCATGCCTATTCACTTAGACATGGATTTCAATATAATGAGCTAGTATGCAACGCGTTTATTACAGCCTATGCAAAGTGTGGGTCATCTACATTTGCTCAGAATGTCTTTAGTTGTATTGAGAACAGAACCGTGACTTCTTGGAATGCTCTTCTTGGTGGTTATGCACAAAATGGAGATCCCTCCAAGGCTATTGATATTTACCTTCACATGAGTTCTTTTAACTTGAATCCTGACTGGTTTAGCATTTCTAGCTTACTTCTGGCGTGTGCTGAGCTTAAGTCTCTTCGGTATGGTAAAGAAGTTCATGTATTTCTTCTAAAAAACGGTTTAGTTTCCGACTCACATATCTGTGTATCATTGATTTCACTTTACAATCGTTGTGGAAGACCATTATGTGCAAAGTTTTTGTTTGGGGGGATGGAAGATAGAAGTTTAGTATCCTGGAATGCGATGATTAGCGGTTACTCACAGAATAGACTGCCTAATGAAGCAATAAATCTATTTCGGGAGTTGGTGTATGCCGGAATCCAACCTCATGAAATTGCAATAACTAGTGTTCTAGGGGCTTGTTCACAGCTATCAGCTTTAAGGCTTGGCAAAGAAACTCACTGTTTTGCTCTCAAGTCTTGCCTGATGGACGATATGTATGTTGGTAGTTGTATAATAGATATGTATTCACATAGTGGCTCAATAAAACAATCGCAAAGGGTATTTGAACATCTAAAGAAGAGAGATGTTGCATCGTGGACATGTTTAATATCTGGATATGGAATTCATGGACGTGGTAAAGAGGCGCTAAATCTTTTTCGTGAAATGCAAATGTTAGGCTTCAAGCCAGACGCATTCACTTATATTGGTGTTTTGATGGCATGTAACCATATGGGGCTGATTGAAGAAGGTATGAAGTGTTTAAATGAGATGCAGGTTTTGCATGGAGTGGAGCCAAAATTGGAGCATTATGCTTGTGTGATTGACATGCTGGGTCGAGCTGGTCGATTTACTGATGCTATAAAGCTAATACAAGATATGCATGTGGAACCTGATGCTGCAATTTGGAACTCATTGCTCAGCTCATGTAGATTTAGAGGTGAACTGCATTTAGGAAAGCAATTTGGTGACAAGTTGTTACAACTGGAACCCAACAAACCAGAAAATTATATTTTACTCTCAAACTTGTTTGCTGGATTTGGGAAGTGGGACGATGTGAGAAGAATTAGGCTAAAGATGAAAAAACTGGGACTTGAAAAGGAAGACGCAGGCTCTAGCTGGATTGAAGTTGAAGGCAAAACTTACAACTTCGTAGCTGGTGATAAAACGTTCCTGGTGGAGTCCAAACAAATCCAACAAATGTGGACAAGTCTAAATGTTCGGATTAATGAAATTGGTTATGTCGCCTGATGCGCGAGCTCAGTACTTCATAAATTAAGTGAAGATATGATATATATTTTGGAGGGATCCCAGTGAGAAACTAACAATTTTATAAGCCTGTTCATAAACAGCGAAAGGATTAACATACTAACAATCAATGTTTGCAAGAATATGCGCCATTTGTCAAGATTGTCATAATTTAGCCAAACTGGTGTCAAGACATTGTGAAGAACAACAAATTTAACATTTCAGATCTAGCTTTTGGTATTATTGTACTATAAATTATGATCCCCTTGTAAAATTTCCTAATTATTTTCTTGGCCTTTCAAACATTGCTCCAAACAAGTTGTGATGCCAAAGATTGTTCCGAACTTAAAATCATGTCAACTATCTATCAGCGAACAACTATATCCCAAACCAAGCACTACTTGATTCACTAACACAATCATTTTTTGGGCATGTACATTTTTTTGAACCCTTACCACTATCTCATCGCGCTCTGGACATACATTTTATTTTTTTTAAAAAAAATCATTGGTATGTTCAAGGTGCCCCTAGGGTGGACTTTGTTTATATACAATTCTTATCTTTGACCGAGCAACAAAGGAAGTTGTAAGCTAGACAGGGCTTCAACAATTGTTTCATACTACTAAGATCTTCCGCCCGGTAACACTAACATAAACATATTCTAAAGCAGATAAGCATGATCAACTTCTTCAAATTTCAAATTTATTTATACACAGAATTCAAAATTAAGCTAGCTAAAAAACATTAATCTATACCATTTCATCATATTGCATACAAAATCATTTAGAATGTCACCACAAAAACTCACCGAAACAAATATACTCACTCTTACCTAAAATATAGTCTAGGCATCTGATTAAACTTCAAAAACCATATCAAGACCCTGCAATTTTCTTACAATTGGTTGGAAAATGAAGTCATTGCACTTGCGCATCTCTAAGGTTCCTCATTGCACTTGCCCATCTCTAAGGTTCCTCTTCCTACGCTCATAATCAAGATCATCTGTTGGCAACTCATAGCGACAAACAGGACAGGTATTCCTGATGCCCAGCCAAGGCACAATGCAGTCACCATGGTAACGATGTGAACAAGGTAGCTGCTTTGCCTTTTCCCCAACATTCATCCCATCCTTACAAACAGCACAAAGTGCATTATCATTCTCAACATCTCCTTCCGTTATAAGTACCAAATCAAGATTTTCAACAACATTCTTAGAAGCCGGTGGTCTCCCTATTATCGCATTTTCATTCTCACCAAACTGAGCAAACAAAGTCTCGTACTCTGCCGTCATGTACTCATCATGATCAACATAACCACCATCTGCTTCATCGGGTTCAAACTCATGAATATTCCCCCCAAAATTATTCACATTCAACAAAACCTCCCACTCCAAATTCACCCTTGGCCGGTGTCTCTCTCCATCACCCATCCCTTCTGATTCTCTCAACCGCAAAACAGATGGATCATCATCCCCCTCAGCTTCAAAAAACATATTCATAACCTCTCGTTCGTCTACTCTATCATCAACTTCCTCCCACTCAAAATCGCCATTCCCATTCCCCTCATTATTCACATCGACTTCATCTTCCAACTGTAACGATTCCAAACAAATCCCAAGACCATACCCATCATCCTCCTCCCCATCACCAAACCCAAATTCACCATCCACCACATTTCTCCCCTCACCCGAATCCACCTCAATTTCGACATCCCTCAACCCCTCCATGAAAAAACCACCCTGAACCAAATCTGACGATTCACCCGAATCAGACATACTCCCAGACCCTCTAACAGACTCAAAAAACTCATCACCACAATCAGCACAAATAAACCCAGAATAATCATCATCATCATCGACATCAACATTACGAGAATCAATCGAAAACCCCAACCCAAAATCCAACCCTAAATCTAGCTCCAAATTATCCATACCCATATCATCATTTCCTCCAATAACCCCAAAACCCGAATCTAAACCCGGATCCAAACCCGACTCCTCAACCCGTTCATCAAACAACCCCATAACAAAATTCACCTGATTCTCTCTATCAAACATATCAAAACTCCCATCCGGTTCCGGGTCGGATCCAACACTAAAGACCCGAGATCGAGATCGCCCACCATTCTGATTAGAAACACTCGATGAACGCAATTCATGGATCGTAAACTCGAGATCCGATGAAAAGATATCAAATTCATCACCATTTTGAGACCAAAACGGCGGCGATTCGAGAGTTTCGATTGCGTCGCCGATGAACACATCGTCGCCGCCACGGTCTCCGATGTTAATGTCTATAACGACGTCGTCTTCGTCATCTTGGAGTTGGAGATACGAACTTTCAGACATTGGTTGAAGCAAATTGTGCAAGAATTGAAAATCTAGGGTTTGTGTTTTGGGCGTTCTGATTACTTTATATCTGAGGGTTGGGAATATATAGCGCTTTTACAGTTCACAAACTTATATCTTGTTATTCTACTCCACACTTTTAATATGATTAATAAATTACGCGTTTTTATGTTTGTTTGGTTTTTTACTTAAAATTTTATTTTATCACATAATATCATTTCTTTTTTGAAAATTTATCAAAAATATTCATGTTTTTTAAAATTATTTAAAAAAAATCTATATCAATATTCAATATAATTTAAATGCATACTAGTGAAAAGTAAGAAACTTTTACATGAAAAAGGATATTAAAGTAAAATACTAATTTAAATATAACCGAGATGATTTACCCGTATGTGACTCGCGAGTAATGCAGTACCCATTACATTTTCACACACACATACCTTAATTAGTCAAGATTCTATTCCTCTAATCAATTGATCAGCTATGTATGGAAACTTTACCACACTGATTATGCAAAAAAATCAATTCAGTTTAATTCACTCCTTACTCCTCTCAATTACATTGATTTTCAAATTTCAGATTTTGGTTTTATTCTACCAATATCCTAATATCTCCAAACTTCAAAGTCTGGGAAATTGTAAAATCATGGATACTGAAGAAGCATCGCCGTCGCGGTCTGAATCCGATATAGGTTTGTTACCCGACTCTCTTAATAGCTTGAATTACACTATCTTATAAGATTTTATTAGTCTGTACTGAGATCCAAACTATTTTTGTAGGTCGTAAAAGATGTTCGATTGACATGAACACTGCATCATCAAATGGTATATGTTGTAACTTATATTCATGTGTTTTACATTTACTTTCCATTTATTCCAAGGTTAATCAATTATTGATTTTTCCTGACTCACAGTTGTAAAACGTCAAGGACAAGTTACGGCTCTTGATACTTTTTTGCAAAATAGGATGATGAAAGTGAAGGGGGATGGTGAGTAAAATTCCTATGTTGCTCCCGGTCACTACTAATAGTAGTTGTAGCTATTATTAGTCAAAATAAACCTTGATAAACTGTGATGTCAATAGATTGTTTAACAATGGTTTGTTAGATCAATTGTATCCTGCATATTTATAATTCAGTAATATTTTATAGTTTGCTTTATTTCAGAACGTGTTCCCTTAAGTGACAACACAAACAAACAGCAAAGTCCTCAGAATAATCTCAATATAAACAACATTACGCAGGATGCCATCACTATTAATTCTACAGGTTTACACTTTTAAACCAGTCATTTTATTTTGGTATTGCCTGTAATCTTTCTTCAAGTATGTTTATAAATGTTGACGTTTTGTTATGTTTAATTCATTAAAAATCAGGTAGTGTGTTGATGACTAACAGTCTGAGCCGTACCATGGAAAGCAAATATTTTAACAATGTGAAGACAACTATGATTGGTGATTCAATAGTTAAGCGGCGATGTCGAGGACCGTCAATTAATATTGTACTCAATAACAACAAGGAAAATTTGATGCCAACACAAGGAAGTTTACTTAATTTCAACAACAGTACTAGGGTAGACCATGTTAGGCGTCGAGGTCGTGGTCCGAGTATTAACACCATACTCCAGAAGAATAAAGTTAACTTGATATCGACAAAAGGAAGTTTAATGACTTCCGATTTTAGTCTGGTGCAAAATGTCTCTGTTGTCGCAAGTAATGGTCAGTACTATTATTATTTGTATTTATTATATTAATTCTAAACTCTTCTATAATGTGATGTCAATAGATTGTAAACATATTTTTTGCTAGATCAATTGTACCCTCCGTATTTTTAATTTAATAATTATTTTTAGTTTCTTTTGTTTCAGAACGTATCCCTCCAAGTGACAATATAAACATATACTAGAGTCCTCAGAATGTAAATACCAACAACAGCGCTAGGGAAGACCAAGTAAAGCGTCGAAATCGTGGACCGAGTATTAACACCATACTCCAGAAGAATAAAGGTAACTTGACACCGACACGAGAAAGTTTAATGAATTCCAACTTCAAAGCTAAACAATTCAGCTTTACACGGAGTCATGCGTCATCATGTATTTCTAATAGTAAGTTTGCATACCACTTTTTCCGTCAAAATTTCAGGATAACTATTGTTTGTACCACCTTAAATGATCGGTTAAAGAAATGATCTGTTTCTTTTACTTAGTCATATTGTTTCTTGTCGCTCTGTACATATACTTTTGCTACAGATTTTTTGCTAACAACTGTATGGCCCACTAATCCAGACTCAAGTAGCTTATTTCTGAATTCTTGAAAACTAATATAAAGAATATAACTACAAATTAACAATAACTTGGTATACAATAAAAGAACTAGCAGAATAAAATATAAGGGCTATTATTTGGACCACTTTAAAACACGACCAATCGAGAGCAAAGCTTACTTACAACCTGCTATACTATAAAAAAGCATAATACACGTCTAAAAAATATAGTATACTGAGAAGATTAAATATATTGTGCACAAGTGAAGCACGCTATAATTGATTATATAGTGTAGAGTCGGCCAACAAATATAAATGAGTGGTTAAAGAAATGACCTGTTTTTTCACGAGGAATCGCGAATAAGTATGTAAGGACAAACCCTATAAACAAACTGGTTGTTTTCATACCACCGTTTCAAATTAAATCTAGGATAAACTATCTCTAACCTTGCTCACATTGATTCTAATTCATCCCATTCACATCTCAGGTTTTACAACAGCTCCAAATCAGACTTCTAAATCCAATTTTGAAAGTAGCGCATCCAGAACATCTACTTGCCGGTTTGCGGGTAATCCAATAATTTTTCTTATGAAAACCTGATATCAGTTTCATACTTGCACTACTAATTTCATTATATCTATTTTTTTAAAAAGTAAGCAGCCTATCACAAATGAGAATTCCATACATTTGGATGATCATTCCCATAGGAATAAAACTTGCAGACTTGATGGGCCAAAAAGAATTCACAAGCAAGGTATGATTTAAATTTTGGGAAATTGTTCAATTGTTCAAAAATAGGGTGTATGCATTTATCATTAAATCACAGTGTGCTGGCAAAAAATTAGGTTGATATTTTGATACAATGTGCCATAAAACACAATCATGCCATTAATATTTTAACTGGGAGTGTATTACTAACTATTTTCAAAATGTTAATGAATGGTAAAAAAGGAAAACAACCTATCAGAAATGAATATTCCATATTATCATATGAAGGTGCCCGTGAAAATAAAAGTGGCAGACTTGATGGACCAGAAAGTCTTCATACGCACAGTATGATTCACTGAATTTTTTATAGATTCTTGGGTTAACACGCTTTTGATAATTATACCACTTTGTGTGCACACTGTTATCACATTGTTATTGTGTGCTGATAGGTACCAGAGGTCGTAAATCCAGTGTAATCTCCCCATTCGTACAATCAACAATCAAGGAATCAGGTTATTAAAATGTTATATATCTGCCAAAAATATTTTAAATAGCAAAATTATATCACATATACAATGATGTATAAATGTTTGATTACATGCTTTCATCAGATTCCATGCAGAATAACATAGATCATTACCATAATGGTTCAACTTCTGAAGGACGAAATTTGTTTTACACTTTTAATGAAGCTGCTGAACAGCTCCAGTATGAAGAAGAATATTTTAAAGAAAGTATGTTAATAATTTTAAATGCTCTGTTAGTTATGTGAAATTTAATACCATTATTATGTTGGATATTGTGTGCTGGCATAATGATTTGTACTGTATATTTTATTGTTAAGGTTGTATGGATTTGCCACAAGAAACAAATGTTGATACTTGGGAAGGCTATTTAAATCTAGGAGGTCCTGATGCACAATGTTCTCTTTGTGGTGCAGTTATGTGGGATCATGAGCGCAATAATAAGTCTAATAAAAATGCACCAGCAACGTTCTCTCTATGTTGCAAAAATGGACAAGTTGAACTTCCTAAAGAGAAGCAACCTCCAGAACCTTTTGCATCTCTTCTCACTTCAAATCATTTTCGACATAATATTAGGGTGTATAATGCTATGTTTGCAATGTGTTCCAGCAGAGGAAGAATTGACCATAAGATAAACAAAGGCAGAGCACCATATTATTTTAAAGTTGGAGGACAGAATTTATATTTTATCGAAAGTCTATTGCCAGAAGAGGGTGAAAATCCAAAGTTTTGTCGACTGTACATTTATGACACCGATAATGAGCTTTCTAATAGGCTGAATGCAATAAGTTCGATTCGAGATCAGGTCGACCAAAATATTGTTGAAGCTTTGATGCAGATGTTTCATGAACATAACAAAGTAGTGGAGCAGTTTCTCACTGCATGTGAATGTTTTAAAAATGATACGCTGGATGAATATAGGTTGGTTTTAATATCTTAAGAGGCAGCTAATGGGTGTCCCAACATTATTGGTCCATCTAATGAGGTAGGTGGATTGATAGTACAAAAAAATCCAGACACACCAGGTTTTAGGGATACAATAGTTCATTCAAGACAACATGGTTTGAAGCGAGTCTAGGAGACCGATCTCTTCTTTATGAAACTACAATACCCTGTCCTCTTCCCCCATGGAGATGATGGTTTTCATACCAAAATCCCACTAAAGAAGGTCAACAATAAGAAAAACCCCATGGTGGAAGATGAAACTGAAGAAGACGAAATAAAAAATAGGGAACATGTTTCGATGAAAGAATATTATTGTTATAAACTAATGATACGTCCTACAGAAGGTAAACTCCAAGTCTTATATTAAGAATGTGTTCAGTCTACATAATTCGAGTTTAGCCATTCAGTAGAAACTGTTTTTTATCTTAATTAATATGTTATGTAAACGTTATTTTTTAGGTCTGACTCCTCATCTAGGAGGAAGGCTGTGGCAACAATATATTTTTGATGCGTTTACAGCTGTTGAACAATACAGGCTAGATTGGATTAGTAGAAACCAAACTACAATTAGGTCTGACCTTTACACTTCAGTTCGTGATGCAGTTCAGAGAGGAGACAACGATCCAGATCACATTGCCAAATGCATAATTTTACCAGCTTCATTTACTGGATCTAAACGTTATATGTCTCAGTACTTTAAGGATTCCTTAGAATTATGTCGTGTTATTGGACACCCAACACTTTTTCTAACAATGACATGCAATTCCAAGTGGCCTGAAATTAAAGAAATGATGAAGCATTTTCCCGGCGTTGACGTTTGCGATGCCCTGACATTGTAACACGGGTATTTAAGCTAAAGCTACAACAACTGATTGATCTGATAAAGAAAAAGAATTATTTTAGCAAGTGCATAGGAAGTGAGTTAAATATATCATGCTTTTATTTTTTCTTACAATTTTTACAGTTGTTCTTAAAATAGTTCACAAAGTTGCTTCACTATAAAATTAAATTATATCATTATTGTAAAATATATAATGTTATTCTTTTTTTTTGCAATAGTCATGCACGTCATTGAGTTTCAGAAGAGATGTTTGCCACATTGTCATATGCTAATATGGCTGCATCCGGATGACAAACCAAAGAATTCAGATCAGATAGATACCATTGTGTCTGCCGAGATTCCTGACCAATATACTGATCCCGTAGGATATGCAGCTGTTAAGAAACACATGATACATGGTCCGTGTGGACAGGATTTTACATATTCTCCGTGTATGGTAAAGGGTAAATGCATGTGTTGTGCATATGTTGTGTACTTGATGATTTCATAATCAAAACATTTAAGTGGATTTCACTTAGTGAAATAATGTAGCACTCGACGGATAAGAATTATAGTCCCGACGGATAACTCATTATAGTCCCGACGGATAACTCATTATAGTCCCGACGGATGTTAACTCATTATCCATCGAGTGAGTAGTTTATGTAATAATAAGTCTATAGCACGGTTTTGTATACATCTTTGTATAAATTCCGTAGTAGCCTATAAGTCATGTTGACTTTAATTAGATATGCAGAATAGGTTGATTAATTGTATATAAATGATGTCTTATAATTCTGCATAAGTGAAATGAAGTCAAGTGCCAAAATAGCTACCGACGGATGATTAACAAAACCATCGACGGATGATCAAATGACTATCAACGGATGTTCAATATAGCGGTCGACGGATGATCAATGAAGTCATCAACGGATGTTCATAAAGTCGACGGATGATCATATATCCAACGGATGTTCATATAATCCAACGGATGATCATGTAAACAAACAGCAGTTGAACAGTGAAAGCTGAGCACAACCGTCGAGATGTATACAAATCTACTGTGGAAGCCCATTAACTGGGTAATAGAGGACGAAAAGCAGCAAAGCTTAAGACTGATAGTCTTTACATTTATTCAATCTTTTTGACTTTGTAATCTTGGTAATATATAAACCAAGAACGTAGCAAATAAAAGAAGTGTGATGAGACACACACAGAGAAATCTTTGTAAGCAGAATTATTAGCATTTCCCTGTATTCTCAGCAATTCAATTTGTAAGCAGCTGTGAGGAGTACTCAGGCAACTACGACCTATTAATTAATGGTCTGGGTAAAACCCAACCCGTATCGTAACCATCCAGTCCAAAACTTAGCATCCGGAATAATCGAAATGCTTTTGATGTATCCCAACACCAGGATATATCAGAGTATATGTAACAAGGGTAAAAATATTGGAATATAAATAGGGGATTCAATAAATTGAGAAAAATCAAGAATCGAAATGAAATAGAAACAAGAATTATCAAAGTGTAACTGATATGGAAAATGGGGTATAATTCACTATTCTGAATTTAGAATAGGGGAAAAACTTGCCTTGCGCATACTTAACCTGGTTCAACTAACCGCCTTCAGTCTCCTGCTTGATCGGCCTTGCTGATACTGAATCAATCATAGAAAGATAGTCGTTTAGATAACTTACTACATACGCGTATCTTGAATTGATACTACGCAACCCTATCAATCTACCCATGCGTTTCTATCTGACTCGCATATATACACATATAATTATATAGCACGTAAGGTTCATGTAATCACGTAAAGCATATAGCACATAAAGCACATAATTGATTTTGGACTCATATTTATTTTTAGAATCGATACTAGACTCATACCTGTATTAACTAACCCTATTTGATTTTATTATAATTTTTTTCGGAATTTATTTGACTCGATTCTACCCCTAATAGGGCTTATAAACAATTAACTATCACAAGACCACTCTCTTTTGGAAGAAATTATGGCTTACAATTATTTTTATTGGATTCGTTTCATTTTTCCGAGTATAGGGGTATTCGTTTCACTCAAATCGGACTAATGATTTAATTATTATGAATTAAACAAGATTTAATTAATTAATAATCAATTATAAATAATTAATTATAATTAATTAATTCTTAATTATATTTTTAAATAATTAATTAATAATTATTATATCTTAAAATAATTAATCCCTAATTATTAGGATTAATTACAATTTATTACGATTATTTACAAATTATTATCACTTACTCGATTCTATCGATTATTTATAGATAACCAATCGATACAATTAACTGATACGCTATTTATCGAATAAATAATTATTACTCGAATCATAATCTAACTCAACGAGCAACTACTCGTATAAATACGAGCTACTCGCGATCCTCGCATAACTATGGAACTATTATTATTATTATAATTAACACGATTAATTAATTAATTAATTATCAGTATTTAATTATTCAATACAAATAATCATTACGACACTCTTCGAATAAATTAGTTATCGCTCGAATACTAATTCCAACTTATCGAAACACTACTCGTATAAATACAAGTTACTCGCAATATTCAACTAATTAACGAATTATTATTCATATTATTCGATTACTTTTAATCCTTATTTATTAATTAATTACCTAATTATTAATTAATTACCTAATTATTAATTAATTAAATAACTAATAAATAATTAGATAAATAATTAAATAATTAATTAAATAACTAATTTCGAATTTCTAAATTAATAAAATAATTTAGAAATTATTAATAATAATTTTCAAAATTAAATCTAATTTTTATTAGATTTTTAGAATTATTAAAACCTGATTTTGATTTTTATAAAATAAAAGAAATTAATTAAAAAAACAGAAACAGAAAACAGAAACTGGGAATCGGGTTTTGAAGATCAAATCCAGGTCGAATTCCGGGTTGAAACCGGGTCGAACCCGGGTCCTCAAGAACAGCCAAGCTGCCCAGAAAACCCGACGCCGGTGGGCTATTTTCCGGCGACTCAATCGGGCTAATACGGCGATGCAACGACAAGATTAACTGTGGGTTTTCATTCCCCAGCCTTCCAGGAATACAACTCCACCATCCTCCTCCATCCTCGTTGCTTCCATCTTCTTCTCCGGCTAGAACCACCATGAATATCGGCGAGCTTCAATCCAGAATCCAGCGAAGTCGTTTTCGTTTAACCCGGAACCAAACAACGCAATTCTTATGCCAAACTAAAGCTACAAAGTTCTATAATCACTTCCTAACATCAAACACAAGCAAGAACATCTATAAATCTTTAAAAAATGAAATCAAAAATAGTAAAACTCAAGAACTCGACATATCGATTCAAGGGTCCTAAAATCGAGATAAAAATACCCAATTACTCCTGAGATTACAACAAAACTAACTGAATCAATCAAACAATCAAAGGATCCCTCAAACTCAGAAATCGAAATTCATGCCAAGAACACAAAAATCGATTTTAAGATTTAACAAACCTCGGTTGATGATATTAGTATCAATAGATTCGTCTCTTCACAAGGATTGTATCGGTTACTCGAGCTTTTTCAGTGGATTAGTAAATCTCTCAAAACCATTGATTGGTCTTCTCCCTCTTCCAAGAACACAAAAGTCACCAACACTTTCTAATTTTTATTAATCTGATTTTTAATAATTAATTAACTAAAAATTAATAATAATTCAGCTATTTATACTATGGAAAATAATACCCCTAAATAAAATTAAGGGTCTAATTACACATCTAATAAAAATATTTGGCCCCAATTTTTATAATTGTTGGGTATTAATAATGAATTTTTAAATATCCCATAAATACAAAATAAATGTCAAAAATTCCCAAAAATTATGAATATTACAAAAATGCAAAGAAAAATAATGTATGGTAATTTCATGATCATATAAAAATAAAAATGTGATTTTTGTGGGTTTTTGGTACCCGAAGGGTTCCGGAAAAGTCATTTTTCGCGAAAAAGGTAAATTTGTAAAACGTCTAGGGGTTCAGAATAGCGATATGGTATAGGTTGTTTTTGGAAAAATAGGACCAATAATTTTGTTTGAAAAACGGGCTTTTAAAACACTGTTTGAGCTGTACGTGTTTTGATATAAAATATATAACTTGCGATAAAACACTCAATAAATATCCAAAACACGCTCGGATCAAAACAGACAACACGTAACACATAGTAATTAGGGTTTAACGACTCAACACAGTTAATCACATAATCAAATTCCTTGGATTGTTGTTATTGCAAGTTACACGGCTTCTTATTTTAGAGGTCCTATTTTTTTAAAATAAAATTATCAATCTAATAAATGTTAGTGCAATTTCTTTTTACATATACAATTCTCATTATTTCTTATTATTCTAGGAAATTGCACCTTAAGCACCATAAAATCATCAAAGATATATATTAATCCTCCTCACGTTTTCGTCAACAGCCTAAGAGATAGGTAATACTGTATAAGTTTATATATATATATATATATATATATATATGAGATTTCTGGTAAATTAAGATTTAGATGATTAACAAAATATCAATTTTTCGTATTTTGACTTTTCAGGCTCCTGCTGCTTAACAAAAAGGACTTTGATGTGATGGTGTGCCATGGAAGTTTTAAATAGAACTTGCAGACTTGCAATATTTTAAATAATTTTGGTTTTGGATCAATAAGATTTAGAACACTACTTTATTCATGAGTTCATGTTATTTCTTTTAGTTTGGGAGGTTGAGTTTTCAGATTTGTGTTAAGTTTGATAATGTAGTTGTTTTGTTTGATTTCTCAATATTGATATATTTTGCAGTTTGTTTTACATTGACAAGTACTTGAACTCGTGCAAAGAAGCAGTTTGTTTACAATTACAGTTGCTTTAATTTTTTGGTTCTTCCATGCCATAATACTTTCAAATAATATTTGCGTATGAATTAGTCTAGATTACATAAGAAAGGAGTTCAACATAAATCAATACTCATAATTATACATTAGAATCCTAATGTAACACAATACTGTAATATATTTGCATACTCAATGCTTCCCAAGATTTGTTGTATAATAACAAAGTATATATATGCGGCAACAAGTTTTGTATCTCTTGCAAACTCTTTCGAGGCATTGTCCAAAAACACAACTCTCACGCATCCACTCCACCTCCACTTCCCAAATTATTTTAATTAATATGTGCCAAACTTTGCTACCATTCTTACATTAAAACATTTTTTCAAAATTTATGATTTTTTATTAAGTACAGATAGTATTAGCACGCGTAGCGCGTGCATAGGTCCCTAGTAATCTTAAAGGCTATTATTGCCCATATAGAATTTACACATAAATTTACCCATGACCCATGTGTTGGGTTCCGAAGGCATAAAACGCAGCGGATAAACGTAAATAAAATAAAAAATTTCGAAACTCAAAACAGGATCCATGTATAGTTATGGGCAGATTATGGAGATAACGAATCATACCTTTCAAGAGCTTAACTTTCACGAACTCAACGGAGATCCTAGCTATCACGCTTTGTGTCTACCTCTCGGAGAAACACCTCTATGATATCCACACGAGCACCTTCAAGAACGTCTCACGAACTTGACTGCAGAATGGATGTACTAGCCTCCTTCTTGACGATCTGAATTGCCTCTGCCTCTCTTTGCTGCTAGGGTTTTTTTTTTAAAACGTACAAGCCTCTTTAACCTATCATTATCTATTTATAATGGCTGATTAAAAAGGCCCATAATAGCAAAGCCCAACCCTAGTAGGTATTGGATTAAATAATAAAAACGAATTTCTATTATTTAATTAATAACTAAGTCATACTTAATTATTATGGGCAAAAACATTCCTTTTAATTCGAATTTATATTATCTCAATTAAGTCTTACTTAATTATAATAAAATTCAAATAATCATCAATTAATTTAAATCTATAATTTAAATTAACTATTCCATTAAGTGCTCTATTTGTGCGACCCTATAGGCTATTATTTAATTGACAATAATTTTATTCTCTAATAAAATTATAAACAATGAGCGGTATCTAGTAATACATCATTGTTACCCAATTAAACAATAATTAAATCGTGATTAGATAAAACCTTTCGTGATTAATATTTTTCGTGTAATATAATCCCTTTAACCATACATATTATAGATTAAACTCGAGGCATGTATTTAGTCATCCTCTTCAACATTTAATCCGGGTTTACTTGATCCATGAGTAGATTATCGAGACAAATCATTATTTGAGCATGGCCATGCTTTTATAATCTCACTCAATCAAGAGGCCAATAATATCTCTCCTAATTATAGGAGGGTTAAATCCTTTATCTATCATTCATATTTCTCATACGACTCATGATATACCCGATGTCCACTTTTATCATCACCCGATCAAAAGTAACTTTTAATGTAGTCAAAGTATATTAATCCTCATATAGAAATATAATGATTTCAAGTCAAAGGACCGTTACACCATTATCACTGTGAGTCTTTCTTATGACTTTATTAAACATGAAGAATCTCACCGTGGGTCTGTCCAGTACCATGTACTCTCACATGTACCTATGTATTGACTTTAGTATCCCCATACTTATAACCAATGAGATGTGGTTATCTTGTCAAACAACATACTAGTCTATCTATGTATTATTATTGTCCTATATAATAATACTCGACTAGGGACCTTTAAGAATATGATATATTATATAATCTCAAGTTCAAGTCATGTACTTAAACTATACAATTTGTATCATGATTCTAAGGACATTTATTATGCTAACAAAATATCGCAGTAATTAAGGTCATAATAAATACATTTATTGAATGATCAACTGACATAAAGATTATAAAAGAATAATGTATTGCCTCTAGGGCACCTACACTAACAATCTCCCACTTGCACTAGAGCCAATCACCCATATATCTAATACCCATGGAGCTAGTGTGACCATCGTGCTTCTGCTGCGACAAGCCTTTGGTCAGTGGGTCTGCAATGTTATCATTTGTGTGCACTTTACATATGTGTATATCACCCCTTTCATTAATCTCTCGAATAAGGTGAAATCTCCTGAGTATATGTTTAGCCCGGGAGTGTGATCTAGGTTCTTTAGCCTGTGCAATGGCTCCATTATTATCGCAGTATAGATCAATGGGATCTGCGATCGATGGAACCACTCCCAAATCAGAAATGAACTTTTGAATCCAAACGGCCTCCTTAGCTGCTTCACAAGCTGCAATGTACTCAGCCTCCATTGTTGAATCAGCTACTGTTTCTTGCTTTGAACTCTTCCAGCTTACAGCACCTCCGTTTAGACAAAACACAAAACCAGACTGTGATACAGTATCATCTCTGTCTGTTTGGAAACTTGCATCGGTGTAACCTTTTACAACGAGTTTCTCTTCTCCTCCATACACCAAGAATGAATCTTTAGTTCTTTTCAGGTACTTAAGAATATTCTTAACTGCCGTCCAATGACCTTCACCCGGATTAGACTGGTATCTGCTCGTCATGCTCAAAGCATACGAGACATCTAGGCGAGTACATACCATTGCATACATGATAGATCCAATTGCTGAAGCATATGGAACTTTATTCATGTGGTTCTTCTCATCCAATGATTTCGGACACTGGTCCTTAGAGATCGTTATCCCTTGAGACACGGGGACATATCCCCTTTTTGCATTTTGTATTCCAAAACGATGCAAAACCTTATCAATGTATGTGCTCTGACTTAGACCGATCATCCTTCTAGATCTTTCTCTATAGATCCTCATTCCTAGAATGTAGGATGCCTCTCCTAAGTCTTTAATGAAAAAATTGCTCCCTAACCAAGTCTTAACAGCCTTTAGAGAAGGTATGTCATTCCCCATTAGTAGTATATCATCAACATATAGTACTATGAATGCCACATAGCTCCCACTAACCTTCTTGTAAACACACGGTTCATCTTCGTTTTGAACAAAGCCATACTCTGTGACTATTTCATCAAAATGGATATTCCATCTCCTAGAGGATTGCTTCAATCCATAAATGGATCGACGCAATTTACATACCTTGCCAGCATTCCTTGGATCGATAAAACCCTCAGGTTGTGTCATGTACACATCCTCTTCAAGGCTTCCATTAAGAAAGGCTGTTTTGACATCCATTTGCTAGATTTCATAATCATGGAATGCTGCAATGGCAAGTAAAATCCTTATAGACTTGACCATAGCCACTGGTGAGAAAGTTTCATCATAGTCAATACCATGAATTTGTTTGAAACCTTTTGCAACCAGCCTAGCTTTATAGGTCTGAACATTTCCATCCATGCCCTTTTTCTTCTTAAAAACCCATTTGTACCCTATGGGTTTTACCCCTTCAGGTGGATCAACCAAAGTCCATACTTGGTTTTCGTACATGGAATCTATCTCAGATTTCATGGCTTCAAGCCATCTCTTAGAGTCTGGAC
This sequence comes from Apium graveolens, assembly GCF_009905375.1. Taxonomy (NCBI): domain Eukaryota; kingdom Viridiplantae; phylum Streptophyta; class Magnoliopsida; order Apiales; family Apiaceae; genus Apium; species Apium graveolens. Next base: position 23,088,912 of record NC_133649.1, on the reverse strand, counting down.
TGTTCATAGCATCTTGGTATGTGAGAGGCTCATCTTCATCTATGAGCATCAAATCACCACACTGAGTCATGAGAAATCCATATCTCTCTGGCTCATGGCGAAATCTACCAGATCTACGAACAACCTATGTTTGTTGAGCATTATCATTATTCTGCTCTTGTTCCACTTCAGGTTCAATGCTATTTTGCGGTTCTCGATCTTCATCGAGATCTATAGTTCTCCCACTGTTTCTTTTGGAAACAAAATCTCTTTCCATGAAGACAGCATCTCGAGCAATAAACACTTTCTGCTCAGAAGGACTATAAAAATAATACGCCTTTGTTTCATTAGGGTATCCTACAAAAATGCACTCTTCGGATTTAGGTCCAAGCTTGTCAGATTCTTGACGTTTCACAAACGCCTTACATCCCCAAACTTTCATAAAGTTCATGCCTGACCGTTTCTCCTTCCATATCTCATATGGAGTCTTTTGAACCTTCTTAGTAGGAACACGGTTAAGTGTGAAAGCCGTTGTTTCTAGAGCGTAACCCCAGAAACTAATTGGAAGATCTGCATGACTCATCATCGATCGCACCATATCCAACAAGGTGCGATTTCTCCTCTCTGAAACTCCATTCCATTGAGGTGTTCCTGGCGGAGTGAGTTGTGATACAATACCACACTCTTTCAAATACTCTCTAAATTCGGTGCTTAAGTATTCACCCCCACGATCGGATCGTAAGATCTTAATACTTGCATCTCCGCCAATTTGCTTCTCTACTTCAACCTTGTATTCTTTAAATTTTTCAAAAGAATCGGATTTGTTCTTCATAAGATATACATATCCATATCTACTGAAATCATCAGTAAATGTTATGAAGTAGTAGTAGCCTCCTCTAGCCATTACACGCATTGGGCCACATACATCACTATGTATTAGCTCCAGACGTTTAGTGGCCCTTTGACCCTTACCAGTGAAAGGGGCTTTAGTCATCTTACCAAGCAAACAAGATTCGCATTCTTGGTATAATTCAAAATCAAACTTATCCAAGTATCCATCCTTATGTAATTTGGATATGCGTTTCTCATTTATGTGGCCTAGACGACAATGTCAGAGGTATGTTTGATTTGAGTCATTCATTTTAAGTCGTTTGTTTTCTATATTACAGACAGGGTTATCTAAATCAAGAACATATAAATCATTAAATAAACGCGCAACACCATAGGTTAAATCATTCAAAGCAAAAGAGCAACTGTTGTTCTTTATTGTAAACGAAAAACCTTTCTTGTCCAAACAAGAAGCAGAAGTAATGTTTCTGCGAATCGCAGGCACGTAAAAATAGTCTTCTAGTTCTAAAACAAGCCCAGAGGGCATAGATAAATAATAAGTCCCTACAGCTAAAGCAGCAACTTTTGCTCCATTGCCTACTCTTAGGTCCACTTCTCCCTTAGCCAAAGTTCTACTTCTCTGCAGGCCCTGCACATTTATACAAATGTGAGAAGCACATCCAGTATCAAATACCCAAGATGTAGAAATAGACAAATTGACTTCTATAACATAAATACCTGATCCAGAAATCTGAATTGCTTTCTTTTTCTTCAGATCCTCCAAGTAAATTGGACAGTTTCTCTTCCAGTGACCATCTTTCTTACAGTAGTGACATTCACCCTTGGCCACACCACATTTAGGCTTTAAAGCCTGTTTGGGACCTGACTTTGGCTTGGGTGTAGAATCAGATCCAATCTTCTTCTTACCCTTCCATTTGCCCTTCCCTTTGGCCTTACCTTTATTTCCCACCATCAGTATGGGAGCAGGTTCAGCTGTCTTCATGTACATATGCAACAATTCAGTAGGTGTTTTGTCAAATTCATTCATATTGTAGTTCACAACAAACTGAGTGAATTTGTTGTTCAAAGAATTCATGATTAGGTCAATACCAGTTTCCGGACCAATCGGGAAACCCAAAGTTTCAAGGTACTCAATGTAACCAATCATCTTCAGAACATGTGGGCCAACTGGTTCACTCGCCCCTTGTTTGCAATTAAAAAGTGACTTACTCGTGTTGAACCTTTCTTGACGAGTTTGGCTTGCAAACATGCTTTGCAAGTGCTCATTGATAGTATATGCATCCATATGCACATATTGTCTTTGAAGCTCAGCACTCATAGTTGCCAACATAAGACATGCAACATCATTTGCATCATTCTCATCCCTTATGCGTGCTGCTTGTTCATCAGCAGTAGCACCCTCAGGAAGGGGGCCTGGAGGAGGAATATCAATGACATGAAGCTTGCGCTCCTTCCTGAGGACAATCCTCAAATTCCTCTGCCAGTCTAGGAAGTTGTTTCCTCCTGTCAGCTTGTCCTTCTCAAGGACTGAACGTACGGACAGTGTGTTTGTGTTGTTTGCCATTACTCAGTATCTACAATAATAAAAGCGCAAAATAAACATTAGATTGTCTGAGTTAAAATTTTATGTTCATATGATTATGATATATTCATAATATATCTCCCACTATTTTTTATCAAATTAATAGCCCTAACTATTAATTCGGAAAGTATATCCCATAAATCTTTCTAGTGAGCCAAGATCCATATTTCGTCATGTTCTAAGTCAACCACTGGTATCCTTAAAACATGATTATTTAGGTAGACAACAGTTGTCAATTATATCATATATAATTCTTGGATAATTTGGTGAACAACAATTGATCTTATCTATCTAATAGATTTTTAACCAAACTCTATGCTTCTAAGTTCATAATAGTTGAATATAACCGTTTATATTCACCTTATTATGATGACTTAGTTAAGTTAGACCCAATGATACAACGTCCGAATATAACCGTTTATATTCGTCGCATTTCACCATGATAGATAGGAGTCCCCTGCCACTGACAGCCCTTCCCCTTATCGATCTAGGATTTAATGAGTGTTCATTCATTGGAAAGCATCTGATTAAAACTTAATATTTTTACTTAGGGATTTTTAATTTAGAACGATCATGATCCCATCATAAAGAGATTCCCAATTTTTCCTTGAATAAAATACTTCAAATCAATACTCGTCAATGGTTTGATTTCCAGGTAGTGGAGGAGTCACATCGGTCTCGTTTAAAACCCACAGCCTTACAAGTTCTATGAACCCGTTGTTGACAAAATCGCCCCATGTCAGAAATAAAGAAAATTCGTATTTTATTCCGTGTTTCATAAACACGAGAATCTCATGATCGTTTGTTAATTTTAAATCTTGAGTCGTTACAGATTTTATCTTGTTTAAAGGCATGGCATGGGTGATGTATCTAATACATACATGCATCATTAATCTAATTAAAACATGCATTTTCTACTCTACACATACTATTTATACATCATATGAAAAGTGCGTAAAGTAAACGTGCAATAGTTATGGCCCAATCCTATGTGATCTTTTCAGGCTAATGAAAAGATCAAGGTCAGTCTATGGTGTAAAAATAACTATTACATATGTCTTCTCTATTGCTTCCATTGTCTCCTTGGCCTCCATAGGATGCCTCCTCTTTCCCTTGTCCTTCTTGGATGTTACATTAAGAATTATACTAATGAACTTACAAAAGAACTCGAGTTACATTCGAGATAAAACAACTACAAATAGAAAACGACATGCAAGTCGTATTTATTACAAACCAAAGAATAAACCATTACAACTAAGGTCTTAAGGCCATAACTATGCACCATGCTCAAGTAACCATTAAAGAACATAATAGATCATATAAAGATGACATACTATTTATCACTTATCATGATCCAATCAAGAATAATAAATAAGTAAAGCATATGTCATAAGCACAAATTAAAAACAAAACCCTAAGCACGCGGATCAACCTCCGCGGTGAGGTCGCTGGGGGGGTTCGGGGGGGGGGGGGGGCAGCGAGCCCCCCGATGGCGGAAATTTTTATAAAATCAAGTATCAGAATACTAGCAAAACATGTATCAGAATACTATTCCAGAAGCATGTATTAGTATACACACGATCCATATCCCAGTTACCAAAAACATGTATCAGTATACATATTTTAAGAGATCGCATACATATGAGTTATGGCAGATCTTAAACATACTAGTATCATCATATAGATCATTAACAGATTCATCATATCATTCATATAACATAACTGTTATCATGGCAGACTCATATAACATAACTGTTATCATGGCAGACTCATCACACATGCATACTTGTAAAAATACGGTAAACACGTAACCAAATCAGCCCCTTATACACGTAGCTCTGATACCATTGTTGGGTTCCGAAGGCATAAAACGCAGCGGATAAACGTAAATAAAACAAAAAAATTCGAAACTCAAAACAGGATCCATGTATAGTTATGGGCAGATTATGGAGATAACGAATCATACCTTTCAAGAGCTTAACTTTCACGAACTCAACGGAGATCCTAGCTATCACGCTTTGTGTCTACCTCTCGGAGAAACACCTCTATGGTATCCACACGAGCACCTTCAAGAACGTCTCACGAACTTGACTGCGGAATGGATGTACTAGCCTCCTTCTTGACGATCTGAATTGTCTCTGCCTCTCTTTGCTGCTAGGGTTTTTTTTTTAAACGTACAAGCCTCTTTAACCTATCATTATCTATTTATAATGGCTGATTAAAAAGGCCCATAATAGCAAAGCCCAACCCTAGTAGGTACTGGATTAAATAATAAAAACGAATTTCTATTATTCAATTAATAACTAAGTCATACTTAATTATTATGGGCAAAAACATTCCTTTTAATTCGAATTTATATTATCTCAATTAAGTCTTACTTAATTATAATAAAATTTAAATAATCATCAATTAATTTAAATCTATAATTTAAATTAACTATTCCATTAAGTACTCTATTTGTGCGACCCTATAGGCTATTATTTAATTGACAATAATTTTATTCTCTAATAAAATTATAAACAATGAGCGGTATCTAGTAATACATCATTGTTACCCAATTAAACAATAATTAAATCGTGATTAGATAAAACCTTTTGTGATTAATATTTTTCGTGTAATATAATCCCTTTAACCATACATATTATAGATTAAACTCGAGGCATGTATTTAGTCATCCTCTTCAACATTTAATCCGGGTTTACTTGATCCATGAGTAGATTATCGAGACAAATCATTATTTGAGCATGGCCATGCTTTTATAATCTCACTCAATCAAGAGGCCAATAATATCTCTTCTAATTATAGGAGGGTTAAATCCTTTATCTATCATTCATATTTCTCATACGACTCATGATATACCCGATGTCCACTTTTATCATCACCCGATCAAAAGTAACTTTTAATGTAGTCAAAGTATATTAATCCTCGTATAGAAATATAATGATTTCAAGTCAAAGGATCGTTACACCATTATCACTGTGAGTCTTTCTTATGACTTTATTAAACATGAAGAATCTCACTGTGGGTCTGTCCAGTACCATGTACTCTCACATGTACCTATGTATTGACTTTAGTATCCCCATACTTATAACCAATGAGATGTGGTTATCTTGTCAAACAACATACTAGTCTATCTATGTATTATTATTGTCCTATATAATAATATTCGACTAGGGACCTTTAAGAATATGATATATTATATAATCTCAAGTTCAAGTCATGTACTTAAACTATACAATTTGTATCATGATTCTAAGGACATTTATTATGCTAACAAAATATCGCAGTAATTAAGGTCATAATAAATACATTTATTGAATGATCAACTGACATAAAGATTATAAAAGAATAATGTATTGCCTCTAGGGCACCTACACTAACACCATGATTTATGACCCATTTTATTTTTTTACACATAAAACTTTATATTATACACATATCCATGGATCTTTCACATTTATATCCATTATAACCCATATAAAAACTAACCTAATATATCCATCTATACACTCCCTGATTGTAGCAACTGAATTATACGTTCAAATTTTTTTAAATTCTAATCATCGTAATCTTTATTACAAACAAACTCAAACAAACAATATCTCTCAGATCTATCATTAATTTCTTTTTCTCACTTCTCCTTCGTCACCCTTCTTCTCTCTCAATTTCATCATCATCATCTTCTTTAATATAATATAATATATATATACATATATGTACATAATGTATGTGTGATTTATTTAATTTAATTAATTTGTGCAGGATGAATATAAAATTTATCCTACACCTATTGCTTCGAAGATGTAATCTGGTTTGTGTTTGTATTTGTGATTATCATTATATTTATTTCAAAACTGAATCTCTATAATGATTTCTCTTCTATTTTTTACATGTTTGAGTGATTTTTTATATGCGTATTCTTATTAATTTATTATTCATAATCCATATATACTGTATACTACAATTTCAGACGATTATTAAGACTCAAATTACCCATCAACGTTTTAGGCGATTGAAAGTTCTGATATTCCCCGCTCTCATGGAAAATGGGTAACACCGTTTTTGGGTAATTGATTTAAAAGTATGGCTAAGTTCTAACAATAATTTCTTGGATATATTTTTGTATCGCATTTTGAACTCTAAATGTTTGATGTTAGTTCTAAACAAGTTTGTTTTGATTGATTTGTTATTTTTTTGCAGAATGTTATACATTTGTTGTTTAATTCAGTTTTTCTAATTTTTTAATTGTGGAACTTGAAGTATTTTTTTCTGATTATATATTCTCCATTTTGGTTTGGATTTGTGTAGACGCTGGGGATGAATCTCACCATGTTTTCAAAAAATTTAAGCCATGTATGTATAATTATTTAATTTCATCGTGTGTTTGTCGAGTTTGAATCTTTTTATTTATTTTCAATATCAATAAATAGTTGTAGGTTATTATTTCATAGTCGTGCACTTAAATTATGTAATTTGACCATTGGTGAGATTTTATCTTGATACTCATTTATACCGTAGTTCTAGGCCTTCTGAATTGCAGATTGGGGAAGGTAAAAAGCAGATTCTCGCTGATGAAGCAGCAGCTACTGGTGAAGATGTGACTTTATTATCGCCTATATATGTATGTAAATGTTAATTTATGACTTTTTTATTTTAATCTTCGATGTTAACAGATGATATTTGACATGATTTCAAAGATTGTATATATATGTATAGTGCTGATAATATTTTTTTTTCTTTTTGAATGCCTAGGTTAGTATCCAAATCTGACTTTATTGATCCTCTTGATCACCCAACACAAATATGGTTGATTCATGTTAGTTTTTTTACCATAACAAATTTATCTGAAACTTATTTTAGGCCTTCCATGACACATGACTAATTCTCTTTTATACGAAGGTTTACTAATAGTAAATATAAATTTAGAATTCGGTTATATAACTGTATATATTAGTAGCATCACAGACATCTCATACTAATGACTTTGTACTCAATAATCATTATAGTATTTTGGCATATAAGAAGTGCATTAGTTATATACTCTCAATGTAAATTTAACTACCAGCAATCCAATTCTGAGAAACAAGTGTTAGGCGTCGAGGCTGTGGATCAAGTATTAACATAATTCTGCAGAGAAATAAAGAAAATGTTTCTTTAATCATCGGTAGTCAATCTTTTTACCCTGCTTTACTACACCTCCATTATGTTATTTGTAATTAATAAAATTGAAGTTATTGTTTTCTTTTGAAGTTCAGGGAATATTAAAACTCTACTTGCACAAAAAGTCATTGCATATTCTCATTCCAAAGCATTCTAAATGATCAAAGGACGATGTTAATGACACAGTTCCTGAAATCAACAATTCTCACCAAAATAAGAGTTCAAACAGAAGTGAAAACAATTCTCCCCAGCAACTAAAATATTATAAACGATCAAATGACGATGTTGTTTTTTATTTATTAGTTTTTGTAATTGAGTTCTTGATGTTTGTTGATTTTGTTTGATTGGTGAATTTGTAATTGGATTGTTGTGGTACTGCAATTTGTGATTGTGGATGTTGGTTTCATGCTTTTTGATGTGGGTCTTTGTTTGTGATTATGAAATGTGTAGTGTTGAATAGTTTTTGAGTTTTTTCGATGAAAGGCTGAATTTGTATAGCTGAGTATTAGATTAAGGATTGAGAAAATAGATGATTGTAGATGATGTTTTTATGTGAATCTATCTACTTTTGACTTTTGAGATAATGTAGTGATACAGAGGAACTGATGTAATGCTTCAATGTAATTCTGATGGTGTTGATAGTTTTACTCTTGTTTTTATTTATACTTCAATATTTTGATAGCAGAACCTATGTAATTATATCTTAATTTTAGGAAGCGACCATGAGGGTAAGACCTAAGGATGAATAAAAACGTAAGTGCCTTTTTTAAATAGTTTATTTTGAGATGACTTATCTGCAAGTAATATTTACTTTTAATTTGATATAATGTTTAGAATCTCATACATGTTCGGTGAATGGCTTTTTATTGAGTATATTAAGTATGAGAAAAAGAAAAATTCCGTTTGGGGCAGGCATTTAGATTGCATTAATAATTCACACCCGTAATTTTTCTTAACGATTTCGTCCTTTTAGTACAATCCAAGGATTATTTTTTACCACAAATTGATGTATTAAAACTCATTTGTTTCATTCATGCAGCCAAACTAGCTGAGGTTGCCTTCAGAAGAGACGGCGAATCTTCTATGAGATCATATTGTGCTTTAAAAAATGGACAAGCGACTCGAGCTACCGGAGGTAATTCAACTTTTTTATTGGCTCTCATTCAGCCGCGTTAAAATGATTGGTGCATTTAAATAAGAATGTGTTTCCTCACGTGAAGGTGCCGCTTCAGGTGGGAGAGAGATGAAAGAATACAAGGAACCATGGGTAGGTATAGCAATAGCAGTGTGCTAGATATATAATTTCTTTTGGAGTTAATAATGTTCCTTGCTCATTGGATTTCTCTCTATACCTGTATAGGATTACTATACCAATTACCCTGTGACTCTTCCTCTGAGAATACCATACTCTAGAGATCCAGGTATACTTCAAGGTTCTTCACAACTTGGCAATATAAAGATTCAAGCTACTTCTGCAATCACATCTTTCATTTAATATTTTCTATTACAAACTTTGTTAACTTGGCCCAATTATTTAATACATAAATTTATTATAAGGATTTAATCTATCTACTTTTGACTTTTGAGATAATGTAGTTATGCTCTATGATGTGGTTAATGATCTCAAAGGAAGGTATTAAGACATGTTGCTCTTTACTGTATTTGGCAATGGTAAATTTGCTAAAATTTCTGAATAGTTGTTTCATTACACTTGAGCACTATTTTTCTTTCTTGCAATTTTTTAGAGAGTGTTTTATATTTTGTGTTAAGCTACATTGTCAAGCATCCTCTTCTGGGTATCTTCAGGCCATCATAAAATAATTTGTCATATTACAATATGAGACTTTTGATATAGTGTTCTGTTTGCCTAAAGATCTAGAAACATGGTTCCACAGGTGACTTCAAGCCAGGTAGTCTTTACTATGTTACTGTCATCAATACAGAAAATTGACTTATTTAGAAATCGGTGATAGAATTTGTCTAAGATTATCTGATCTTTCAATATCACGCTTTGGATCTTCTGAAAAAATAATGAGTTATTGGGTAACAAGCCAACTTATATTTATTGGGTTATGATGTAAATTTAGTTAATGCGGTAATCCAAATAATGAGATATATGGCTGAACAAGTTTTTGGATAGGGATCATTTGTAGTAGTATTTCAGGTTTGTTTCTTCTTTTCAATGGCGTACTAAGTATTATTGTGTTTTCCTTTTAATGAGAGATGCTCCTTGATTATTTATTTTAGTTAGTTATTATTACTATAAGCTAAATTTAGTTTATTTAGGAAAAATGTCTAGAGACCGGTGAGGCTTTCAGAGGCAATAGATTTCCTCACCTCATGTAAAGTGTTTGGCTTTTTTAGAGTTTTTACACATGCCAGGATTATCCAATTCAATTGAGTCTGACCCATATGTGTAAGTAGCACTATGTTTTCTCAAGTTTCCGAACTAGAATTCGTTAACTTCCTAAAATAATTCTTTTATCTCCCATAAACATGGAAATTACTACATCCCTGCCTTATCTTAGGATCATTATCCATTTTTTAATTGGCTCTTATATTATGCAATTTTCCACTTAGCGGCAAAGCAAAAACATTGTAATTTTTTGTTTGTATTGATTTGATAAAGTGATACTCAATGGACAAATCAGGGATGGCTTCATCTCATGTACGATACACATTGTATTTGCCGTGTCTCCAAATTCTGGCTCAACCTTTGTCTCTCCTTTGTTGTAAAATCCGAGACGAATAGCGCCACGTCCATTGTCTCCTTCTTCCCAAGAATGGTTAGCCTACATGATTACATATAAAGATTGTATTGTTAAATATTTGTATCTTCATATTGATTTTATTATCTTATTGCAGATTTAAAGCGACAAGGTTAGTCACAATCATGACTTCAAAAAATGTCGGACATACCTCTGAATAGATAGGAATTTATGATCCTTACAGTTGACTAACCAAGAATTGCTCAGCATTTTCTAAAAGGAATAATAATCTCAATGTTTTGAAGGCGACATTTTCTGCTAGAGGTATTTAATTTTTCTTTTCTATGTTAATACAGAGCAATATGAATTGTTGTCGATTGCATTGAAGTGTATAGACTAGAGGCTGAATTTATTCTGAAATATAGAAGAAACACTCTCGGCAGTTTGGAAAAGTGAAGACAGGGAAGAAAAGTGTAGCAACACAACCTACTAACAAATACCAACAATGTAGGTTTCGTGCCTCCAGCCAAGGCACGCCGTTTGACAAGTGCATACATGTGATGGTATGATCTTTCCATGCAGTGCTTACATTGGTGATGTTTCCTTCTCATATGTAGTATCCTGCAACAGGACACAAGGCCATTGTACAAGTATGACAGTATGAGTTCACCAGCCAACCATTATGCTTATTTATCTAAAGCATCAGCTACTCATTTAGCAGCCTCATATCTAAGAGTTTCAGCGGATAATCCTTTCGTGTGAACAAAATTTAGAGAAGTCACTTATATATTCGATAGAAAAATCTTTAAATGTTGCAAATTGTACTAAATAAGAAACTGTAGATGCACATTGTCAAGATCTTAAATGTTAGTAGCTAAAAATTGACGTGGATACAAACTGTAATTTTCTCATTTCCTTTCAACGGTGAGGTGTGGTTAGTGTAACCACAGAGTGATTTATTTCTTTTTCTATACATTATTATCATTTGTTATAAGTTTGGAATGTGTTTCTAAAAAAATTGATCATTAGGCAATGGCGATACACACTATCAATCAATTTTTAAAATTCAAAATTGTAACTAATTCTCACATATCTCTCAAGAATGGCGATACACACTATCAATTAATTTCTTCTTCTTCTTCCTCTTCTTTTTTCTCCTTCCCCTTTCATCTTTATTCTATCTTAATTTTTGCCGTCTACTTTAATATATATTTATATATGTATATGTGATTTGTTTAATTTTAAAAGTTTGTGCATGATGAATGAATAATCGATCGTACACCTATTATTTCAAAATTTATAGTTCAGGTTTGTGATATGATATTTTCTCTACCTTCTTTTTTTTTGATTTACTATAGTATTTTGATTTTTAAATGATATTGTTGTGTGAATATAAGTTTGATTTTTAAATTTTTTTTCATCATATATGAATAAAAGTTTGTATGTGTGTATGTATATATACTTGTATGTTCGTATAAATTTATGTTTGGATCTTGAATTTAAGATTTACGTGGAGAATTTTGATGCTTCTCAGGAGGAGGATAAATGAAAGGCGATGGAAGTAGTTGATGAAGGTATTACATTATTTTTTATTTTTTGTTTGTGTCAGTGTACCCAGTCGAGTGTTTGACACAAAAAAATTGTGAACTGAACATATTTTTAGAACATCAGGTGTCATGTCCTATACATACATACAAATCAAAGTTTTCTTGAAGAAATTTATGATTTTTCTTAAATATATTGGTGATACTAGATATATAAAGAAAATGATGGAGATTAAAAGCCAAATGTGCACCTCTACAGAAGGCAATATATGACAGAGTTGGACTACTTGTAAATTGATAAACCAATCAGTCATCTGGCAGCCTTGGTGTTATTTGGCGCACAAGTGTTTCTAATCTGGTGCCATAGGTGCTAATCTTGGTTTACAATCTGTGAATTCTGCAGGAATGCATGATCAATTTTACATTCTCCAAATGCTTGAATCTGCATATTACAAAGTCATACTGCTATTATTCAACTTTATTCCTCTAATTATGCAACATTATTCCTCTAATCACATCTTTCCACCATCTAATGCAATTTTTTTTATTTAGAAATATTAGTAGTTCCTAACTATATTTTCTGAAATCTGGTGTCAAAGGTACTATAATATCATATTATGTCCATAAACTGTTGGGTGACCTTTATCTCCCAAATAGTTGAGATATAATCATTAAAAGTTTTGTCAAAGTATTCTGTTGAATTCTAATATAGTAAAAGGCGTGGTATATTTTATTAATAGGTGGTTAGTTAATATAATGGAAGCCCTGGTGTGTTATATAATTATTTAGTATTTAGTAATTGTAGTCGGTAAAAGTTCTGAATTATCATACTTATCATGCATACTTGATAATTTTTTTGAAGTATATACAAGTATATACTTTTCTTTGCATTTTGTTGGTCTGAATATAATGTGGTGGATTGAGAATAATCAGATAATATCGTATACAATTATGTAAACTTTTCATTTTCATACTGATTACATTTCAAGGTTACCTATTAATTCTCATATTAATTCTCATTGTTTCTCACATTGATGATATATATTGAAAGTTCATCAATTTTTGTTTGCACTTTATCTCCTCTTCATTCTCATCTCCTATATTTATGTCCCTGGATATTTTTTTATGCATCTAACTTTTTAGGTACTCTCTTTCCTTCTACCCCTTTTCCAACCAACTAACCACAATGTTATTTTTGCTGCAAGTACTTCATATTTGGCCATTTTTATAAGAAGGTGTTCATATTGGTATGCTTGATCCTAATAAGTAAACAAGTTGTACATTAAATTTGTGATTTTTGCTGTTTCAGAACTTTTGCCATGCTTGAGTTAATAGCCCAAATTATAAGACATAAGCTAATATTGAAAAGCTGTCTTGGTTCCCATCTTTCATAGGTAATATTTACCCACATAACCTCCCCATGTTGTTGTTCTTGCCTTGCACGTCAGACTAGGTGAGGTTAAATTACTTATGGAAGCGGTGCTTTAGGAAGAACTTAACCATATGTTAAGGATTCCAGAAAAATATTATTTCTGAATAGAATTCCAAGTTCCAACCATTGTGCAGCGCAGTGCAGAGGAGAATACGTCTGATTTTTTATAGAAATGTTACAAATTTATTGATGCAAACTGTTCTTTTTTTTCATGATACTGTTTTCCATAAGTATTTTGAATTTAGTTAGTAGTTTGGGTGATTTAAAATTTGAACTCCTATGTAACTTGAAAATTTACAAAGTTTATAATTTCTTATTTTACATATAAAAAGTTCCAATTATGATTTTTCCTATAACTTATTATATCATTGTTTATTTACTTTTTTTTTATTAAAAGATTGACACAAATATATTCATGAAATTTTAAAGTAATTTTGATATTAAAATATGAAAGCAAATATATTTATTCAATAAAAGTAAAAATATAACATAAAAATACATTAAAATTGGATAACTTTAGATATACACGTATATTTTTGGAGTTATGATAATTAGCATTAACCATATAATGATATATTAATATTTACGGTTTGAATATTAATAATTTTCAGTGTGAAATTGCTATCCACTTACTTATTACCTACTAATCACATAGAGTATTATTTACGTGAAATTATAAGAATAAATAAAATTTAACATCCCATTTTATTCGATATATTTTAAAATTATAAGAATAAATAATTAAATGTATAAATATTTTGTAATTTAATAGATTTTATTAAATATTTTAATAAAATATATATTATTTAAACGTTTAACGAAAATATGACCATCTTATTTTCTTTCTAAACAAAAAATACATTTAATTTTTCCCTATTAATTATCATATATAACAATAAAATATTGTGTAATGACATCGGTACTACTAAACTACATAATTTATATAACTATTACTAGGTTAAAAGAGCTATATAAATAGAACAATATTATTAATTGAAAAATATAGTTATTGATATTTATATCTCTATTTAGAAAAAATAATAAATATTTACTTATGTTAGATATATTTGATAATGTCATGTGTAATATGATTTGTGTTTAGTTTTTAGATCTTACCTAACAGGACAAATCAGTATTTAACTGAAAATCAGCACTTATACTGAAGACAGGACTTAAGATATCAGAACTTAAGTTATCAAAACTTAAGTTATCAGAAGGTATTTAGCAGGAGATAGTATCAGAATTTAAGATGACTTTCAGATAAGGAAGGCGGCTGATTGAAAGGAAAGAAGATCGAGACTAAGACAGAAAGAAATATGCATGAAGAAAGAATTATATGAAGAATAGAATACTTGGAAGAAAAGATAACTAGTTGATATATTTTAGGAAGCAGAATTATATTCCATATCAATTAAAACATTATCTTGTAACTGTGTAGTATATAAACACATGCATAGGGTTTACACTATAAGTGTTATCATTATCGAAGTTATTATTCTTTGTAACCCTAGCAGCTCTCGTGATAATTTGTTCATCACTGAGAGAGGATAGTTCCATATTGTAACAGAGTTTATTGTGTTGAATAAAATCTATTTTCTGTTACTTGAGTTCTTATATTCGATTTGATTGTGCTAAACATTGTATTCAACCCCCTTCTACAGTGTGTGTGACCTAACAAGTGGTATCAGAGCGATCTGTTAACACACAAACAGTTTAAGATCCAAAAACAATCATGTCTGAAGAAGAAACTCCAACCAAGCCCACCAAAACTGAAGAACCTCCAAAGAACATAACCCATAGTTGATATGAGACTATAAGAGTTCCCATGTTGAAACCTTCTGAGTATTCCATATGGAAAGTGAAGATTGCTATGTTTCTGGAAGCTACAGATCCAGAATATCTCGACAGGATTAATGAAGGATCACATATGCCAACCAAACTCTCTGTGGAAGTTGCAGGTCAGCCAACAAAGTCTGTACCAAAGGAGAAAAGTGATTACACTGCTGAAGATATCTCATCGATTGCGAAGGATGCAAAGGTAAGACATTTACTGCATAGTGCCATTGATAATGTCATGTCAAACAGGGTAATTCAATGCAAGACTGTAAAAGAGATATGGGATGCTTTGGAAACAAGGTATCAGGGAACTGATTCAATCAAGAAGAACAGGAAGCTATACTCACTCAAGAGTATGAGCACTTTAACTCAAAGCCTGATGAGTCATTAACTTATTTATATGACAGATTTGTCAAACTCTTGAATGATTTGTCACTAGTTGACAAAGAGTATGATATTGAAGATTCAAATCTTAAATTCCTGTTAGCTCTTCCTGAAAGATGGGATTTGAAAGCCACAATAATAAGAGACAACTATAATCTTGATGAAACAACTCTTGATGAAATTTATGGGATGCTCAAGGCTCATAAACTTGAGATGGAACAAAGAAGCAAGAGGATTGGAAGAAAGTCAAGGACAGCTGTTTTTGTGGCTGAGGAGGAAAGTCCCAAAGTTGTTGCCTCAAAGAAAGGCAAGGAAAAGGCTCTCATCACAAAGTCTGATACTGAGTCATCAAGTTCTGATAGTGATGATGACTCAGAAACTGAAAGTATACCTAAGATGGACCCTGGTGAGGAGATGATGAAGCTGTGTGCTCTTATGGTGAAAGGAATCACAAAGATTGCATACAGGAAATTCAGGAGAGGAAAGAAGTTTTTCAGGAAAGGTGAAAGTTCTGATAAGAAAGGTTTCAGAAAATCTGAAGGCAAAGGAGGAAAGTCTGACAAAGGAGATTACTCAAATGTTAAATGCTACAACTGTGGTGAGAAAGGCCACATATCTCCAGATTACAGAAAAGGGAAGAGTGACAAAGGCAAGGCTCTTGTCATAAAAAAGAAAAGCTGGTCAAATACTTCAGATTGAGGATGAGGAAAACTATGCCTTGATGGCAAATGCTGATAGCAGTTCTGATACTGCTGACTTAAAGGTACCTCAAACTATTTATGTCTTTCATACTGATGATATTATTGAGTTGAGAAGATATCTTAAAACCATGTTCATTAGTTATAAAGATCAAACTTTAACATGTGAAAGATTAACTTCTGAAAATCTTGCTTATAAAAAGAGGAATGATTATTTAGAAAAAGAGTTAGTCATGTTCCATCAAACTCAGAAAGATAGAGATGATGCTTTTTATGTTAGGGATGAAGTGCTAAAAATGAATGAATCTCTAAAAACTGAGTTAGAAAAGGAAAGAGAGATTATCAGGACTTGGACTAACTCTGGTAGAACAACTCAGGATATTCTTAGTAGTGGAAACTGGAAAGAGGGCTTAGGTTATGGAGATGATAAGAACAGTAAGGGAACTGTAGAAACTGATCCTATAGTTGTTAAACAAAAACCGAAGGTAAATCCTGTTAAGTTTGTAACTGCAAAGTTTAATATTGAGAAATCAGAAGTTAAGGAGAAAGTAACTTCTGACAAACCTAAACAGGATAAGCCAACTGAAGTTAACATAGGCTTAATGACTAAGAAGCAGCTTAAGCATAAGCTGAAAGATGTTAAGAATGTAAACAAGGTAAAGCCACCTAGGAAAAATAGGAATGGAATGGAAAGTGTGAACAAAAGTAACAATTATAAGCCTGTTCCTAATGCTCCTAGAAAAATATATCATAACTGTGGAAACTCTAACCATCTGGCTTCTTTTTGCAGGAAGAATAAGAACATAAACTCCTTACCTTCGAAGTCAGGAGTTAAGAGTCAGTCTGTTAGATATAAGCCACAAATCCTTGTTTTCATTGTGGTAGTTTATGGCATTCCATTTATACTTGTAAGGAATATCATAGTTTATACTATGATTATTATCAAATAAAACCTTCTGTAAAGAAAGTTAGCATTATTCCTTCTAGTGTAAGTTCTGATGCAAAGTCTGATATTGTAAATTCTGATAAGAAAATTGTTAACATAAACTCTGATGCTAAATCCGCTGCAAACGTTAACAAACTTAAAAAGGCCAAAGGATCCAAGCAAGTCTGGGTCCTTAAAACTAATTATTAGTGGTTTTTGTGATTGCAGGGCAACAGGAAAAACATCCTAGTTCTTGACAGTGGATGTTTAGGATGACTGGAAATAAAGCCCTGCTATCAGACTTTGTGGAGAAAGCTGGCCCAGGTGTTTCTTATGGAGATTGCAACATTGGAAAAACTCTGGTATATAGCAATATCAATCTTGGGAATGTCATCATTGAAAAAGTAGCTCTGGTCTCAGGACTTAAATACAATCTGCTGAGTGTGAGTCAAATATGTGACAGAGGTTATCATGTGAATTTCTTTGAAGAACACTGTGAAGTTGTAAGCAAATCTACAGGAAAAGTTGTTATGAAAGGATACAGGCATGGTAACATTTATGAAGCCAAGCTTTCAACAAGTACTGATGGTTCTGCAATCTGTCTGTTAAGTAGAGCATCAATTGAAGAAAGTTGGGATTGGCACAAGAAACTCTCTCATTTAAATTTCAACAATATAAATGAACTAGTCAAGAAAGATCTTGTGAGAGGACTGCCAAAATCAGTATTTGCTCCTGATGGCCTTTGTGATTCTTGTCATAAGGCAAAACAAAGAAAATCTTCATTCAAGAGCAAGACTGAATTATCAATTCTTGAGCCTTATCACCTACTACATGTTGATCTATTTGGTCCAGTTAATGTCATGTCTATTACAAAGAAGAAATATGATATGGTCATAGTGGATGAGTTCACCAGATACACATGGGTGTATTTCTTGCACACAAAAAGTGAAACTGCGTCTATCTTGATTGATCATGTCAAGCAACTGGATAAATTGGTCAAAGATTCTGTGAAGATCATAAAAAGTGATAATGGCACCGAGTTCAAGAATTTGATCATGGAAGAGTTCTGCAAAGACCATGGAATAAAGCAGGAATTTTCTGCTCGTGGAACTCCACAGCAAATTGGAGTTGTTGAAAGAAAGAATAGAACTCTTATTGAAGATGCACGAACTATGCTTGATGAAGCAAAGTTGCCAACCTACTTTTGGGGTGAAGCTGTGCAGACTGCTTATTTTACTCAGAATGCAACACTTATCAACAAGCATGGAAAAACACCATATGAGATGGTGAAGAAAAAGAAGGCAAATCTGAAGTATTTTCATGTATTTGGATACAAGTGTTTTGTTCTTAAGACTCATTCAGAACAGCTATCCAAATTTGATCTAAAAGCTGATGAAGGAATTTTTGTTGGATATCCACTTTTCACAAAAGCTTCCAGAGTCTACAATTTAAGAACAAGGGTTGTCATGGAATCTATCAACGTCTCTTTTGATGATAAGAAGATTACTGGACTTGAAGATTTCAATGATCATGATCAACCGAGATTTGAGAATGAAGTTTTAAATTCTGATTCTGTAAATCCTGACAGTCTAAATCCTGATATTGCAAACTCTGATGGATTAAACTCTGATGTCATTGAAACTGTGGTGACTATGCCTAAGGAATATGCACCTGTGCAGGGGGAGCATACTGAAGATCCAACCACATCTCAAGAAGCATCAGAATCTACAACAGGCTCTTCAAGTTCTGATTCATCAAGCTCTGATGGGCCAAGTTCTGATAATTCTGGAAACTCATGTTCTGATATTTCTGGAAACTCAAATTCTGAAGGATCCAACTCAGAGAGCATAATTTCAGGGGGAGCATCAAAGAATGTTGATGGAGACACATTGGATCATGGGGGAGCATCCAGTTCTAGAAAAAACCTTCCATCTGTAAGAAAGTGGACTAAAGCACATACACCTGACTTAATTATTGGAAATCCTGATGCAGGGGTCAGAACTAGAATAGCTACATCAAATGAATGTCTCTATCATTCTTTTCTTTCTCAGACTGAACCAAAAAAAGTGGAAGAAGCTCTTCAAGATGCTGATTGGGTGCAAGCAATGCAAGAAGAGTTATATGAATTTAAAAGAAATAAAGTCTGGACCTAGTATCAAGACCAAAGAACAGGTCTGTTGTTGGTACAAAGTGGGTGTTCAGAAACAAAACTGACATTGATGGCATAATTACAAGGAATAAAGCAAGGTTGGTTGCAAAAGGATACTCTCAACATGAGGGAATTGATTATGATGAAACATTTGCACCAGTTGCTAGATTGGAAGCCATAAGGATATTTTTGGCTTATGCTGCTCACAAGAAGTTTAAAGTCTTTCAAATGGATGTGAAAAGTGATTTTCTTAATGGAGAATTGGAAGAGGAAATATATGTTGAACAACCTCCAGGCTTTGTAGATTCCAAATTTCCCAATCATGTATACAGGCTTGATAAAGCACTTTATGGCCTTAAGCAACTCCAAGAGCATGGTATGAGACTTTAGCTCAGTTTCTTCTGGAAAGTGGATTTAATATAGGGACTATTGACAAAACATTGTTCTACCTCAACCATGGAAATGACTTACTTTTGGTGCAAATATATGTTGATGATATCATTTTTGGTTCTACAAATGACAGACTTTGTAAGAAGTTTGTCAAGCTGATTCAGACAAGATATCAAATGAGTATGATGGGAGAACTTAACTATTTTCTGGGCCTTCAAGTCAAGCAGAATGAAGAAGGAACTTTTATTTGTCAATCTAAGTACACCAGAAATTTGTTGAAGAAATTTGGAATGCAAGATTGTTCAAGTGCATCCACTCATATGGCCACTGCAACAAAATTGGATAAGGATACTGGTAAATCAGTAGATATTACTGATTACAGAGGTATGTTTGGTTCACTACTCTATCTAACTGCAAGTAGACCTGATATCATGTATGCTACCTGTCTTTGTGCAAGATTTCAGGTAGATCCAATAGTACCTCACTGTTAGGTCCCAATGTGTTTGTAGAAGGGGGGTTGAATACAAACAATACCAAATAATCGAATTAAATGCGGAATAAAAATGTGAAACAAAATTCAAGTTAAATAAAAATATTATTAAACTTGAAAGGTGTTACAACAACTGTATCGATTACAAGGAATTAATCTCAAATTAATTATCACAAATTTAGAATAAATTCGACATGAACTTTTTCTATTTTTGTAATAATTAGAATCAAATGCTAAACGCGATTTGAGATTAAGTTCTAGGGATTTTGATCCGCTAGATTGTTACACAAGAACAAGATAAAGATTTCTAGTTGATTGGATTTAACTTTACAATCTAGAAATTGATCTTGAAGTTTTGCAGAGAAGAATGTAATATTGTTCTGCTTCTTTTTCTTTTTGCTGTGTTCTTGACTTCTATTTGTTGATTGATAATGAACTGCGGCTTGTCTGCTTCTTTTTAATCAACAGCCGAACTGAAATGAACTAGAATGACAATCTCTTTGGCTCAGCAAGACTATCGGTAGGACTATCAAATTCCAGTAGAACTTTCGGTAGGACTATTGTTTAGAACTAGCAAGACAATCAGAATGAACTAGCAAGACTTTCGGTATGACAATCAATTGTCATACCGATTGTCATAGTAGTTCAAATAGTTTGTCTTGCTGAAATTAAATAGATTTAAATCCTAATAATAATTCTAATGAGACAATCCTTTTGAATTAGCATGACTTTCGGTGTGACTATGATTGTCATACCGATTGTCATACTAATACAATCAGTTGTCTTGTTGAATTAAAACAGATTTTTAAACCAATTTAAATTCTGAAAATTCTTAATATTAATTCAGAATTAATTAATCAATTAATTTAATTAATCAAATAAATTAATCTTTGCAGATATAATTTATTTTCTTAATTAAATTATATGACTTAATTAATTAATAGAGAATTAATACTAATCTTGAGCAGCATCCATTCTTCTGAATATCTTCTGAAAATCACTGAGAATTATGAATCAATTCCACCACTTCAATGTTGACACTCGATGTACTGTCTGGTTCATGAGTGACTAACTTCCGTGACGTTTCTTCATGTCTTGACTTTGATACTTTGATTTTCTTCAGATTAAATCCTTGTAATTAATGATACTCTGACGAGATCTCTGTCACTTGATTAAATCCACACTCTTGATTTATATCACTGAGGCATGATCAATTTCTTGAACTTCTTCCAGTGAATTAATTCCTCAAGTCTGTAGATGAACCTTGTTTCTGAATCCTTTGACAGATATTACTCTGTGAGATCTCTTTTGACGGTAGATCCACTATTTACTTATTACATTCTTATTTAAGTTGAGTTGAATCCTCGAATATACAAATAGGCTATGACATACGACTTACAATCTCCCCCTATTTGTTTGTTAGACAATAACACACAAATACCTAGAGGATAACTCAACTAACAAATAAGAAAAAGATATAAACTGAAATGCAAAGTAAATAGTAGAAAAGTTTCTGGAAGATATTTAACATTTTCCAGATTCCAAGTAGATGTTCCTCTAGACTGAACATATCTTCAAGTAGTTCCATCTTCATTTGTACAACCACATTTCCTGTTGAGAAGCCCATATCTCTCTTGCTTCTCCCCTATGAGAATCAGCTGATTAAAGAAGATCACCTTCGTTTACCACCTCTCCCGTATAATAGGATCCGCAGATAAAAGCCAATGGTACTCCCCTTTTGAAAACAGCTTCTTCCCTTACTAGAAAATCACCTTGTGTTTACCACCTCTCCCGTACAATAGGATCCGTAGTTACAAACAACAATGGTGTGGTGTAGTGTACATATGATCTTTTTCTTACTCCCTGCTATTTCTCCCCCTTAGTTGAGGAATCCTCCAAACTATTACTTAAGCTTTTATCTCCCCCTTAAAGAAGGAATGTATGCCGTCGTCTGAAGGAGTTCTCATATTCACTTGGTTGGAAAAGAAATAACAAGTAGTTTCTCTTTCTTCCTCACTGTGAGTGTGTGATTCTGTTTAGTGTACCTCACATGTGTTTCACTCTTCTCTCTACTCGTGTTTACACTCTTTCTCACAAGTGTATCACTCATCTCATAGCTCCATATTCCAGCTGTACCTGCAAGGAAAATCACCTTAGCCATCCTTAAGGAGGTCACAGGTGGTGCAATGGGAGTTCGCAAATCCCCATCCTTGTTAAACTCGTCAGATAAATCTGAGTCATAATCTACAAGTTGCTAGTTTCCCTTTTAGGGTTCCAGATTTGAATTCTGGGAAGGTAAACAATGATCCAACGAATTTAGCATAAAGATCAAAGTTCCCTTCTAATGTCTGTGAAGACATTTCCTTGTGACTCATCAGGTAATATCTGAATCATTGTCAACAAGTTGCCGATCTGCGCCTATGTCAGATCCACTATCCGCAGATGCATCCAGGGGATTTAAGCCTAGGGAGGTAGACACTGACCACTGACATATGGCTTTTGGATCAGTATCCTCTCCTAACACCTGTAAAGGCAATTGGTCCATTAACGAACCTTGAACAATCGAATCTGACCTTAAAATGGTCGAAACTCTTGTTTCCGTCAACTCATCCTTTGTGTGTGTAACCTTTCCTTGTGCATCAAGAATTGTTTATATTTGAAGTGGTGACACTACATCGGATGCCTTGGCCGATAGGCAAAATTCAATAGACGCACCCTGTTGAGAGAATGAATCTAGTAACTGTTTTTTAGCCTTTTCAGCCATTACATCTTTTTGAGAAGATGTAAGGGGGCTAGCAGTTGTCTCGGTTTAAATACTACACATCTATGTAGGAGACAGAGCTACTGGGTTGACTACAGAACCTTCCTTATGTGGTGCACTAAGGCACTATCTCCCTCACGCTCATTCATACTATATTTAGTGGTAAGAGAGTGTTGGTTGGTTCTGTTTTCGTGATTGTCTTTACAGTCTGGGATAGACGTTGTGGGTTTTCAACCTCATGACTGTCAATGAAAGAAAGTCATTGGAGACTGAACCTGTAACACAGAACATATGGTAATAGAGAGAAAATGATTTACAATAGTGATTTCAAAAGATTTTACATGAAATAAGAAATCACTAATGTAGAAAGAAGTTTGATTTTGTTTTTCAATATGAATGAGTTTTTGATAAAACATTGATCACTTAGGGTAAAGTCTAAGTAATTCTCATTCATGTCAAAAGCTTACAAATATCTGCAACATAATGTTAACAAGATATCATTGACCGATACTTGTCAAGTACTTTAGATACTAATTGTTATGTTGCATAAAATTTAAAATAAAATAAAATACAAATAATAATACAATACAAATAATAATAATAAAAACACATATCAATGAATTAAATACCAAATATCTACCAACAAGATATCAGCATTCAATTTCATATATCATACAATATTTACAATTACAGAAAATACAAATAAAAACTTATATAAATATAGCAAAAATATAGAAATTATTTACAAGTTCAAGATAACATTACCAGCTTGCAAACAGCCATATCCCTCGGATAAACCTTTGCTGTTATCTCCAAAGGTAACCAGGGGGCCAGCTTTCTCAATCCACATTTGATAGCAGGGCTCTATCTCCGGTCATATGTCTTGATGATCCACTGTCAAGAATCCACACTTCCGGTTTCACCTGTTTTAATGCCCTGCAACACAAATGGATTAACCCTTCTTCGGAACCCAAACTTGGTTGGGCCCGGCATACTTGTAGAACTGTCCTTTGTCAGGAAAAACAACATTTTTAATTTTAATTGTCTTAACTTTCTCAATGACTGAACATTTGACCTTGTAAACAGCCTTAACAAATTTCTGTTTAAGCTTAGGCACAAATGTCTCCTTTCTAGCCTTAGAAGGATTAGCAGTCTTAGACCTATCATGCTTCTTGTTATTCACATGCTGACGAGGAGTAGTCTTATCATTAGAAACATGCTTACTATTAAAATAAGCATACATCATATTAAAAGCACAAGACATACAATTAGAAACACCACATGCTTTATGAGAGTGATTAATAGTAGGCAATTTATGCATGGCAGACATGGCATTTTTGTTATCCAACTCATGTGTGTCTGAGTTAGTCTCAGTTGCTTTCACAACTTTGACTGGAACTTTCGACACACTTGACTTGGAAACAACCTTCTCATTAGCATGATCTTCAGCACGTATTTCTTCCTGAATAACAGAAGAGGTCGCATCAAACGGTTCAGCAATTGATGGCTTATAGAGGGGTTCATCAACACCCTTAAGCACATGTGGTACTTCCCTCCCTTTAGCACATACACGAGGAGGGGAGTTTATGCCTAATTCTCCAATAGCAACATTGTAATCATAACCTATTCCAGATGTTTGATTAACAGATTGCTTACTGTAGAACTCTTTAGCCTTCGAACAAGAATTGAAGTAGGCTCTAACCTTAGTCTCAAGACCGGTGATCTTGTCTTTGAGAATAGTTTCAAGTTTTTTATAACAGTCAACTCTATTCTCTAGAAAAGATACTTGTTTTTTTAATTTGTCTTGATTAATGTGCACAAGTCTTAATTCATTGACCTCTTTCTCAAGGTCTGTGATCTGTAAACTTAACAGTTCATTATCACGACGTGCATTATCTAAGTTGCCTCTTAGATGATAAACCATTTCAGCATCAGAAAGTTTTACCTCTATTCTTGACGATGAAGCTTTTCCATCAATAGCCATAAGAGCAAGATTTCCTTCATCTTCATCTTCACTGTCAGTATCATCCCAGCTTCTTCCCTTTGCCAGATAAGTCCTTTCAGAGTTCTTTCTTACTTGCTTTGGCTTCCTACATTCTGTGGCAAAGTGTCCCAACTCATTGCAGTTATAGCATCTAATGGTGCTCCGATCAACCATCCATGTTTTGTATCCACCACTGCTGGAGTTAGAGGATGAAGATCCACCTTTCTGGAATTTGTTGTAGTTGGACTTGTACTTAAGCTTGGGATTCCTCTTGAATCTGACATGGGAGAATCTCTTGACAATTTGGGCCATTGACTCATCTTCCAATTGCTCCAGCTCTTCCAAGGAATAAAAATCATCACTTGATTGATTTGTAGTAGGAGGATCATATTCTGCTACTAATATATTTTCCTCAGCCTTGGAACACTGTACCATTCTCTCCAATTGTTGAGATTGCTGTTGTTGTTGACCTTCAGCTACAAGTGCAGTAGATGTGCTGACCATTCTATCCTTCCCATAGACTTCCTTCTGTTGAATCTGCTCCAACTCATAGGTTTTTAACACTCCATAGAGCCTGTCCAAAGAAATCTCACTCAGATCTCTAGCTTCTCTAATGGCAGTGATTCTATGTTCAAGATGAGTTGGCAGTGTTAAAAGGAACTTTTTGTTGACCTCCCTGATTGAATAATATTTCCCATTTATGTTCAGGTTGTTGATCAACGCATTGTACCTCTCAAACACTTCAGTAATTCCTTCTCCTGGATTTGATTTAAAATATTCATACTTAGAGGTTAGGATCTCCAACTTGTTCTCCCTAACTTCCTCTGTGCCTTCATTAATCACCTCAATAGTTTCCCACATGTGTTTGGAATTTTTACAGTTCATCACATGTCTGTTCATCAAGGGATCAAGGGAATCAATTAATATTAATTGAAGGCTGGCATCCAAGGAGGCTTCTTCCTTCTCAGCAGGAGTAAAATCTTCAGGCTCTTTTGGATATGTTCTAGCTTTGGTAATCACAACATCATCTACTATCACCTCTGGTTCAATAACCATCGGAGTTTTTAGACCTTTCTTTAACAAGTTCAGATATTTGGGATTTGCAACTTGTAAAAATAATAGCATCTTCTTCTTCCACATGATATAATTTTCTTTATCAAATAGTGGAATTTTAACGGTTCCAACTTTTTGTGAAGTCATTATGAATTTTTGAATAAATAAAAATTCAAGGAGTTGAAAAATCACAAAAGTCTAGGATCTTGATTTGTTCGTTAATCAGAAGGCTCTGATACCAATTGTTAGGTCCCAATGTGTTTGTAGAAGGGGGGTTGAATACAAATAATACCAAATAATCGAATTAAATGCGGAATAAAAAATGTGAAATAAAATTCAAGTTAAATAAAAATATTATTAAACTTGAAAGGTGTTACAACAACTGTATCGATTACAAGGAATTAATCTCAAATTAATTATCACAAATTTAGAATAAATTCGACATGAACTTTTTCTATTTTTGCAATAATTAGAATCAAATGCTAAACGCGATTTGAGATTAAGTTCTAGGGATTTTGATCCGCTAGATTGTTACACAAGAACAAGATAAAGATTTCTAGTTGATTGGATTTAACTTTACAATCTAGAAATTGATCTTGAAGTTTTGCAGAGAAGAATGTAATATTGTTCTGCTTCTTTTTCTTTTTGCTGTGTTCTTGACTTCTATTTGTTGATTGATAATGAACTGCTGCTTGTCTGCTTCTTTTTAATCAACAGCCGAACTGAAATGAACTAGAATGACAATCTCTTTGGCTCAGCAAGACTATCGGTAGGACTATCAAATTCCAGTAGAACTTTCGGTAGGACTATTGTTTAGAACTAGCAAGACAATCAGAATGAACTAGCAAGACTTTCGGTATGACAATCAATTGTCATACCGATTGTCATAGTAGTTCAAACAGTTTGTCTTGCTGAAATTAAATAGATTTAAATCCTAATAATAATTCTGATGAGACAATCCTTTTGAATTAGCATGACTTTCGGTATGACTATTGATTGTCATACCGATTGTCATACTAATACAATCAGTTGTCTTGTTGAATTAAAACAGATTTTTAAACCAATTTAAATTCTGAAATTTTTTAATATTAATTCAGAATTAATTAATCAATTAATTTAATTAATCAAATAAATTAATCTTTGCAGATATAATTTATTTTCTTAATTAAATTATATGACTTAATTAATTAATAGAGAATTAATACTAATCTTGAGCAGCATCCATTCTTCTGAATATCTTCTGAAAATCACTGAGAATTATGAATCAATTCTACCACTTCAATGTTGACACTCGATGTACTGTCTGGTTCATGAGTGACTAACTTCCGTGACGTTTCTTCATGTCTTGACTTTGATACTTTGATTTTCTTCAGATTAAATCCTTGTAATTAATGATACTCTGACGAGATCTCTGTCACTTGATTAAATCCACACTCTTGATTTATATCACTGAGGCATGATCAATTTCTTGAACTTCTTCCAGTGAATTAATTCCTCAAGTCTGTAGATGAACCTTGTTTCTGAATCCTTTGACAGATATTACTCTGTGAGATCTCTTTTGACGGTAGATCCACTATTTACTTATTACATTCTTATTTGAGTTGAGTTGAATCCTCGAATATACAAATAGGCTATGACATATGACTTACACTCACTTAACAGCTGTGAAAAGAATTTTCAAGTACCTTAAGGGTACAGCTGATCTGGGATTGTGGTATCCTAGAGAATCAGACTTTAAGCTAATAGGTTACTCATGCAGATTTTGCAGGATGCAAAATTGACAGGAAAAGCACAAGTGGAAGCTGTCAATTTCTTGGAGGCAGATTGGTTTCTTGGTTTAGCAAGAAACATAAGTCAATTTCCACATCAACTGCCGAAGTAGAATACATTGTTGCAGGAAGCTGTTGTGCACAGATTCTTTGGATGAAGAATCAGTTACTGGATTATGGGTTAAATTTTCTAAAATCCCTATTTACTGTGATAATCAAAGTGTTATTTCTATGACAGGTAATCCAGTTCAACACTCAATGACAAAGCACATCAGCATTAGGTACCACTTCATAAGGGAACATGTGGATGAAGGTACAGTGGAATTGTATTTTGTTCCAACAGATCAACAACTAGCAGATATCTTCATAAAACCACTGTGTGAAGCTACTTTTACAAGATTGGTAAATGAACTTGGAATGGTTTCAGGTTCTTTCTCTAAATCTGCTTAGTTTATGTTCTGATACATCAGACTTTATGATCAGTATTTACAGATATTACTGTCTTTGTATTTTTGTGCTTAAATTGAAAATTGCTTAAGTGCTGATTGTTGTCTGATGTGAATTTCTAAACTCTAATAGTGATATGAATGTTTCTGTGACTATTCAATCCAATGAGGAAAACTGTGCTAGATGCTGACCTAGTAGTCTTTAATAAACTAAAGATCCCATGTTTGAAGTAATTGTTTATGTGGAAATCTTTTAACACAAGCAAATTCTGATATTGAGCTTAGTTAAGTTTACTTTGTCTATCTTATTACTAAGTCAAAAACTAGAATAATGCTTCTTATCTGTTAAGTTCTGATGTTAGTAAATCTGATGGATGTACTAAGTGCTGATAAGCCTCACTTATCAAAAGAAAAAGAAAAGAAAAGAAATAAAAATCAGGTACTCCTTTAAGATCTAGAGTAAAAATATGGAAGGGAAGACCCAAGTGCATTGCTGGTATTAAGTAATATGCATTAGAAAAGCAAAAAAAAATCTTGGTGACTTTTCACACTCTATGATTATTGGAGAAATACTCTGATAACAGTATAAATTCTGATAAGCAGTCGTGACTCACTTACACTGAGAAGCCACTGTAAAATGGAATTTGAAAAGATGCATAAAATGAGCACAAAACAGTTGAGGTGGACTCATGCATGAACTCATTCTAAAGTAGACTTCAGAATAATGATAAATTTTGAGCAAAGTTCTTAGTTATGCCTTATTTCTAAGTTGTACTGAAGTGAATCAGACTTTACTCTTTGTCTGATATTTAGCGTAATGCACACACTTACACTCCATATGAATGATGAAAATTACTGTGGTGATAAATGTTGTTTAGGTGAACAGTCTATGTGTCAGATTGCATAAATTCTGAGAACAAGTTTTGATGGAAGTTCTGATGATTAAGTTCTGATGAAACTATATCAGTATTTATGTGAAAAATTACAGGAATACACATTCACTTTTCGAGTTAAGGAGCCATATTCTGATGACTTTTAAATCCTGATAATAATCAAGTTTTGATGCTGACGTGGCAGTATATATTTACTTGGTTTATTTTTGGTCATTACTTGAACTATAATATTTTTACAGAATATTGGTTAATGTGAGATAAAATAGTCATAATCATTATGGGTTAGTGGTTAGTGTGTATGTCTTGAAAAACTGTATGCGCACAGTAATTATTATTATATCTCGTGCACATTAACTCTGGATTTAGATCTTTTACTGACTGTTATTATTACACATCAGTCTAGGGAGTCGAGGGGTCATTATTTTTACTTATAATTTTTAACCAGTCCTCGCGTCCCTTGGTCTTCTATTGGCTATTTAAACCAACCATTCTTTCCAGCCAAAACATCTTTCATTTCCCACAAACTCACTCTCTTTTCATTCACATCAACAAAAATGGTCTGTTTCAACATGTTCCTGAACTATGAAACCTTTAACATCGAGTTGAGTTGTGATGGATGGCAACAGGAGTGGCATGTCACTGCCATTCCTGACGAGCTTTGGAACTCAGTTCCACAAGAGGTTCACACAGAACTCTTGTTCTTATCAATGGAGTATCACCTCCATCTTGATAGGTTGGAAGAGGAAAGGAGACAACTCTCCGTCAGCAAGAACGGATCATCTGTCTTGCAGTGCTCTTCGTCAGCAGCTTAAGAAGTAGTCGTTAGGTCTTCTTAGACTAGGACTAGGGCTGTTGATGTTAAGAATCGTAGAATAGGACTATCTTGTAATTTTTGCATGTAATGGCTAAATTTCATCAATTGTAATCATCTGATCTATCAATGAAATTTTCTTTAATTACAAGATTTGTTCTTATGTGACTGTGCATGTTTAATTGCAATTTATTAATCTTTACTTCATTGACTTTTAATTTTATTTTATGATGAATGTTTTGATTAAATTCTGTTGATTTGAGGAAACACCTAAGGAACAGGTTCCCATATCAGAACCTGTTGTTGTAGAAGCTGAGAAGGTTTCTTCTCAGAAAGATACTGTAGCTGGGAGTTCTAGGCCTCTCAAAAGGCTTAGAAAGTTAAATTCTGATGATAAAGCTCCTACAGTGTCTCCACCTTTGAAGAAGTTAAAGAAACAGAGTGCTCACAGGGACATAGTTGAGTCAGATTCAGAGGATGTAGTGGAAGCAGCTAAGGAAGGGGATCAGGAATCTCTGATCTCATCGGAACCAATTGTTATTGAATCACTTCCTTCTGCAAAACCAGAAACTGTTCAAGACAGCATACCTACACCTCTTATGTCACCTATAGTTGATCATGTACATACTGAAGAACCAGGTACAAGTGCTGAAATTGATATTCATAACTTGATTGTGCCTGAGGTTTTGTACTTGGAAGCTCCATCAATTCAACTCACTCCACCAACAACATCAATTTTGGATGTTGATCAGCACCTGGCTGCAGATCAGAATTTAGAGGAAGATGTTGAAGCCTCTATAGCCTCACATACTGCTATTTTATCAGAGGATGCTGATACTGCAGGATCTACAAGTTCTGATGCTGCCAATGAAGAAACTACTGGTGAAGCTGCTGCTAATTTAGATGCTGATGCAGCTGGTCCATCAGGACATGCACCTCAACAAACAGTTAATAAAGTTGATTTAGTCAAGAAGTTTGTTATAGGGGAAGCACCAGTAACTTGGAGTGAAACTTCTAGAGGAAAGGAGTGGTCAAAGGAATGGAACACAGTTAGTTTTGTTCCTTCTGAAAAGATTCTTGTTGAGCATCTGGCAAAAGCTGATGAAATACTGATAAATGATGATTTCAAGGCACAGCTGAGAGTTAATGCATTGATTACTAGGCACCTTCAAGGTCAACACTCGACAACTCATGCCAAGATGAATAAAATTCAAGAAACCTTGATCCAGCAAGATATGAATGTGAAATTTGAAAAGAACAAATTTTTCAAGCCAGCCTTTGACAGAATTGCCTACATTAAGAAAACTCAGGAGAAGCAACAAATTCAAATTGAAGATATTCTGAAGAATCAAGCTTCTCACCAAAATCAACTCAATGAGATCCAATCCTTAGTGGAATTGTTTGTCTCTCTTCTTTTACCTGTTGATGCCAAAAAGGGGGAGAAAGTGATTAAGTCCAAATGCAAATCTATTCAGACACTGAAAGGAAAGGATGATAGAAATGATGACCAGGGAAACTCTAACAAGGGTAGAGGTCAAGGTCAAGGCAAAGGATTTTCATCAAGTAAAGCTAGAATTAGAAGTCAAGGAACAAGTTCTGATACTGGAAGAAGAATAAGTTCTGATATTGGTAAAAGGATAAGTTCTGGTGAACATCTAGAACTTGATGAAGAAATTTCAAATGAGTTATTTCTTAAAGAAAATCCAGGAATGGACTTTGAGAGTCTAAAGGAAGAAGAAACTAGACTCAAAGCAGAAGGTGTCAAGACAAAATCTAAAGCTTCTGTTTTTGAAAATAAATTTCCAAAACCTAAGGGTATTGTGATAAAGGAAAGAACAAATTCTGAGGCAACCAAAGCCAAATCACAAGTGGAAATTGATCCAAGGTCCAAGGGCAAAGAAAAAGTTGATGAACCTGTAAAGGTTTATATGCAAGTCATGGATGAAGAAATAACTGATGATGAAGAAGATGATAATCTTACTCTGATGCAAAAGAAGATTTTTCAAACAACCTCTGACATGGCTCATGTTGTTCAGAGTCAAGATGTAGTAAATTTTAATATGACAGTGAAGCAAGCAACCTCTGACATAGCTCAAGTTGGCTTGATATCAGAAGATAAGGAAAAGGAAACCTCTGACATTGCTCATATTAAACCTTCAAAGATACTCCTACCAGGATTCACCAAAGCTAAACAGGCTCAACCTTTGAAAACTGCAACAAGTGGTTTTGAAGTAAGAGTTGTTACAGGAAAAGAAGCAAGAGATAAATCTGGATTGGGTAGTTCTGATGAAAGAAGAGTACATAACACTACCAATGATCCAACTTCCTGAAAGGAATATGTCCTAAGTCCAATCGTGTATTAGATTTAGGAATAACTTTTATGTAATCTGTTTTGATTTCATTGATATTAATAAAGACTTGTTTTGTTTTTATTACGGGCTCTATCTATTTAAGTGTTTAAATAAGATATACCATAGTTTAGAGTAAAGTTTTTTATGGATTATGATGAGATCATAATAGTGAGACCTAAAAAGATGATAACTCTAAACTTAAATAGTTCCTGGTCATAGGATTACTAATTGGTAATTAATAATCCGCAAAGATCGGTACATACTATGCTTGCTTCATTATGAAGGATGTCTGTTCTCATAGACATTTGTGTGGTGACACTATAGCTAGTATGTAGGTGCTTATTATAGAATAAGTTCACTGAACATGACTCGCCCAGCTGAACAACTGATGGAGTTCACTCACGTGTCAGCAGTTGTTCACATAGTGATAGTTGTACAAGTATCCTTAGACTTGAGGTCATCATAGTCATCTTGTGTACACTGAACTATGCTTTGGTTTAGTTCTTAGTCTCCAGGAACAATTATTAGGACTCTTCTGGGTATAGGAATTTGTACACGAAGATAGTGTATGATCAATAAAGGATCTACCCCTTCCAGTGAAGGAAGCGAATGTTCAAGGCTGATCCACTTATGCTAGTTCAGGAATCTCTGGCCAGAGTGAATGAAATTAGAAAGGAGTTTCTAATTTGCATAGAACTACGCATAGTAAATGGTAAGCAAGTGATTGAATTAGATAGGCTTGACACGAGATCCATGCCTTGTATTTAATCGGGACATTGTAGGGTAGAAGGAGTTTATTGTACGGTAACTATTCACTGACAGGTTCTTGGTATTCTAAGCAGTGAATTCATATTATCCGGATAGTCGCGATATGTTGAAAAGCATCACTCACGATGTAGAATAAATGTGATTAATTAATTAATCATATTTAATAAATTAGAGAATTTATATAAATAATGATAAAATAGTTTTATTATTATTTATTTCTACTACCGGCTTAATATTGAACCTACAGGGTCACACCATAAAAAGAGAATGATTTTATGGTGGAGAAATTAATTAATAATGACTAATAATTATTTATTTTGAAATAAATAATTAATTGGCAAATTTAATCATTGATTAAATGAGATTTAATTGATTATAAATTAATTAAGAAAAGTTCTTAATATTATTAATTAAGGATTTAATTTTTGGAAATTAAATCAAGAGAGAGAATTATTTCTAAAGTGTTTAGAAAAAGGATTAATAATTAAAAGGTGTTTTAATTATTAATGAGAATAATAAATGGGATAATAATAATATTATTTATGGGAAAATTTCAGCTGAAAATTTTGCCTATAAATACACTATTATAGACCCTATTTTATTCTAACCCCAGAAACCCAAAAGTTTCAGAAAACCAAATTCTCTCCACCTCCTCCTCCTCCTAAAAGTCGTTTTCTTGGTGGATACCGGTGGAGTGCTTCACACTTGAGGAGCAACTGCTAAGGATCTCTGATCGTTGTCTCCGAATTATTTTTAAAGGTTAGATTCGATCCCTCGAATTTTTATTCACGATTTATATGCTTTGATTTGGATTTTGTGTGTGTAAAAGTGTTTTTCCACGCCCCGCTGCGTTTAAAAATCCAACACTTCCTTAAGTGAACCAGGTGTTGGAGCAACTCCTGAAAGATTGAATTGACTTGAATTTGTACAAATGGTTTACCATACCTTTTTGAAAGAACATATCTTGTTGCTATACCACTGAATTATTTTGAGGAACTAGAACATGTTTTATTTCTATTTCAAGTGAAAGACAGATTAACAGATAGTGCTGCAGGTTATTTAAAGTCTCAAATTCAAAGACAGAAGAAGCTTTATTCTGTAAATTCTGACAGCACATACTGTCCCAAGTACAGAGATCACAAAGGTGATATTGTAACCCCCTCCAAATCCGGGGTATAGATTTGGGGCATTACTAATAATAACTACTCACTAATCTTGCACAAGCGGAATATAATTGAAATAGTTACCCCGAACTACTACTACTCAGGATCTTTTAAGGTTAAGATTTGAAAACAAGAATCACATACTAACTTTATTACAAACCAAATAAAAATAATCCGTCTCAAGAACTCTCTTTATTACAAAACTTTATTCTATCTACATGCTCACCACACAACTTTTATTCAAACCATAATAGTACTTATTCTGTCACACCTGATCTGATAACTCAAAGCTCTCTTCAGGGATAGGGATGAACACCCTTGGTATAAGAGGGTCCCGCTGCTTGACTCGCTTCTTGACTACGCGGGTTCTGATGGGTTTCATTCTCTACCTTAACTGTAAGACAATAGGAATAACAATAAAAGAGGATGAGCCAAAATTGCTCAACAAGCCTGCAACAATATAGATAGTATAAAAAGAGAGAAATAAGTGAACCAATAAGGTGCTGGTTTGATCAACCATCTGAGTCTGTATAGACTAATAATTTGCCAATACTGGCGAGTGCCAAATGAACAAGACTGGAAACAAGAACCAACATATGCACTATAACCCGCTGATCAGTCAGGATACAGTGCGAATCTATACCCAACTATATAGATTCAACCAACATAAAGAGTACTCAGGCAGCTATGGCCTATTAATCAAAGGTCTGAGTAAAACCCAGCCCGTATCGTAACCATCCAGTCCGAAGTTTAGCATCCGGAACAATCGGAATGCTTTTGATGTATCCCAACATCAGGATATATCATAATATATGTAACAAGGGTAAAAATATTGGAATATGAATAGAGGATTCAATAAATTGGGAGAAATCAAGAATCGAAATGAAATAGAAACAAGAATCAATAGATATGTATCAGTGCATATGAACAAGAATTATC
This sequence comes from Apium graveolens, assembly GCF_009905375.1. NCBI lineage: Eukaryota > Viridiplantae > Streptophyta > Magnoliopsida > Apiales > Apiaceae > Apium > Apium graveolens. The sequence continues at coordinate 23,053,848 of NC_133649.1, read as the reverse complement.
AAAGTATAATTGATATGTAAAATGGAATATAATTCACTATTCTGAATTTAGAATAGGGGAAAAAACTTGCCTCGCGCGTACTTAACCTGATTCAACTCACCGCCTTCTGTCCCTAGCTTACTCTGCCTTGCTAACACTGAACCAATCATGGAAAGATAGTTGTTTAGATAACTTACTATATACGTGTATCTGGAATTGATATCACGTAACCTTATCAGTCTACCCATGCGTTTCTATCTGATTCGTATATATACACATATATTGATATAGCACATAGGTTCACATAATCACATAAAGCACATAGCACATAAAGCACATAATCAATTTTTAGACTTATAATTATTTTTAGAATTGATTCTAGACTCATACCTGCATTAACTAGCCTTATCTGACTTTATTATAATTTTTCGGGATTATTCGATTAAATTATACCCCTATTAGGGCCTACGAACTATTAATTATCACAAGACCACTCTCTTCCGGAAGAAATTATAACTTACAATTATTTTTATTTGATTCGTTTCATTTTTCTGAGTCTAGGGGTCTTCGTTTCGCTCAAATCGGAATAACGGTTGAATTATTATGAATTAAACAAGATTTAATTAATTAATAATTAATTATAAATAATTAATTATAATTAAATAATCCTTAATTATATTTTTAAATAATTAATTAATAACATTTGTATTTTAAAATAATTTATCCCTAATTATTAGAATTAATTATAATTTATTAAAATTATTTACAAATTATTATCACTTACTCGATTAGATCGATTATTTACAAATAACTAATCGATACAAATAACTGATACGATACTTATCGAATAAATAAATATTATTCGAATCATAATTCAACGAGCAACTACTCGTATAAATACGAGCTACTCGCGATTCTCGAATAACTATCGAACTGTTATTATTATTATAACTTATACAATTCGTTAATTAATTATCGATATTTAATTATTCAATACGAATAATTAGTACGATATTCTTCGACTAAATATCGCTCGATTAATAATTCTAACTTAACGAATCACGACTCGAATAGGTACGAGTTACTCGGAATATTTAATTAATTAACGAATTATTATTCATATTATTCGATTATTTTTAATCCTTATTTATTAATTATTTACCTAATTATTAATTAATTACCTAATTATTAACTAATTAGATAACTAATAAATAATTAAACTGATAACTAATTTCAAATTTCTAAATTAATAAAATAATTCAGAAATTATTAATAATACTTTTCAGAATTTAAATCTAATTTTTATTTACTTTTTAGAATTATTAAAAACTGATTTTTACTTTGATAAAATATAAATAAATAATTAAAATTCCAGAAACATAATTCTGGAACTGATTTTTGGTTTTATTGGATCAAACCCCGGGTCGAAACCGGGTTGGAAACCGGGTCAAACCCGGGTCTTCAAGAACACGGCCAGGCTGCCCAGAATCCGGCAATGGTGACCGGTTCCGACGAGTTTTCCGACGAGCAATTCCCAGCTTTCAGGCCATCGTTTCTGCAAGGTTCTTGTCCCGTTCGACTCCACGTGACTGCAGCAACACAACCCCGTTGTCCTCTTTCGTCTCCGTTGCACAGGTTGTCTTCTCTGGCCAAGAACAGAGCATCGGCCGGCGAGCTCCGTCACGAACTCCGGCGGCTTCGATTTGGCACAACCACGAACCATTTGAATCGATTCTTTGCAGGTTTTCATTCAAAATCACTCGAGAAACACACCCATGCCAACAACATCGCCTAATAACTCCGGGAACAATTTCTCCGGCCAAATCAAACAATTTTTCCGGCCAAATACTAAACTCACAGATTCTTACACGAAAAATTACAAATAATATATCAAAATAAAGCTTATTAGTTCTACAATCAAACCCCTATAATCAAAATAATCTCAGATTCATACAAAATCAAAAATGAACTAAAATAAAATTGTATAAACTTGAAACTAAGAACTAACACTTAGAACAATCGTTTGTTCAAATAAATAACATAAATCGATTGTAACCAAGTACAGGAAACTATACCAAGCATCAAAATCAACCCAGAATCAAAAACCCCCAATTTCAGTTCATGAACCCTAAAATATGAATTGAAAATCTAAGCATCAAAACATGAAATTGATGGTATGAACAGAAAGTAGAGATCAAGAGCTTTGTTTTGGTTACTCACATGATCAAAACGGGTAACAGAATCACTCTCAAATCTGCAGTTTAATTCCCTGGTTATTCTTCACCCCCACTTTCTAATTTTTTTATTTTCTGATTTTTAACAATTAATTAATGAATAATTAATAATAAAATAGGTATTTATACTAATGAAAATAATACCCCTAAATAAAATTAAGGGTCTAATTATACATCTAATAAAAATATTTGGCCCCAATTTTTATAATTTTTGGGTATTAATAATGAATTTTTAAATATCCAATAAATACAAAATTAATGTCAAAAATTCCCAAAAATTGTGAATATTACAAAAATGCAAAGAAAAATAATATATGATAATTTCATGATCATATAAAAATAAAAATGTGATTTTTGTGGGGCTTTTGGTACCCGAAGGGGTCCGGAAAAGTCGTTTTTCGCGAAAAAGGTAAATTTGTAAAACGTTTAGGGGTTCAGAATAGCGATATGGGATAGGGCATTTTTGGCAAAATAGGGCCAATGATTTTGTTTGAAATACGGGCTTTTAAAACATAATTTTGAGCTGTACAGGTTTTGATATAATATATATAACTGATGATAAAATGCTCAATAAATATCCAAAACACGTTTGGATCAAAACAGCCAACACATATCACATAGCAGTTAGGGTTTAACGACTTAACACATTTAACCACATAATAATACACATAATTTATCATTATTATAATATAATACAAGCGTAATTCCTCGGTCGTTACAGATATTGTCGAAATGAAGCCTAACTCTGCTAAGATTATAACTACTTTTCTGGGTTATAAGGCTGTGGAATTCAATCTAGAGTCTGAAAAAGCATATCTAATCAGACTAGATCAGGAGATAAGAAAAGCTAAGATAAATGATCTCAGAGCAGCTATTTTTCAAATTGGTGAAGATACAGTTGAATTGATAAATGCTAAAAGGAGGATGGTCAATGAACTTGAATATGCTGAGAGATGTTTGTTGAAGAACTATCTCAGAACAACTCCTGATATCAAAGAGATCAGAAATTGAAGCCAAGTCAAAGATCTACAACTGCTTAAATTCTGAAAGTGTATACAGACTGAAGCTGTTATCAAAAGTTAAAGATGGTAAAGCTGAAAGGACTGTAAGTTGTAGTTATCTAGTCAAATTCTCATGCATTTGTACTTGATGTTTTTGACATCATCAAATATCTGTTGAACTTGTATATTATGCTAATTTACAAGTTGGGGGAGATTGTTAGATATATTTGATAATGTCATGTGTAATATGATTTGTGTTTAGTTTTCAAATCTTACCTAACAGGACAAATCAGTACTTAACTGGAAATCAGCACTTATACTGAAGACAGAACTTAAGATATCAGAACTTAAGTTATCAGAAGATATTTATCAGGAGATAATATCAGAACTTAAGATGACTTTCAGATAAGGCAGGCGGCTGATTGAAAGGAAAGAAGATCGAGACTAAGACAGAAAGAAATATGCATGAAGAAAGAATTCTTTGAAGAATAGAATACTTGGAAGAAAAGATAACTAGTTGATATATTTTAGGAAGCAGAATTATATTCCATATCAATTAGAACATTATCTTGTAACTGTGTAGTATATAAACACAGGCATAGGGTTTACACTATAAGTGTTATCATTATCGAAGTTATTATTTTTTGTAACCCTAGCAGCTCTCGTGATAATTTGTTCATCACTGAGAGAGGACAGTTCCATATTGTAACAGAGTTTATTGTGTTGAATAAAATCTGTTTTCTGTTACTTGAGTTTTTATATTCGATTTGATTGTGCTAAACACTGTATTCAACCCCCTTCTACAGTGTGTGTGACCTAACAACTTATAAGTTTAATTTTAGTCCAATAAAGATGCAAAATTTATACATGCCATCATCAACCCTAATCAATTTGAATAATATATTTATGAATGAATTAGAATTTGAATTGATATCAATTGGAATATTTCGACTTCGATATGAATTAGATATTAAATCGAAAGAAAAAGTTAACCTTAGCCGAAATAAATTAGAATTAGAATTGACATCAGATAAATCCATTATTGTGTTGGTACTGTAGGATTTTATCTATTACGGAAGCATGGTAAAACAATTTTTACGATATAAAATCCATATAATACGCATACAGATCATGAATTAAATCGAGGGATCGTTTCTAACCTTTAAAAGCGATCCAAGAACCATGAGCGGAGATCCTTAGCAGCTGCTTCTCAAGTGTGAAGCACTCCACCGGTATCCACCAAGAAATCGATATAATAGAGAAGGAGGAGGTGGAGAGAATTAGGATTTTGTAAATTTTTAGGTTGAGGCAAAAATAGGGTTTATAATAGTATATTTATAGGCAAAATTTTCAGCTGAAAATTTTCCCATAAAATATTATTATTATTAACCCTTTATTATTCTCACTAATAATTAAAACACCTTTTAATTATTAATCCTTTTTCTAAACACTTGATTTAATTTCCAAAAATCAAATTCTTAATTAATAATATTAAGAACTTTTTCTTAATTAATTTATAATTAATTAAATCTCATTTAATCAATTATTAAATTTGCCAATTAATTATTTATTTCATAAATAAATAATTATCAGCCATTATTAATTAATTCCTCCACCATTAAATCATTCTCTTTTATGGTGTGACCATGTAGGTTCAATATTAAGCCGGTAGTAGAATAATAATAAAACTATTTTATCATTATTTATATAAATTCTCTAATTCATTAAATATGATTAATTAATCATATTCATTCTACATCGTGAGGGATACTTCTCAGCATATCACGACTATCCGGATAATACGAATTCACTGCTTAGAATACCAAGAACCTATTCAGTGAGTAGTTACCGTACAATCAATTCCTTCTACCCTGCAATATCACGATTAAATGTAAGGCATGTAACTTGTGTCAAGCCTATCTTATTTAATCACTTGCTTTCCCATTCACTATGCTTAGTTTTATTTAATGTAAATTAGAAACTCCTTTCTAATTTCATTCACTCTGACCAGAGATTCCTGAACTAGCATAAGTGGATCAGCATTGAATATTCTCTTCCTTCACTGGAAGGGGTAGATCCTTTATTGTTCATACACTATCTTCGTGTACAAATTCCTATACACAGTAGAGCCCTTATAATTGTTCCTGGAGACTAAGAACTAAACCAAAGCATAGTTCAGTGTACACAAGATGACTATGATGACCTCAAGTCTAAGGATACTTGTACAACTATCACTATGTGAACAACTGCTGACAAGTGAGTGAACTCCATCAGTTGTTCAGCTGTGTGAGTCATGTTCAGTGAACCTATTCTATAATAAGCACCTACATACTAGCTATAGTATCACCACACAAATGTCTATGAGAACAGACATCCTTCATAATGAAGCAAGCATAGTATGTACCGATTTTTGCGGATTATTAATTACCAGTTAGTAATCCTACGACCAGGAACTATTTAAGTTTAGAGTTATCATCTTTTAGGTCTCATTATTATGATCTCATCATAATCAATAAAAAGCTTTACTCTAAACTGTGGTATATCTTATTTAAACACTTAAAATAGATAGAGCCCGCAATATAAACAAAACAAGTCTTTTATTAATATCAATGAAATCAAAACAGATTACATGAAAGTTATTCCTAAATCCTCATACATGATTGGACTTAGGACATATCTCTTTCAATCTCCCACTTGTACTAAATCCAATTACTCTGGTATCTAATACCCATCTTGTGTTTATGACGATCAAAGTGACTCTGAGAAAGTGGCTTTGTGAGTGGGTCTGCTACGTTGTTATGTGTGTCAACTCTCTCGACGTTGATATCTCCTCTTTCAACAATCTCCCTAATCAGATGAAAGTGCCGCAGGACATGTTTGGAATTTTTATGAGACCTAGGTTCCTTGGCTTGTGCTATTGCTGCGTTGTTATCACAATACAACACAATAGGCTCTTCAACGCTAGGAACAACTCCCAATTCAGAAACAAATTTCCTCATCCAAACGGCTTCTTTTGCAGCCTCACTTGCATCTATATATTCTGCTTCCACTGTGGAGTCAGCCGTTGTAGACTGTTTGGAACTCTTCCAACTAATCGCACCATCATTCAGAGTACACACGTACCCTGACATGGATTTGCTATCACTTTCTGATTGAAAACTAGAGTCAGTATAACCCTCTATTTTCAACTCAGATTCACCACCAAAAATAAGAAAAATGTCCTGAGTCCTTCGCAATCCTGGGTCCTTCGCAAGTACTTAAGGATGTTTTTCACTGCTTTCCAGTGGTCTTCGCCTGGATTGGACTGATATATGCTCGTCACACTAATTGAATAAGCAACATCAGGCCTTGTACACAACATCGCGTACATGATAGATCCTATTGCTGAAGCATAAGGAATCTTACTCATACGCTCTCTTTCCTCATGTGTCTTAGGAGACATTTTTTCGGAAAGGGACACTCCATGGCTCATCGGTATGAGACCTCTTTTGGAGTTTTCCATGCTAAACCTTTTAAGCACTTTCTGGATGTATGTACCATGGGAAAGACCTATCATTCTTCTAGATCTATCTCTATAGATCTTCATACCGAGAATGTAGGATGCTTCTCCCAAGTCCTTCATGGTGAAGTTCTTTGATAGCCATACTTTGACTGATTGCAGCATCGGTATATCATTTCCTATAAGAAGTATGTCATCTACATACAATACAAAAAATGTTACCGCGCTCCCACTAACCTTCTTGTAGACACATGGTTCATCTATGTTTTTTATAAAACCAAACTCTTTGATTGTCTCATCAAAATGGATGTTCCATCTACGAGAAGCTTGCCTTAAACTATATATGGTTCGGAGCAACTTACACACTAAGTGTTCATTTCCCTTGGAAAGAAAACCCTCTGGCTGTGTCATATACACTTCCTCCTCAAGTTCCCCATTGAGGAAGGCCATTTTCACGTCCATTTGCCAGATCTCATAGTCGTAGTAAGCAGCAATCTCAAGCAAAATCCGAATTGATTTTAACAGGGCTACAGGCGAAAAAGTTTCATCAAAATCAATCCCTTGCCTTTGTTTGAATCCTTTTGCCACGAGCCTGGACTTATAGGTCTCCACCTGGCCATCTGCTCCAATCTTTCTTTTGTATACCCACTTGCACCCAATAGGCTTAACACCTTCAGGCGCCTCAACCAGAGTCCATACTTGGTTGGTATACATAGATTCCATTTCGGATTTCATGGCACTATGCCATTTCTCTGAGTCAACACTACTCATAGCCTCATTATAGGTCACAGGGCCGTCATCATCAATGATTGACAACTCATTGCCATTCTCAATGACAAGGCCATAATACCTCTCAGGTTGGTGAGATACTCTCCCTGTCCTACGAATGGGTTGTTCCACAGAAGGTTGTTCAGTCTGAACAGGTGTTTCCACTTGATCCGTAGTAGTTTGTGCTTCTTGAACTTTATCAAGTTCAATTTTTCTCCCACTGTTTCCTTCAAGGATAAACTGCTTTTCCAAGAAGGTAGCATGTTTGGAGACAAACACCCGATGATCGGTGTAAAAGTAATACCCCAAAGTCTCTTTAGGATATCCCACAAAATTACATTTTACGGATCGAGATTCCAGCTTATCTGGGTCAACTTTCTTGACATAAGTTGGACATCCCCAAATCTTAATGTGTTTAAGACTCGGTTTCCTTTCTTTCCATATCTCATATGGAGTTTGAGGAACAGATTTGGAAGGCACCTTATTCAGTAAATATGCCGAGGTTTCCAATGCATAACCCCATAGGAATACTGAAAGATTCGCATAGCTCATCATGGACCGAACCATGTCTAACAAAGTTCGATTTCTCCTTTCAGATACCCCATTCAACTGTGGAGTATATGGAGGAGTCCATTGGGAGACTATACCATTTTCTTTGAGATAATCTAGAAACTCTCCATTCAAGTATTCACCACCTCGATCTGATCGAAGAGTTATAATACTATGTTTGGTTTGTTTCTCCACTTCATGTTTATATTCTTTGAACTTTTCAAAGGCTTTAGACTTGTGTTTCATCAAATACACATCCGAATCTAGATTTATCATCTATGAAAGTAATGATGTATGAAAATCCACCCATGGCTTGCGTAGACATTGGTCCACATACATCTGTGTGTACCAATCCTAGCAAATCTGCAGCCCTCTCTCCATGTCCACTAAATGGAGATTTGGTCATTTTACCCAATAGACAAGACTCACATGTAGGATATAATTCAAAATCAAAGGGGTCAAATAACCCTTCCTTATGCAATGTCCGCAGTCTATTTTCATTAATATGACCTAGCCTACAGTGCCATAAATAGGTCATATTTTCATCATCTCATTTTCTTTTATTAGTTTGTTCAATCTGAAGTAAATCATGTTCTACGTCACATACATACAGACCATTATTTAAAATTCCACGTCCATAAAGAACATTATCTCTAAGAATAGAACATTCATTATTCTTAATAATAAATGAAAAACCATCCAAATCCAACATATGAATAGAAACAATATTCCTCACAATAGAGGGAACGTAATACCAATTATTCAGAATAATAGTCTTGCCCGTAGGCATATATAAACTAAATGATCCTACAGATATGGCCGCAACCCTTGCTCCATTGCCCATACGTAGAATCACCTCATCTTTTTCAAGAGTCCTACTTCCCTTTAGTCATTGCAACGAATTGCAAATATGAGAACCACATGCGGTATCTAATACCCAAGTAGAAATTTGACCTAGTGACATATTAACTTCGATCATGAACATGCCTAAATCAGAAGCGGTAGTCTCACTACCCTTCTTCTTCTTCAATTCTGCAAGATAAACCTTGCAGTTCCTCTTCCAGTGCCCCAACTTGTTATAGTGAAAGCAAACAGCTAAATTAGGACCAGTCAACTTGTGAGCATCTAGTATGCTCCGGAGTGATAATGCAGAAGACATAACGAATATAGTAAATCTGTAAATGATAAACACATAACAACACTTAGCAAATATTCAATTTCATTTCAAAACACTATATGAATCGGGTCTTTATTCATAAGTGTCTCCCACTAGTTTATCTAATTTATTCAACCCCTAAGTGAAAGTTAAGCATTCATAATGCTAGTGGGAATAAGGATCCTACATTCCATCACACAACCTCGGCTGTAGCACGAAACGTCATGTGATGTTCAATAGGAAGACAACTCTTGTCAATTACATCTTATGTTATTCCCTAATATAACTTTAGCCTCTTGAATAATTGAGTCACAGCTGTGGCACGACAAACTCAATATTCTAAGTCAAGTCTAACCCAACATTTCGTACAATTGAATCACTCTCCAACGGCCCACGGCTGTAGCACGTAATGACCTTTAGATTCTAATTCAATGTACACATCTCTATGTAATAGACAAGTATTTCTTATTTCAAAATCAAAGCCCTCGGCTATAGCATGAAACGACAATGATTTAAAAATAAGAACTACTTTCTATCATATTGGAAGGCTATGACCGACACAAGCCCGTTGTGTCATTGGCCAATTACTACTTGATATTATTTAATTTTAGAGGGATTATATTACGTTACAATCATAATCATATTATAAAGAGATTCTTCCTTTTAAATTAAATATTTCAAATCAATAATCGATAATCAGATGAATCCCAGATCGGGTGGAGCATTGTCAAGAGGCGTCACTTAATAACCCTTTCTTACAGATAGAAATTTGTTGTTGACAAAATCATCCTTTCTCTCAATATTGAAAATTCATATTCAATTACGTGTTTCATAAATACAAGAATCTCATGATCGTATTCATAATATTTATATTAAGGTCATGAAACAATTTCACTATACTAGATTGTCTAACAAACGTCTTATGTTAATTAAGTTCACCTAAATCTATCATCGCATGATAAACTAAGCATATATCACATATATAAGCATGAATAAACGTAAATGTAGGCATGTTACATCATGTAGCATATTGATCTAAGCATTATACATCTCTATGTATCACATGAGGCATTTAAAAGCAATTAAAACAGTCAAAAACAGCTTTAAAACACTAATGTTAGCTATAAACAGTTTGAAACAATTTCAGAAAATATCATATAATATACCATTAGATGCGTCTCGAAAAGACGAATCCAACGGCACCAAGCACGCCTCATTCTGACCAAGCACGCGCCCATACGCACCCCGAGAAGAAAACCCACGCGCTGCCACGCGCTGTCAGGCGCGTGTCAGACTGTCGCCCACGCGCCCCCACGCGCGCACACGCCTCACGCGCCCTAAACCCTAAGCTGACGTCAGCATGACGTCAGCATGACGTCAGCACAGGGCTGACCGTTGACCCGCGCGTGTCTGACACGCGCCGCGCGTGACACACGAGCGTGTGTGCCCCATGTGCGCACGTCAGACGCGCGCTCCTCCCCCTGTTCTGAACAGTCGCCGTCGTACTCTGCTTCGCACAGAAAAACGTGCTGCCGCCTTCTCTTCCATTGGAGGTCGTGCCTCACCAATCATATCAGCACAAACAACACAGCAGATGCACATATATATATACTAACAAATTATATATATACGTTTATTTAATTATGAATTTAATTAAAACAACTTCAAAAATTCATAATAAATAATCCATTCATCATAAAATTATGAAAAAAATGCCCAGACGATCTACAACACTTGTAGAACCCAGATCTACAGTCAAAATAATTCTGAGAAACAATTTCTAATCAGTCATAATTAATCCATGATATAACTTGTAAAAATCATAATTAATTCATACAAGCACATAAAATTCTGAATTTTTTATCACAGATCTATATGCATATAACCTATGCTCTGATATTATTGTAGGATTTTATCTATTACAGAAGCATGGTAAAATAATTTTTACGATATAAAATCCATATAATACGCATACAGATCATGAATTAAATCGAGGGATCGTTTATAACCTTTAAAAGCGATCCAAGAACCACGAGCGGGGATCCTTAGCAGCTGCTCCTCAAGTGTGAAGCACTCCAGCGGTATCCACCAAGAAATCGATGTAATAGAGAAGGAGGAGGTGGAGAGAATTAGGGTTTTGTAAATTTTTAGGTTGAGGCAAAAATAGAGTTTATAATAATATATTTATAGGCAAAATTTTCAGCTGAAAATTTTCCCATAAAATATTATTATTATTAACCCTTTATTATTCTCACTAATAATTAAAACACCTTTTAATTATTAATCCTTTTTCTAAACACTTTAGAAATAATTCTCTCACTTGATTTAATTTCCAAAAATTAAATTCTTAATTAATAATATTAAGAACTTTTTCTTAATTAATTTATAATCAATTAAATCTCATTTAATCAATTATTAAATTTGCCAATTAATTATTTATTTCATAAATAAATAATTATCAGCCATTATTAATTAATTCCTCCACCATTAAATCATTCTCTTTTATGGTGTGACCCTGTAAGTTCAATATTAAGCCGGTAGTAGAAATAAATAATAATAAAACTATTTTATCATTATTTATATAAATTCTCTAATTCATTAAATATGATTAATTAATCATATTTATTTTACATCGTGAGTGATACTTCTCAGCATATCGCGACTATCCGGCTAATACGAATTCACTGCTTAGAATACCAAGAATCTATTCAGTGAGTAGTTACCGTACAATTAATTCCTTCTACCCTGCAATGTCACGATTAAATATAAGGCATGGAACTTGTGTCAAGCCTATCTTATTTAATCACTTGCTTTCTCATTCACTATGCTTAGTTCTATTTAATGTAAATTAGAAACTTCTTTCTAATTTCATTCACTCTGGCCAGAGATTCTTGAACTAGCATAAGTGGATCAGCATTGAACATTCTCTTCCTTCACTGGAAGGGGTAGATCCTTTATTGATCATACACTATCTTCGTGTACAAATTCCTATACCCAGTAGAGCCCTTATAATTGTCCCTGGAGACTAAGAACTAAACCAAAGTATAGTTCAGTGTACACAAGATGACTATGATGACCTCAAGTCTAAGGATACTTGTACAACTATCACTATGTGAACAACTGCTGACACGTGAGTGAACTCCATCAGTTGTTCAGCTGTGTGAGTCATTGTTCAGTGAACTTATTCTATAATAAGCACCTACATACTAGCTATAGTGTCACCACACAAATGTCTATGAGAACAGACATCCTTCATAATGAAGCAAGCATAGTATGTACCGATCTTTGCGGATTATTAATTACCAGTTAGTAATCCTACGACCAGGAACTATTTAAGTTTAGAGTTATCATCTTTTAGGTCTCATTATTATGATCTCATCACAATCCATAAAAAACTTTACTCTAAACTGTAGTATATCTTATTTAAACACTTAAAATAGATAGAGCCCGCAATAAAAATAAAACAAGTCTTTTATTAATATCAATGAAATCAAAACAGATTACATAAAAGTTATTCCTAAATCCTCATACATGATTGGACTTAGGACATATCTCTTTCAGGTACATGACCAAAATTTTAGGTAGGAACTCTCTTAAGCTTATTATTGATTACATAGGATCTTAATGTGTGTCATATTGAGTCTAATATTATTTTTTTTAAAATATTTTACAAGTACTTTTTGAATCTTAATAATTTTATTTAAAAACACTGTGTTATAAAAATGATTATATTTCAAATGAATAATTACCACAAACTAATTTAACAAAAAACTATCACATTTTTTTAGTATTTTATTTAAAAAAATATCATATTCTAGAACAAAGTATTTATTTTTTGAAAATGTAATTAATTTAATTATTAATTTGTGAAACTTTAAGTTTTATTTTTAAAAGAACATATATAATAGCCTAATTTTCTTATTTTGAATAAAAATTGGTTAATATTGTCTTTCCAAAATACCTTATACTACAATCAAGTATTATAGTAATAATCATTAAACTTAATTAATTGTCTACGTACATTGCAGTATTCGCTAAAAAAACCTATGACGTGAGGTCATTATATGATAAAAAAAAGTAATTTCATAAGGATCATAACTATTTTAAATTAATAAAGATAATAAAAGATTGTTGTAACTTTTATTAATATTGTATTTTATTATATCTTATATTATACTTTTTAGTTAGAGAATATGAGGCGTCGTCGAAAACGAAGCCAAGAAAGAGTCAATTAATATATTATTTTAATTTTAGTCCAATTTTAAAAGTATTATCTATTATCTTTTAACCTTTTAGTTGCATTATATGGGGCATCGTCGAAAACAAAGTCGAGAAACAGTAAATTAATATCTTATTTTGATTTTATTCCAATTTCAAAATTATTGCATATCTTCTTTTCTACTTTATTAGTTGCTGAATACGAAATGTCACCGAATACGATGCCGAGAAACTGTTAATAAATATCTTATTTTGATTTCATTCCAATTTCCAGATTATTGTATATCTCCATTATACTTTTTATTTATATAATACGGAGAGTCATCGAAAATGAAACCAAGAAACATACAATTAATATCCTATTTTGATTTAATTCCAATTTCAACATTAGTGTATATCCTCTTTTATACCTTTTAATTGTAGAATACGAGGCGTCGCAAAGAAGACACCGATAGACTGTCAATAAATATCTTATTTTCAGTTTATGCCGATTTTAAAATTATTGTATATCCTCCATTATACTTTTTTATTTTTTTAGTTATAGAAAATGAGGCGTTGTTGAAAACGAAAACGAGAAACAATCAATTAATATCATATTTTGATTTTAGTCCAGTTTTAAAATTATTGTATATACTCTTTTATACCTTTTTATTTGCATAATACGAGGCGTCGTCGAAAACGAAATCGAAAATAAGTCAATTAACATCTTATTTTGATTTCATTCCAATTTAAAATTTATTGTATATTCTCTTTTATATCTTTTTAGTTGCAGAATACAAGGCGTCGTCGAAGACGACGCCGAGAAACTGTTAATAAATATATTATTTTAATTTTGTTCTAATTTGAAAATTATTGTATATCTTCCATCATACTTTTTAGTTTTAGAAACGGGACATCACCGAAAATGAAACTGAGAAAGAGTCAATTAATGTCAGAGAACAATTAAGTTTAAGTTCCACATGATCAATGACTACTACTACTCTAATTTCTATATATATTATCTCTATGTTGTGGCAAACACAATATTTAATTTAAGTTCTTATGTAATTTACATTGTCTATAGGTACACTTCTAATCAGTTATCCTCGAAAACAATTAATAGCGATGAAACACAGATAAAAAAAACCCACGCGTCTTACCTCATTAAGAGTAAGAAACAACTAAACTAATGTCCCAAGCATATTCAAACAAATAATAAGTTGAACATGTAATAATATTAAAATTCATTCAAATTACATATTATTCAAATATATAAATTTAAATTGCCCATCAAACTTGAAAAGTTACATCTCCCATATCTTGAAAAACCAACTCATCATGAAGCCTCAATTGGTTGTGTAGAACAAAATCATCTCATCAATTCCTAAATCGACAATCTGTTTCGGTATGTAATGCATCCAATTAACATTCATTCTCATCCATCACCAATGTTGTAAACGTACTTTTATCCCATATTTTGTATATTGGATACAAATTATTCCTCTTTATATCTTTTTTAGTTGCATAATACGAGGCATCATTGAAAACGAAGCCTAGAAACAGTCAATTGACATCTTATTTTATTTTTACTCCAATTTCAAAATTATTATATATCCTCTTTTATACATTTTTAGCTGCACAATATGAGGCGTTGTCAGAGACGACGCCGAGAAACCGTCTATAAAGATCTTATTTTGATTTTATTCCAATTTCAAAATTATAGTATATCCTCTATCATACTTTTTAGTTATAAAAAGGCGTCATTGAAAACGAAACCGAGAAACAGTCAATTAATGTCTTATTTTGATTTTGTTCCAATTTCAAAATAATTATATATCCTCTTTTATACATTTTTAGTTGCAGAATACCAGTCGTCGTCGACGACGCTGAAAAATTATATGTATATATCTTATTTTGACTTTATTCTAATTTTAAAATTATTGCATATCCTCAACGATACTTTTTAGTTATAAAAACGACGCCGAGAAACAGTTAATAAATATCTTATTTTGATTTTATTCCAATTTGAAAATTATTATATAGTTTCTTCGTCGAAAACGAAGCTCGGAAACAGTAAATACACCCACAATTCCTAGCAATAAGTCGTCGGCATATATCTTATTTTAATTTTATTACATAAAATTGTTGTATATCATGTTTTATACCTTTTTAGATGCAGAATACGAGGCGTAGTAACTTTCAATAAATATTCTATTTTGATTTTATTCTAATTTTAAAATTATTGTATATCCTCTATTATACTTTTTACTTATTGAATATCGAGAAATAGTAATATTTTATTTTAATTTTATTCCAATTTTCAAAATTATTGTATATTCTCTTTTATAACTTTTGAGTTGTAGAACACCCGATGATGCCGAGAAATCGTCAATAAAGATTTAGTTTTGATTTTATTTCAATTCTAAAATCATTAACAAAGAAATATAAGCAAAAAATTACATTATTTTTTTTATTCATGCTTCTTCTATTAAATACACATATTTTATATCTCAAATATACATATTAATAAATCAATATATATAAGTAGGATAAACAATCTAAATAACTAACTTTCCACTTATGATTGAAGTGATGGTTACTCTGCATTACTTGTAGTAGAAGTGAAACCAAAACGTTTTTGAGGCGAGAGAAGATGTGTTAATTTGTCTTGCACAGACACTTTGGTCGTAATTTGGAATTTACACATTTTTACAAAATTTTAATGTATTGATGTTTTTCTATAATTATTTTTGTAAATAATGATTTTTGCCTATTATTTAATTAGATTATTGTTTTCTATAATATATTTGTAACAAGAATTTTGGCTGGCAGTGTAGCACAACATTCGTGGCTATATTATGTTATAATATTTCTGTAAACCGACACTACGGCTTTTATGGTAAAATTAAAATTTAAACCGCCAAATTAAATGAAAAATATTTTTTATCTATTTACTGTAAAAATATAAAATTTATAAAAAAAATTAGTTAGCACGCGTAGCACGAGCAAAGGTCCCTAGTATATTTAATGTTACAAATGAGATTACAAAGAAATTTACTCAAAGTTGCATATAATATAAGGTCGCAAATATTGCAAAGAAGGAAGTTGCATATAATATAAGTTTGCAAATATTGCTAATGAGGTTATTACGAGTTTGCAAATGTTGCATAAAATATTTTTTGCAATATGAGTATTTTTGAAAAAACGCCTTATTTCTTGAAAAACATATTATCATTTTTTATTATTTCTTTTTTTTTAAAACAGATAATATCATATATATCATATGTTCAATTGCTAAATTTAATCTCGATATTTTGGGATAAACTTATTACCAATCTAGTACACTTACAAAATAGGCACTAATTTAAATTTTACAAAATATTTTATTTTTATACTGTTATGTTATATCAGTCTTCAATAATATTTCATAATATATGTGAAACAAATATAACACAAGTACAGAACACAACACAACCCAAGCCACTGTGAAATATGAATCTATGATGACTTGAGTTCAAATATAAAGGAAAAAATCGAAATTGTATATTCTACATATTTTTGGTTACGTAATATAAATTTGCAGAACTGTTAAACAAAATATAAATGGAAAAGTTATATTCTCAATTTTAGGTTCTCTGCAAAATTTAAAGATTAACATGGAGTTAAAACGAACTTCTAATCGTTTCAATTTAAGCCTACATGTCAGTCCAGACTCCAGTGAACATCCCTGACTATAGATATTAAAGCAAAATTACAAACTTTGGCAAATTCCAAACATAATATTGGCAAAGTAATAAAAGAACATGCAGTATAATATTGGCTTACAGAGAATATATTTGAACACAATAGTCTGAAATGCAAACTTTATTTACCATACAAGAAACACATGTATATCCCCAGCTAATTAGTACAAGACAATTGAAGAACATAAGATGTTACTGCATTAGTTTACTTTTTTGGTGTTGGTCATTTTTTCATCTTTTTTAGAGAATCTAACAAAGATGATTTATCTTGGTTGTTTGAAGACTTTGCAAATGGATTAGATGGACGATGACCCTCTCCTGCCTTGCTAGTCTGCCCGGCATTCTTGATGTCTACAGATTTTTTCAACTCTGATAAATTACTTACTGTGCCTTTACTTTCTATTTTTGTAGTTTGCTTCTGATCAGTTATTGCCTTCCCAGCCTTAATAGGCTCTTGCAGTGTTTTCTTTGTAAAGGAGTTTGTTGGAAACTTTTCCGATGATGCTGGAATTGCAGGTTCTACAGGAACACTGATTTCGGGTAGAACAGATGCTTTGCCAGACACATCTGCTTTAAATGAAGTATCAAAGTTCAAGGGTGCACGGGCGAGGACTGGAGTCTTAATACTTTCTTTCTGCAGTCTTTCCTGTAAAAGGAGAAAATGAAGGAACATTTTGATCAGAATGAAAAGAAAAGCTTTCAATTTGGTGGAATGCAATGAACTGCTTCGAGGAATGTTAAAAGGAATACCTCTAGTATTAAATTAAACCTTTCTGCCAAATTTGGAAGCTTCAAGGCAGTAACAAGTTTTATTGCTCCCCTTACAGATTTTTCAAGTGAAAGAAGTTTAACGAGCTCAGTTGCTCTCACAAGTTTGTCACCTGTATAGGCATCACAACCAAGCATGCAGTTTATTTCAAATTTCTGACACATTTTAAAGGGTAATAGAGTGGTGAAAAATGACAACATTACAATTATCCAGTTACAAGTTAATTACTCTTCATTAATAGAGCAAACTTACCATTGCAACAGGATGCTATCAACCTTAAAATGCATCTATCTTGAATTGCTTCCACACTGAATGCCTCGTCATCAAGAGAACTGGTGTCCTGACCTGATGCTAGCATCTCATCAATTCTACTCTGAATCTGTACCAACTTCTAAAGTTAAGTGATTTGTAAAAACAATATGGTAACCTGACATCAAATCAGCATCCTAGAAAATTTTGTTTAAATAGTTAAAAGAGTGACAAGAGCTAGATAATCAATTTTACTCAAAAAGCAGGAATTATTACAAAAGGCCTCACATGCAAAGTATTGTACAGTCTAATGTTCACCATCAGTTATAATTCCCACGATGTATGCAAAACAACACATACCTGGCAGAGCTGGATGTTATTACAAATAAACTCATTCTCTAGGTTGTCTGCCCCCAAATCAGATGATGCAAGAGGACATGAAAGATCTAGTAAAGTCAAAACCGGTTTGGGAATGACCTAAAATAAAGATAAAAATCATGTAAAATAAAAATTGTCGATGAACCGGATGGTTAATAGAGAAACATTATAACCATAAAGCTAAATCCGACCTGCGGGAAGGAATCAGGAGACTTGCACACAATGCAAAACAACTTGCTCGAATTAAGGCCAGCAACCCAATAGTTCTCCT
Organism: Apium graveolens; assembly: GCF_009905375.1. NCBI lineage: Eukaryota > Viridiplantae > Streptophyta > Magnoliopsida > Apiales > Apiaceae > Apium > Apium graveolens. The sequence goes on along the minus strand of NC_133649.1, from coordinate 23,035,055 downwards.
CTGGTTTTTTCAATTTACTAGCACTACGATATAAAAATGTGTTGGAAAATTAAACTTCTGAAATACGTAGACAGGAAAACCGGATTTTTTTGAATCCCAGAGTATTGAATACCTGAAGAGTGGAAGCCAACTGCCACCATACTGGTTTGTAAATACTCTCAGAACACCCTGCGATCAGATATTCAATCAAATTTAACGAAAGTTTAAGTAATTGTTATTCTCAGCATATGAATTAAATGATATAAACAAACCTTAGAATCGAAAGAGCTTAGTTGGCATTCTTCACTGAAGCCAAACCAAGTTAAAGATGAACCAGGAGTTATCGTCAGCTTCCCTCTTTTAGGCAGAGTCCCACTACAAATGTTAAATACTCTAAACTCCAGCATCTGCAGTTCCAAAAAGATTAGTAACCCGTATCCGCTATCTATAGTTCTTACTGACGCCCTGACAGAGCGATGACTAAAAATAAAGACTATTACTCAGAATATTATATCTACGTCATTTCTGCCATCTATCATCATATGTTACTCCTAAACCAATAGCGAGGCCTACTACTACATACTGAAGGTGAAAGTAAAAACTTTAATAATGAGAAGAACATGTGTATTGCCTTATGGCATTGTTTTCATACAATGAATTAGGTATGCTGAGTTGCTTACAATGAATTAATCAGAAATTCCAGAAATTGAGCATTAAGATTTAGAACATTTGGGCAATACCTGCTCACTTGAAGCAAGGGGTGAAGAAGAATGTGTGACAACAGCAAGTTCATCACCAGACCCTGATACAGTCACCACTGGCCCATCAAGAGAAAGCACATGTTTCTGTAATGTTTGTTTTACCAACCCAATGTTAACATCCATAAAAGAACCATATCTTATATACTTAACTCATTTTGAAATCTGGCCATTATATCTAGAACATAAAGAAACCTAACTTGTCTGTACTTAAGAAGATAATAAATTCCTTCCACACTTCTGTTTTTGTTTGTTCCCTCTTTACATATTTTTTTTTATTTTTTTATTTTTGGGTTGACAGGGTCTCCGGTATTACTTGTAACATATTGAAACCTCTAACAACAATTTAGACTTTCTAGCTTTTAGTTGGACCCGATGGCCTATGACTTTTGAAGCCAGTGAAATGAGTCACTTTAGAAATATGAAACACTCAACATGTATTTATAAAGCAACTTTTTTAACATGTTGAAAAACTCCTTGCCCATCTGCAGGAGAAATTCATGTTAACTTATAAATGGATGCCAGGATCGACTTATATGTAGAAATGTAATGATTTCAGTTAAGAAGCCTGAGTATATCCACTTTCACAGTTTTGTGTAGCCAATTTCATTGAGCTCATCTTGCAAGCATAAATTGTTAGGATGACTTTCACAAACAATTGTTGTTAATGATACATAATAAGCATGAAAGTAATGAACACGGCAATTATCCCTCAAGGGAGGATAAATATTGCAAATCCAATAAAATGAATGTAACATACGAATGTAATCAGTCCCTCAGTTAACACTCTCGAAGATGATACATTAATTTGACACAAAATTTCTCTATAATAAAACTGTCTTCACCCAACTCCCTAAGTTATGGATACTTCTAACATTTTGTTACTAGTACACACACAACTCTAGACAGATTCAAAAGCCTACAATTGTTTCTAGTTATAGGCACCGCAGCTATCCTCAAAGCAAATGACATATGATAATTAATAGCTTCCCTTAGATTAAAAAGGACCAAAAAAATATCTGCCAAGTCAAAGCCCGTCATACTTTTCATATATTGAAATATTGCTTAAATTAGGATTTTTTTAAACTCGTAGTATATGATTTTTTGAGCAGAATTTCAAGACCAAAAAATTGAAAACAAAGAAAAAATTGCAAACCTGCAAGCCGCCCTCCGTGAAAATGCGAAGAAAATTAAGACTCGTAACAGCAGCGACCCAAGAATTACCAAGTGCTACAGCCCTCACTTCTTCTTCTTCAAATCGCATGGACCACTGAAATATGGAAGTTCAAAAGTCAGCTATAAGGTGACAAATAGAGAAATGTAGATTCTTCAACCACATGTATGTGCATAGTCAAATCAAAACCTATCTAGAAATAGAATAATGTTATAGTCTACGTAAGCAAAAGTGTTAACCGGAAATCATCCTCCAAGACAATGTTTTATTCGAACAAGTACGAAGGAACATAAATTATTGTAACATAAGTGTACTGTTGTGTCCAAATACATCTATAATCTTCAACTGAAAGATTGTTGTACGTCATCCTGAAAAATAGTATTCACAATGAATACGTGTGGCTGGATAACTGAATGGCCAATATTGTTTCCCCAACTTACCTCGCTATTGTTTGCCCAACTACTGAATGGGCGATACATCAGTGTACTCATATTCTTCTCACCCTTGCGTGGATTTGCAAACACACTTCCATTTTCATTGAGGGAAGCCATTGTGAAGCCAAAATAATCAGTCATTGCAGGAACTCGTGGTCCACTGCCAGTGTCATGAAAGTCTATCTGCATTTGAGTATTATAACAATACACAAGTTAGATATGTATAGTTTAATTAACATGTAGTAATTGTATACAATTCCTGTAACTACCGCCATCTTTTAGTAGTGAGAAAAATTAGCAAGGTCACTGTAGATGATTCTTATTCGATGAATTTCCTACGAAGACGTCCTGATTTGGTTTCTTTGCTCTCAGAAGATCATTACAAATAAAAAGTATAATACAGATGTTATCATTGATTTATATATTATTTTATAATCCAGTTGTCTATTTTATAACAGGTAGTTGAACCTCAGTCTTAATGAACCAATTAAACAACTTATTTTGTCCTTACATATCTACAGCTTATACAATAATATGAATTACCTCTATATGGGAGTATCCATCATGATCGATCGAGGTTATGCTTCCAAGCATATTGTAGCACAGGAAGCGTCTCTTTCCAGGCTGAACAGGTGTAGCACCTGGCTGAAAAGCTTCTTGCAATTTTGGCCCTGCTGTTACCGTTGTGCTTTGTAGGCCTTCTTTTGCACTATCAAGTTTTTCTTTCCGAGGTTTTTTTCGTGACTCAGGCTTTGGAAAGAAATTCAACTCATCCTCAAGAGGTTTTTTGTGTGACTCGGCCTTTGGAGAAAAGGTTAGCTCATCGTCGTTATCTTCATCAAGAGCTTCATCATATTTGGAATGCTGACGTAATCTCTTTCTACTAGCTATTTCAGCTTCATCAAAACTGTCTTCACCCATATCACTTAAACTACCAGATGCACTAGGTTCTTGCTCGTCTTCATCAAAAAAGAGGACACCATTACTTTTCACTGATTTAGTACCTTCAGTGGGGGATTTCATTGATGAAGGAACAGTTGATTCCCACACACCATATTTCCCCATAGCATCGATGAAGGCCAGTGAATTTCCATTGGGCTTCCAAGCCATACAGCATATTCTCTCATCAAATTTCTGCCTATCTATATCCTGCTTTTGGTCAACATTCCAGATCAAGATCTGTCTATCTAAACCTGAGGTAGCCATATACTTCCCATTAGGTGACCAAGACAAGAAACAAACAGGTTGTACATGATCACCTCTCAACATAAAAAGTTTTTCAGCCGTGTCTCTATCATACATTACCACATCATTTTTATGACCTGGGACAGCTAACATCTCACCATCTGGACTCCACTGAAGTACATTTACAACCGAACTGTCAGAACTGGTTGAAGGAGCTATGCCTTTCAGATTGTGAGCTATTATCCCTGAATTATGTAGTTCCCAGTATATGACTGTCCCAATCGAATCAACAGAAGCCAAGTACTCACCTTTAGGATCAAAAGATATGCCCGTAACAGACCCTCTGTGTCCTTTTAAAACCCTTGCAACTGAACCATCAATAGTATTAATAAGTTTAATACCCTCATCATCACCCGCAGCTGCCAACATAGTTCCTGATTTATTGAAAGCAAGGCTGCGAATAGGCAGAGTAAATCTGGTAATATTGGTTTCAAATTCTCCACCTGATAACATAATCCCAAACAAAAAGATACGTCATATTCTCTCATCAAATTATGTAGCATTTGCTCTAGCCTACGCATCATTTACTCATCATTTACGACACTTATATTAATTATACCACTACTGGCAAGGATTACATGATATGAATAAGGCCTAAAAGTCTAGAACTTGCGTGTACATTGCAGAGCTTGCATAAATTCACTCATTTTACTGGAATTTATAATTACAATATCAGCTACAATTATTTAAGACGTATATCTAGCAATTTTGGTTCGATATCCACGAATTGACTCTTAAAAGTCATAGATCCCTAATTCATTTATGAAAAAATATAAATACACAATGTCGACTCATAGATCCCTAATTCATTTATGAAAAATATACATACACAATATGGACAAAATTAAACCGAAAAATAGACAAAACAACTAGCTAATTACAATTCACTCAACCAAAAAATGAATTATACAAGGATGAATAAAATACCGGGGAATTTATAGAGCTTAACGGAATGATCGATGGATCCAGAAGCAAGACAAGTGGAATTAGGACTAATAGCCAAACAAGTAACTCCATCTCGATGATTGCGAAGTACTTTCGGACTAACAGAAGTTAATAAAGCATCGTGAATACAGATTGAAGTGTCAGAAGCCAACGCAGTGACTATACGTTCCCCATTTAAGTCATATAGAATTGAAGACTGTGAGGCTATGCCGTTGCTCTTGTGAGCTTCCCGGAGCTTCATCGATCGAATCTTCATCGCTGTTTCGAGAGCTGGGGGATTGTGGTTTTAGATTAATTTGCTGAGAAATGTGGTGATTTGGGGGAATTGGTTTTAGGGTTTTGTTTTTTTGTTTTATGTGTGTGATTTTTGTGGCGGGCTTTTTGGTTTTGGCGGGAAATGGAGGTTTTCGCGGGATTTTTGTATTGGTGCTTAATTTTTCATGTGGTTAATCGTTAATTTACACTACTCACCTTTTTTACGCTTTTTTTGTTGTTTGGTCATTTTAAGTTTGTAAATTAGTAAAACTTGACATTATGTTACATGTATACGAGAGAAATGGGAAATAATTGCGCTGTAAAATCACGTTAAATTGTAAACTCTACATGTTAAAATATAAATTCAATTAAATTATCAGTATATTTCTATTCATTATTTTTTGTACACTCCTAAAAAATTCCAGTATCAGAAGCCAACAAACCAGAACGGTCGAATTCTTTTAAGTTCAATTAAATATACTATTTTATACCCGTGCGATGCACGGGCTATTAGTAAATTATTAATATAAATATTTTAATTCTAATTTTATTTATCTTGAATAATATTTTTTTATTCTAATATATTGTTCTAAATAAATTTAACTTCAGTTAATTTTAAAAATTAAAATTAATAATGTATCTCATAATATATGTATAACATTTTAGTTTATGTTGTAGTTTTAAAATGATATTTTTTATTTATATTTTTAAATCATTTTGTCGATAGTTGTATCTCATATATTTATTTATCTTTTGATTATTTCATTTTTCTAAAATATTATTTTAATTTAAATTTCTTGAATTAAATACTTCTCTTTGTCTTGTCCATTCAAGTTTTTTTCAATTTTTAATGGAATACTTGTTTGTTGTAATATCTGATGTATTAAATAATTGATATAATTTATTTGTACATTTTTTATGCTTTTTTATTTATGTATTTATTCTTTTTAGTTATTCTTTTGTTTTTGTAGCTTTTTGATATTTGTTTTAGGTTTTTATTTAAAATAATTACATATCATAAATGGTTAGAATGAGTTTTATTAAACAAACTACATCTTTATTTCTTGAGTTTATTTGGTGAACTACTTTTTTTAAAAGAAAATAATTAGCTTTTTTGTTGTACTTTGAACTTCTATACTTTGTATTAATTAATTGAAACTTTGTTGTACATTTTTTTATATTATTATGTTTATGTATTTTTTCCATATATTTGTTTGTTTGTTTGTATAGTTTTTTGATATTTGTTTAGGCTTTTTATTTAAAATTGTTAGATATATTTGATAATGTCATGTTTAATGTGGTTTGTGTTTAGTTTTCAGATATTACCTAAACAGGACAAATCAGTACTTAACTGGAAATCAGCACTTATACTGAAATCAGAACTTAAGTGGTCAGAACTTAAGTTATGAGGAGATATTTATCAGGAGATAATATCAGGACTTAAAAGAGACTTTGAGATAAGGAAGACGACTGATTGAAAGGAAAGAAGATCAATGTTGGGTCCAATGTGTTTGTAGAAGGGGGGGTTGAATACAAACGTTACCGAATAATCGAATTAAATGCGGAATAAAAAATGTGAAACAAAATTCAAGTTAAATAAAAATATTATTAAACTTGAAATGTGTTACAACAACTGTATCGATTACAAGGTATTAATCTCAAATCAATTATCACAAATCTAGAATAAATTCGACATGAACTTTTTCTATTTTTTGCAATAATTAGAATCAAATGCTAAACGCGATTTGAGATTAAGTTCTAGGGATTTTAATCCGCTAGATTGATACACAAGAACAAGATAAAGATTTCTAGTGGATTAGATTTAACATTACAATCTAGAAATTATGATCTTGAATAAAGCAGATGAAGAATAATATGTTTCAGAGGCGGCTGCACTTTTGTTCTTGTATTTTGATTGAGATAATAATGATATGCTGCTTCTCTGCTTCTATTTAATCAATCAGCTGAATCAATTGAATTGGAATGACAATCCTTTAAGCTTGCAAGACTTTCGGTAGGACAATTGAATGAACTAGCAAGACAATCTGAATGAACTAGCAAGACAATCAGAATGAACTAGCAAGACAATCATCCTCCTGATGTAACTTTCGGTGTGACAATTGAATCTGGCCTAGCATGACAATCGGTATGACAATCCTGATTGTCATGCTAGTTCATTTTCAATTGTCTTGCTGATTTAATAATTGAATTTAATCCAATTAAACTTCTGAAAATTCCTAAAATTCCTAGAATTAAATCAGAATTAATTAATCAATTAATTCAATTAATAAATAAATTATTCTTTGCAGATATAATTTATTTTCTTAATTAAATTAGATGAATTAATTAATTAATAGAGAATTAATTCTAGTCTTGAGCAGCAACCATTCTTCTGCAAATCTTCTGAAAATCACTGAAAATTATGAATCAATTCCACCACTTCAACGTTGACACTCGATGTACTGTCTGGTTCATGAGTGACTAACTTCCGTGACGTTTCTTCATGTCTTGACTCTGACACTTTGATTTTCTTCAGATTAAATCCTTGTAATTAATTGATACTCTGACGAGATCTCTGTCACTTGATTAAATCCACGATCTTGACTTATATCACTGAGGCATGATCAATTTCTTGAACTTCTTCCAGTGAATTAATTCCTCAAGTCTGTAGATGAACCTTGTCTCTGAATCCTTTGACATATATTACTTTGCGAGATCTCTCTGACGGTCGATCCACTATTTACTTATTACATTCTTATTTGAGTTGAGTTGAATCCTCGAATATACAAATAGGTCTATGACATATGACTTACAATCTCCCCCTATTTGTTTGTTAGACAATAACACACAAATACCTAGAGGATAACTCAACTAACAAATAAGAAAAAGATATAAACATACATGCAAAGTAAATAGCAGAAAATTTCTGGATGAGATTTAACATTTTCCAGATTCCAAGTAGATGTTCCTCTAGACTGAACATATCTTCAAGTAGTTCCATCTTCATTTGTACAACCACATTTCCTGTTGAGAAGCCCATATCTCTTGCTTCTCCCCCTATGAGAATCAACTGATTAAAGAAGATCACCTTCGTTTTACCACCTCTCCCGTACAATAGGATCCGCAGATAAAAACCAATGGTACTCCCCTAACAGCTTCTTCCCTTACTAGGAAATCACCTTGTGTTTACCACCTCTCCCGTACAATAGGATCCGTAGTTACAAACAACAATGGTGTGGTGTAGTGTACATTTTTAGGATCTTTTTCTTACTCCCTGCTATTTCTCCCCCTTAGTTGAGGAATCCTCCAAACTTTTACTTAAGCTTTTATCTCCCCCTTAAAGAAGGAATGTATGCCGTCATCTGAAGGAGTTCTCATATTTCACTTGGTTGGGAAAGAAATAACAAGTAGTTTCTCTTTCTACCTCACTGTGAGTGTGTGATTCTGTTTAGTGTACCTCACATGTGTTTCACTCTTCTCTCCACTCGTGTTTACACTCATTCTCACAAGTGTATCACTCTTCTCTCATAGCTCCATAATCCAGCTGTACCTGCAAGGAAAATCACCTTAGCCATCCTTAAGGAGGTCACAGGTGGTGCAATGGGAGTTCACAAATCCCCATCCTTGTTAAACTCGTCAGATGAATCTGAGTCATAATTTACAAGTTGCTAGTTTCCCTTTTAGGGTTCCAGATTTGAATTCTGGGAAGGTAAACAATGATCCAATGATTTTAGCATAAAGATCAAAGTTCCCTTCTAATGTCTGTGAAGACACTTCCTTGTGACTTATCAGGTAATATCTGAATCATTGTCAACAAGTTGCCGATCTGCACCTATGTCAGATCCACTATCCGCAGATGCATCCAGGGGATTTAAGCCTGGGGAGGTAGACACTGACCACTGACATATGGCTTTTGGATCAGTATCCTCTCCTAACACCTGTAAAGGCAATTGGTCCACTAACGAACCTTGAACAATCGAATCTGACCTTAAAATGGTCGAAACTCTTGTTTCTGTCAACTCATCCTTTGTGTGTGTAACCTCTCCTTGTGCATCAAGAATTGATTATGTTTGAAGTGGTGACACTACATCGGATACCTTGGCCGACAGGCAAAATTCAATAGACTCACCCTGTTGAGAGAATGAATCTAGTAACTGTTTTTGTGCCTTTTCAGCCATTACATCTTTTTGAGAAGATGTATGGGGGCTAGCAGTTGTCTCGGTTTAAATACTACTCATCTATGTAGGAGACAGAGCTACTGGGTTGACTACAGAACCTTCCTTATGTGGTGCACTAAGGCACTATCTCCCTCACGCTCATTCATACTACATTTAGTGGTAAGAGAGTGTTGGTTGGTTCTGTTTTTGTGTTTGTCTTTACAGTCTGGGATAGACGTTGTGGGTTTTCAACCTCATGACTGTCAATGAAAGAAAGTCATTGGAGACTGAACCTGTAACACAGAATATATGGTAATAGAGAGAAAATGATTTACAATAGTGATTTCAAAAGATTTTACATGAAATAAGAAATCACTAATGTAGAAAGAAGTTTAATTTTTGTTTTTCAATATGAATGAGTTTTTGATAAAACATTGATCACTTAGGGTAAAGTCTAAGTAATTCTCATTCATGTCAAAAGCTTACAAATATCTGCAACATAATGTTAACAAGATATCATTGACCGATACTTGTCAAGTACTTTAGATACTAATTGTTATGTTGCATAAACAATATACCACTGCACATATAAAACAATATGATTGTGCTTAGTGATAAGATAGTTATTAATATGACGACTCTACTTATTCATATAAAATTATAACTTCTGTTAGAGTGCCATACCATGTCCTTGACGATTGCTTGAGCAGTATACTAGTTCATACCAACCTGAAGTGAGATTGTGAAGAAGAAATTGCATAGTCCAATAGATCTGCAGCTGCAAAGTCCATGAACTGTGGTGCATTGACTTCCTCTTTTGACTCACCAAACAGGAGTACACTTGTACACATCTTACTAGAGTACAATTCCAAGTGTAATGTGCAGCAGGTGTCTGATATGTCGTAATATTCTCAAGTCTCGTCACTGGTGCTATATGTTAGATACTGCTTCCTGATAATAACCTAGCACAATATACAAAATTACAATGATAACATTCCCAGCTTGCAAACAGCCATATCCCTCAGATAAACCTTTGCTGTTATCTCCAAAGGTAACCAGGGGGCCAGCTTTCTCAACCACATTTGATAGCAGGGCTCTATCTCCGGTCATATGTCTTGATGATCCAATTGTCAAGAATCCACACTACCGGTTACACCTGTATACTGCCCTGCACTTCAAATGGATTAGACCTTCTTCGGAACCCAAACTTGGTTGGGCCCGGCATACTTGTAGAACTGTCCTTTGTCAGACAAAACAACATTTTTAATTTTAATGGTCTCAACATTCTCAATGACTGAACATTTGACCTTGTAAACAGCCTTAACAAATTTCTGTTTAAGCTTAGGCACAAATGTCTCCTTTCTAGCCTTAGAAGGACTAGCAGTCTTAGACCTATCATGCTTCTTGTTATTCACATGCTGACGAGGAGTAGTCTTATCATTAGACACATGCTTACCATTAAAATAAGCATACATCATATTAAAAGCACAAGACATACAATTAGCAACACCACATGCTTTATGAGAGTGATTAATAGCAGGTAATTTATGCATGGTAGACATGGCATTATTGTTATCCAACTCATGTGTGTCTGAGTTAGTCTCAGTTGCTTTCACAACTTTGACTGGAACTTTCGACTCACTTGACTTGGAAACAATCTTCTCATAAGCATGATCCTCAGCACGTATTTCTTCTTGAATAACAGAAGAGGTCGCATCAAATGGTTCAGCAATTGATGCTTTATAGAGGGGTTCATCAACACCCTTAAGCACATGTGGTACTTCCCTCCCTTTAGCACATACATGAGGAGGGGAGTTTATGCCTAATTCTCCAATAGCAGCATTATAATCATAACCTATTCCAGACGTTTGATTAACAGCTTGCTTACTGTAGAACTCTTTAGCCTTCGAACAAGAATTGAAGTAGGCTCTAACCTTAGTCTCAAGACCGGTGATCTTATCTTTGAGAATAGTTTCGAGTTTTCTATAACAGTCAACTCTATTCTCTAGAAAAGATACATGTTCTTTTAATCTGTCTTGATTAATGTGCACAAGTCTTAATTCATTGACCTCTTTCTCAAGGTCTGTGATCTGTAAACTTAACAGTTCATTATCACGACGTGCACAATCTAAGTTACCTCTTAGATGATAAACCATTTCAGCATCAGAAAGTTTTACCTCTATTCTTGACGATGAAGCTTTTCCATCAATAGCCATAAGAGCAAGATTTCCTTCATCTTCATCTTCACTGTCAGTATCATCCCAGCTTCTTCCCTTTGCCAGATAAGCCCTTTCAGAGTTCTTTCTTACTTGCTTTGGCTTCCTACATTCTGTGGCAAAGTGTCCCAACTCATTGCAGTTATAGCATCTAATGGTGCTTCGATCAACCATCCCTGTTTTGTACCCACCACTGCTGGTGTTAGAGGATGAAGATCCACCTTTCTGGAATTTGTTGTAGTTGGACTTGTACTTAAGCTTGGGATTCCTCCTGAATCTGACATGGGAGAATCTCTTGACAATTTGGGCCATTGATTCATCTTCCAATTGCTCCAGCTCTTCCAAGGAATAAAAATCATCACTTGATTGATTTGTAGTAGGAGGATCATATTCTGCTACTAACTCATTTTCCTCACCCTTGGAAAACTGTACCATTCTTTCTAACTGTTGAGATTGTTGTTGTTGTTGACCTTCAGCTACAAGTGCAGTAGATGTGCTGACCATTCTATCCTTCCCGTAGACTTCCTTCTGTTGAATCTGCTCCAACTCATAGGTTTTTAACACTCCATAGAGCCTGTCCAAAGAAATCTCACTCAGATCTCTAGCTTCTCTAATGGCAGTGATTCTATGTTCAAGATGAGCTGGTAGTGTTAAAAGGAACTTTTTGTTGACCTCCCTGATTGAATAATACTTTCCATTGATGTTCAGGTTATTGATCAACGCATTGTACCTCTCAAACACTTCAGTAATTCCTTCTCCTGGATTTGATTTGAAATGTTCATATTCAGAGGTTAGGATTTCCAACTTGTTCTCCCTAACTTCCTCTGTGCCTTCATTAATCACCTCAATAGTTTCCCACATGTGTTTGGAATTTTTACAGTTCATCACATGTCTGTTCATCAAGGGATCAAGGGAATCAATTAATATTAATTGAAGGCTGGCATCCAAGGAGGCTTCTTCCTTCTCAGCAGGAGTAAAATCTTCAGGCTCTTTTGGATAGGTTCTAGCTTCAGTAGTCACCACACCATCTATTATTACCTCCGATTCAATAACCATCGGAGTTTTTATACCCTTCTTTAACAAGTTTGAATATTTGGGATTTGCAACTTGTAAGAATAATAGCATCTTCTTCTTCCACATGATATAATTCTCTTTATCAAATTGTGGAATTTTAACGGTTCCAACTTTATGTGAAGTCATTATGAATTTTTGAATAAATAAAAATTCAAGGAGTTGAAAAATCACAAAAGTCTAGGATCTTGATTTGTTCGTTAATCAGAAGGCTCTGATACCAATTGTTGGGTCCCAATGTGTTTGTAGAAGGGGGGGTTGAATACAAACGTTACCGAATAATCGAATTAAATGCGGAATAAAAAATGTGAAACAAAATTCAAGTTAAATAAAAATATTATTAAACTTGAAATGTGTTACAACAACTGTATCGATTACAAGGTATTAATCTCAAATCAATTATCACAAATCTAGAATAAATTCGACATGAACTTTTTCTATTTTTTGCAATAATTAGAATCAAATGCTAAACGCGATTTGAGATTAAGTTCTAGGGATTTTAATCCGCTAGATTGATACACAAGAACAAGATAAAGATTTCTAGTGGATTAGATTTAACATTACAATCTAGAAATTATGATCTTGAATAAAGCAGATGAAGAATAATATGTTTCAGAGGCGGCTGCACTTTTGTTCTTGTATTTTGATTGAGATAATAATGATATGCTGCTTCTCTGCTTCTATTTAATCAATCAGCTGAATCAATTGAATTGGAATGACAATCCTTTAAGCTTGCAAGACTTTCGGTAGGACAATTGAATGAACTAGCAAGACAATCTGAATGAACTAGCAAGACAATCAGAATGAACTAGCAAGACAATCATCCTCCTGATGTAACTTTCGGTGTGACAATTGAATCTGGCCTAGCATGACAATCGGTATGACAATCCTGATTGTCATGCTAGTTCATTTTCAATTGTCTTGCTGATTTAATAATTGAATTTAATCCAATTAAACTTCTGAAAATTCCTAAAATTCCTAGAATTAAATCAGAATTAATTAATCAATTAATTCAATTAATAAATAAATTATTCTTTGCAGATATAATTTATTTTCTTAATTAAATTAGATGAATTAATTAATTAATAGAGAATTAATTCTAGTCTTGAGCAGCAACCATTCTTCTGCAAATCTTCTGAAAATCACTGAAAATTATGAATCAATTCCACCACTTCAACGTTGACACTCGATGTACTGTCTGGTTCATGAGTGACTAACTTCCATGACGTTTCTTCATGTCTTGACTCTGACACTTTGATTTTCTTCAGATTAAATCCTTGTAATTAATTGATACTCTGACGAGATCTCTGTCACTTGATTAAATCCACGATCTTGACTTATATCACTGAGGCATGATCAATTTCTTGAACTTCTTCCAGTGAATTAATTCCTCAAGTCTGTAGATGAACCTTGTCTCTGAATCCTTTGACATATATTACTTTGCGAGATCTCTCTGACGGTCGATCCACTATTTACTTATTACATTCTTATTTGAGTTGAGTTGAATCCTCGAATATACAAATAGGTCTATGACATATGACTTACAATCAAGACAGACGCAAGAAGAGATATGCATGAAGAAGGAATTCTATGAAGAATAGAATACTTAGAAGAAAAGATATCTGATTGATATATTTTAGGAAGCAGAATTATATTCCATATCAATTAGCGATTATCTTGTAACTGTGTAGTATATAAACACAAACATAGGGTTTACACTATAAGTGTTATCATTATCGAGAATAATATTCATTGTAACCCTAGCAACACTCGTGATATTTGTTCATCACTGAGAGAGGACAGTTCCATATTGTAACAGAGTTTATTATATTGAATAAAGTCTGTTTTCTGTTACTTGAATTTTTTAATTCGATTTGATCGTGATAAACACTGTATTCAACCCCCTTCTACAGTGTGTGTGACCTAACAAGTGGTATCAGAGCAGATCTGTTAACACACAAACAGTTTAAGATCCAAAAACAATCATGTCTGAAGAAGAAACTTCAACCAAGCCCACCAAAACTGAAGAACCTCCAAAAACTCAAATCCATAGTCGATATGAGACTATTAGAGTTCCCATTCTGAAACCATCTGAATATTCCATATGGAAGGTGAGGATGTCTATGTTTCTGAAAGCTACCGATCCAGAATATCTTGACAGAATCAATGAAGGACCACACAAGCCAACCAAACTCGCTGTTGTAGTTGCAGGTCAACCAACAAAGTCTGTACCAAAAGAGAAGAGTGATTACACTGCTGAAGATATCTCTTCAATTGCTAAAGATGCTAAGGTACGACACTTGCTGCATAGTGTTATTGATAATGTAATGTCAAACAGGGTAATCAACTGCAAGACTGCAAATGAGATATGGGATGCTTTGGAAACAAGATGCCAGTGAACCGAATCAATTAAGAAGAACAGGAAGACTATACTTACTCAAGAGTATGAACATTTTGAATCGAAGCCTGGTGAGTCAATAACTGGTTTATATGACAGATTTGTCAAACTCTTGAATGATTTGTCACGAGTCGACAAGGAATATGATCTTGAGGATTCAAATCTTAAATTCCTGTTAGCACTTCCTGAAAGTTGGGATTTGAAGGCCACCACTATAAGAGACAACTATAATCTTGAAGAAACAACTCTTGATAAAATTTATGGGATGCTCAAAACTCATGAACTTGAGATGGAACAAAGAAGCAAGAGGAAAGGAGAAAAGTCAAAAATAGTTGCTCTTAAGACTGAGGAGGAATCTCCCAAAGCAGCTACCTCAAGGAAAGGCAAGGGAAAATCTCTCATCACAAAGTCTAATACTGAGTCATCAAGTTCTGATAGTGATGATGACTCGGAAACTGAAAGCTTGCCTGAGATGGATGTTGATGAAGAGATGATGAAGCTGTGTGCTCTTATGGTGAAAGGAATCACAAGAATTGCATAAAGAAAATTCAGGAAGGGAAAGAAATTTTCCAGGAAAGGTGCAAGTTCTGATAAGAAGAGTTTCAGAAAATCTGAAGGCAAAGGAGGGAAGTCTGACAGAGGAGATTACACAAATGTCAAATGCTACAACTGTGGTGAGAAAGGCCACATATCTCCTGGTTGCAAGAAAGTGAAGAGTGACAAAGGCAAGACTCTTGTCACAAAGAAGAAAAGCTGGACAGACACTTCAGATTCTGAAAGTGAGGAAAACTATGCCTTGATGGCAAATGTTGATAGCAGTTCTGATGCTGCTGAGTCAAAGGTACCTCAAACTACTTATGCCTTTCATACTGATGATATTAATGAGTTGAGAAGATATCTTAAAACCATGTTCATTAATTATAGAGATCAAACTTTAACATGTGAAAGATTAACTTCTGAAAATCTTGCTTGTAAAAAGAGGAATGATTATTTAGAAAAAGAGTTAGTCATGTTCCATCAAACTCAGAAAAATAGAGATGATGTTTTTTATGTTAGGGATGAAGTACTTAAAATGAATGAATCTCTAAAAACTGAGTTAGAAAAGGAAATAGAGATTATCAGAACTTGGACTAACTCTGGCAGAACAACTCAGAATTTGTTAAGTAGTGGAAACTGGAAAGAGGGCTTAGGTTATGGAGATGATAAGAATGATAAAGGAACTGTATAAATTGAGCCTATAGTTGTTAAACAAAAGCCAAAGTTGAAACCTGTTAAGTTTGTAGCTGTAAAGTCTGATACTGATAAATCAGAAGTTAAAGAGGAATTAACTTCTGGCAAACTAAAACAGGAAAAGCCAACTGAAGTTAACGTAGGCTTAATGACAAAGAAGCAGTTTAAGCATAAGCTGAAAGATGTTAAGAATGTAAACAAGGTAAAGTCACCTAGGAAAAATAGAAATGGAAAGGAAGGTGTGAATAAAAGTAATGATTACAAGCCTGTTCCTAATGCTCCTAGAAAAACATGTTATAACTGTGGAAATTCTAACCATCTGGCTTCTTTTTGCAGGAAAAATAAGAACATAAACTCCTTACCTTCAAAGCCAGGAGTTAAGAGTCAGTCTGTTAGATATAGGCCACAAAATTCTTGTTTTTATCATTGTGGTAATTTATGGCATTTCATTTATACTTGTAAGGAATATCATAGTTTGTACTATAATTATTATCAAATAAAACCTTCTTTAAAGAAAGTTAGCATTGTTCCTTCTAGTGTAAGTTCTGATACAAAGTCTGATAGTGTAAATGCTGATAAGAAAAATGTTAACATAAACTCTGATGCTAAATCCGCTGTAAATGTTAACAAACTTAATAAGGCCAAAGGATCCAAGCAAGTCTGGGTCCTTAAAACTAATCATTAATGGTCTTTATGATTGCAGGGCAACAGGAAAAACATCCTAGTTCTGGACAGTGGATGTTCAGGACATATGACTGGAAATAAATCCCTACTATCAGACTTTGTGAAGAAAGCTGGCCCAAGTTTTTCTTATGGAGATGGAAACATTGGAAAAACCTCGGGATATGGCAATATCAATCTGGGGAATGTCATAATTGAAAAAGTAGCTCTGGTCTCAGGACTTAAACATAATCTGCTGAGTGTTAGTCAAATCTGTGACAGAGGTTATCATGTGGATTTCTTTGAAGAATACTGTGAAGTTGTAAGCAAATCTACATGCAAAGTTGTTCTGAAAGGATACAGGCATGGTAACATTTATGAAGCCAAGCTTTCAACAAGTACTGATGGTTCTGCAATCTGTCTGATAAGTAGAGCATCAATTGAAGAAAACTGGAATTGGCACAAGAAACTCTCTAATTTACATTTCGACAATATAAATGAACTAGTCAAGAAAGATCTTGTGAGAGAACTGCCAAAATCAGTATTTGCTCCTAATGGCCTTTGTGATTCATGTCAAAAGGCTAAACAAAGAAAATTTTCATTCAAGAGTAAGACTGAATCATCAATTCTTGAGCCTTATCATCTACTACATGTTGATCTATTTGGTCCAGTGAATGTCATGTCTATTACAAAGAAGAAATATGATATGGTCATAGTGGATGAGTTCACCAGATACACATGGGTGTATTTCTTGCACACAAAAAGTGAAAATGCATCTATCTTGATTGATCATGTCAAGCAACTGGATAAATTGGTCAAAGATTCTGTGAAGATCATAAGAAGTGATAATGGCACTGAGTTCAAGAATTTGATCATGGAAGAGTTCTGCAAAGACCATGGAATCAAGCAGGAATTTTCTGCTCCTGGAACTCCACAACAAATTGGAGTTGTTGAAAGAAAGAATAGAACTCTCATTGAAGCTGCACGAACTATGCTTGATGAAGCAAAGCTACCAACCTATTTTTGGGCTGAAGCTGTGTAGACTGCTTCTTTTACTCAGAATGCAACACTCATTAACAAGCATGGAAAGACACCATATGAGATGGTGAAGAAAAAGAAGCCAAATCTGAAGTATTTTCATGTATTTGGATGCAAGTGTTTTGTTCTTAAGACTCATCCTGAACAGCTATCCAAATTTGATTTAAAAGCTGATGAAGGAATTTTTGTTGGATATCCACTTTCCACAAAAGCCTTCAGAGTCTACAATTTAAGAACAAGGGTTGTCATGGAATCTATCAATGTCTCCTTTGATGATAAGAAGATTACTGGACTTGAAGATTTCAATGATCATGATCAGCTTGAAAGAGATATGTCCTATGTCCAATCATGTATGAGAATTTAGGAATAACTTTTATGTAATCTGTTTTGATTTCATTGATATTAATAAAAGACTTGTTTTGTTTTTTATTGCGGGCTCTATCTATTTTAAGTGTTTAAATAAGATGTACAACAATTTAGAGTAAAGCTTTTTATGGATTGTGATGAGATCATAATAATGAGATCTAAAAGATGATAACTCTAAACTTAAATAGTTCCTGGTCGTAGGATTACTAACTGGTAATTAATAATCCGCAAAGATTGATACATACTATGCTTGCTTCATTATGAAGGATGTCTGTTCTCATAGACATTTGTGTGGTGACACTATAGCTAGTATGTAGGTGCTTATTATAGAATAAGTTCACTGAATATGACTCACACAGCTGAACAACTGATGGAGTTCACTCACGTGTCAGCAGTTGTTCACATAGTGATAGTTGTACAAGTATCCTTAAAATTGAGGTCATCATAGTCATCTTGTGTACACTGAACTATGCTTTGGTTTAGTTCTTAGTCTCCAGGGACAATTATAAGGGCTCTACTGGGTATAGGAATTTGTACACGAAGATAGTGTATGATCAATAAAGGATCTATCCTTCCAGTGAAGGAAGAGAATGTTCAATGCTGATCCACTTATGCTAGTTCAGGAATCTCTGGCCAGAGTGAATGAAATTAGAAAGGAGTTTCTATTTTACATTAAATAGAACTAAGCATAGTGAATGGGAAAGCAAGTGATTAAATAAGATAGGCTTGACACAAGTTCCATGCCTTGTATTTAATCGTGACATTGCAGGGTAGAAGGAATTAATTGTACGGTAACTATTCACTGAATATGTTCTTGGTATTCTAAGCAGTGAATTCGTATTATCCGGATAGTCGCGATATGCTGAGAAGTATCACTCACGATGTAGAATAAATATGATTAATTAATTAATCATATTTAATGAATTAGAGAATTTATATAAATAATGATAAAATAGTTTTATTATTATTTATTTCTACTACCGGCTTAATATTGAACCTACAGGGTCACACCATAAAAGAAAATGATTTAATGGTGGAGGAATTAATTAATAATGGATGATAATTATTTATTTATGAAATAAATAATTAATTGGTAAATTTAATAATTGATTAAATGAGATTTAATTGATTATAAATTAATTAAGAAAAGTTCTTAATATTATTAATTAATAATTTAATTTTTGGAAATTAAATCAAGAGAGATAATTATTTCTAAAGTGTTTAGAAAAAGAATTAATAATTAAAAGGTGTTTTAATTATTAGTGAGAATAATAAAGGTTTAATAATAATAATATTTTATGGGAATTTTTCAGCTGAAAATGTTGCCTATAAATATACCATTATAAATCCTATTTTTGCCTCAACCCAAAGATTTACAAAAACCCTAATTCTCTCCACCTCCTCCTCCTTCATTACATCGTTTTCTTGATAGATACCGGTGGAGTGCTTCACACTTGAGGAGCAGCTGCTAAGAATCTCCGCTCGTTATTGTTGGATCGATTTTAAAAGTTAGAAATCGATCCCTCGATTTTATTTACGATCTGTATGCATATTATATGAATTTTATATGTGTAAAATTATTTTACCATGCTTCCGTGATATATAAAATCCTACACAGCTAAGATTTGAAAATGAAGATTTAAATTCTGATACTGTAAATCCTGACAGTCGAAATCCTGACAGTCTAAAACCTGACAGTCCAAATCCTGATACTGCAAACTCTGATGTTATTGAAACTGTGGTGACTACGCCAAAGGAAGATGCACCTGTGCAGGGGGGCATACTAAAGATACAACCACATCTCAAGAAGCATCAGAACCTACAAATGGCTCTTCAAGTTCTGATTCATCAAGTTCTGATTAGCCAAGTTCTGATAATTCTTGAAACTCAATTTTTGAAGGATCCAACTCAGAGAGCATAATTTCAGGGGGAGCATCAGAAAATGTTGATGAAGACATCATGGATCATGAGGGAGCATCCAGTTCTAGAGAAAACCTTCCATCTGCAAGGAAGTGGACTAAATCACATACACCTGACTTAATTATTGAATATCCTGATGCAGGTGTCAGAACTAGAACAACTACATCAAATTAATGTCTGTATAATTCTTTTCTTTCTCAGACTGAACCAAAGAAAGTGGAAGAAGCTCTTCAAGATGCTGATTGGGTGCAAGCAATGCAGGAAGAGTTAAATGAATTTGAAAGAAACAAAGTCTGGACCCTAGTGCCAAGACCAAATAATATATCTGTTGTTGGTACAAAGTGGGTGTTCAGAAACAAAACTGATAGTGATGGCATAATAACAAGGAATAAAGCAAGGCTGGTTGTAAAAGGATATTCTCAACAAGAGGGAATTGATTATGATGAAACATTTGCACCAATTGCTAGATTGGAAGCCATAAGGATATTTTTGGCTTATGCTGCTCACAAAAAGTTTACTGTCTTTCAAATGGATGTGAAAAGTGCTTTTCTCAATGGAGAATTGGAAGAGGAAGTATATGTCGAACAACCTCCAGACTTTGTAGATTCAAAACTTCCAAATTATGTCTACAGGCTTGATAAATCACTTTATGGCCTTAAGCAAGCTTCAAGAGCATGGTATGAGACTTTAGCTCAGTTTCTTCTGGAAAGTGGATTTAACAGAGGAACTATTGACAAAATATCTTTCTACCTCAACCATGGAAATGACTTACTTTTGGTGCAGATATATGTTGATGATATCATTTTTGGTTCTACAAATGACAGACTTTGCAAGAAGTTTGTCAAACTGATGCAGTCAAGATATCAAATGAGTATGATGGGGGAACTTAGCTATTTTCTGGGCCTTCAAGTCAAGCAGAATGAAGAAGGCACTTTTATTTGTCAATCCAAGTACACCATAAATTTGCTGAAGAAATTTGGAATGCAAGATTGTTCAAGTGCATCCACTCTCATGGCCACTGCAACAAAATTAGATAAGGATACTGGTACATGAGTAGATATTACTGATTATAGAGGTATGATTGGCTCACTACTCTATCTAACTGCTAGTAGACCTGATATCATGTATGCTACCTGTCTTTGTGCAAAATTTAAGCAGATCCAAGAGAACCTCACTTAACAGCTGTGAAAAGAATTTTCAAGTACTTTAGGGGTACATCTGATATGGGATTGTGGTATCCCAGAGAACCAGACTTTAAGCTAATAGGTTACTCAGATGCAGATTTTGCAGGATGCAAAATTGACAGGAAAAACACAAGTGGAAGCTGCCAATTTCTTGGAGGCAGATTAGTTTCTTGGTTTAGCAAGAAACAAAAGTTAATTACCACATCAACTGCAGAAGCAGAGTACATTGCTGCAGGAAGCTGTTGTGCACATATTCTTTGGATGAAGAATCAGTTACTGGATTATGGTTAACATACTTTAAAATCCCTATTTACTGTGATAATCAAAGTGCTATTGATATGGAAGGTAATTCAGTTCAATACTCAATGACAAAGCACATCAGCATTAGGTACCACTTCATAAGGGAACATGTGGATGAAGGTACAGTGGAATTGCACTTTATTCCAACAGATGAACAACTAGCAGATATCTTCACAAAACCACTGTGTGAAGCTACTTTTACAAGATTGGTAAATGAACTTGGAATGGTTTCATGTTCTTTCTCTAAATCTGCTTAGTTTATGTTCTGATACATCAGATTTTATGATTAGTATTTACAGATATTACTATTTTTGTGTATTCAGTGCTTAAATTGGAAATTGTTTAAGTGATGATTGTTGTCTGATGTGAAATTCTAAACTCTGATAGTGATATGAATGTTTCTATGACTATTCAACCCAATGAGGATAACTGTGCTAAATGCTGACCTAGTAGTCTTTAAAATACTAAAGGTCCCATATATGAAGTAATTATATATGTGGAAATCTCTTAACACAAGCAAATTCTGATATTGAGCTTAGTTAAGTTTACTTTGTGTATCTTATTACTAAGTCACAACCTAGAATAGTGCTTCTTATCTGTTAAGTTCTGATGTTAGTAAATCTGATGGATGTACTAAGTGCTGATAAACCTCACTTATCAAAAGAAAAAGGAAAAGAAAAGGGAATAAAAATCAGGTACTCCTTTGAGATCTAGAGTAAAAATGTGGAAGGGAAGACCCAAGTGCATTGCTGGTATTAAGTTATATGCATCAGAAAAGCAAAAATAAATATTTTCTTGGTGACTTTTCACACTCTTTGATTACTAGAGAAATACTCTGATAATAACATAAATTCTGATAAGCAGTCGTGACTCACTTACACTGAGAAGCCACTGTAAAATGGAATTTCAAAAGATGCAGAAAATGAGCATAAAACAGTTGAGGTGGACTCATGCATGAACTCATTCTAAAGTAGACTTCAGAATCATGACATATTTTGAGCAAAGTTCTTAGTTATGCCTTATTTCTAAGATGTACTGAAGTGAATCAGACTTTAATCTTTATCTGATATTTAACTTACTGCACACACATACACTCCATATGAATGATGAAAATTACTGTGGTGATCAATGTTCTTTTAGATAAACAGTTTAAGTGTCAGTTGCATAAATTATGAGGACAAGTTATGATGAAATTTCTGATGATTAAGTTCTGAAGAAACAAAATCAGAATTTGTGTGAAGAATTACAGAAATAGTCATTCTCTTTTCGAGTTAAGGAATCATGTTATAATATAAGTCTAAGTTCTGATATTAAATCCTGATTCTTTACTTGACTTATTTGTGGTTCAATCTGAAACAGTCATTTCTAAAATCAGAATATGTTTGGGTGAGATATAAACAGTCAACATAATTTGGTTTAGTGGTACTCGTATATGCACAGTAATTTTTACTTGTTTCGTGTGCGCATTAACTCCTGTTTTAAGCTTCCAATGGTTGTCCTTATTACTCATCAATCTAGGGAGACGAGGTATCATTACTTTTACCTGTAACTATTTAATATTCCTTGCGTCTCTTGGTATTCTATTGGTTATATAAACCAATACCTCATTCCAGTCAACACATCTTTCATTTTCTCTCAAACTCACTCTTTAAATACTCATCAAAAATGGTTTGTTTCAACTTGTTCTTAAACTATGAAACTTTCACTATTGAGTTGAGTTGTGCTGACTGGCAGCAGGAGTGGCATGTCACTGCCATTCCTGATGAACTCTGGGATTCGGTTTCACAAGAGGTTCACACCGAACTCTTGTTTTTATCAATGGAGTATCATCTTCATCTTGATAGATTGGAAGAAGAAAGGAGAGAAGCTCTCCGTCAGCAAGAACGGATCATCCGTCTTGCAGTGCTTTTCGTCTCCAACAATAGGAACTAGTCGATAGGATCTTCTTAGACTAGGACTAAAGCTGTTGATGTTAGGAATCATAGCTTAGGACTGTCTTGCAACTTTTCATGTAATTGATAAATTTCATCGAATGTATTTGCTTGATATATTAATGAAATTTTATCTTTTTGCAAGATTTAGTCTCTGAGTCGTTTCATATTCTGATGACATTTTAAATCCTGATACTAACCATATTCTGATGACCTTTTTAGCTCTAATACAAATAAAGTTCTGATTCTGACGTGTCAGTATTTATTTACTTGGTTTATTTATGGTCATTCTCTCATTGGTCATATTTTTACAGAATATTGGTAAAGCAGTAATAATAATTTATTTAGTGGGAACAGTTTTAAAATTTTAAAAAAAACTGAACGTCCTTGATTAATGGGATTACTTGGTAAGTGGAACGGTTTTTCTCCTTGAAAACCTGCATGTGATAAGTAATGATTACTGAATACCCATTCCCATTAATTATCTTTTACTGCTGCATGTCTGACAGGTGTCTCAACGGTTTTTTTTTCCGTGTATAAGTAAAAGAGAGAAAAGATTGTAAAATCTTTTATTTACCTCCATATTTTATCTCTCTCTCTTTTTACTTTTATTCTCTCTCACATCTACTGACGATTTTTCATACAGACATTTTATCAAACACCTTACAGGCAATTTTCTCTCTCACGTATTTCTCATGGCACCCAAGGACATAATTTTTGATGGAGCTACATTTGTTCCTAATAACTTCTCCGCTATTCTTAGCAAGTCAGAAGCCCCATCTGAACTTCGCTTCATTCAGGACTTTCTTGCTAGTTCTGATATTGGGTATGCTCTGACCGAACCTGAAGCAGTCTCTGGTACTCAAGTACTGGAGTTCTGGAGAAGCGGTGTATATGATGATGGTGGTGCTCAAGGGTCCCCAAGTATTATTTTTTCATCAGGGGAGGATGAGTATGTTGTGGCATTGTCTACGTTTCGACAAACACTGCAACTACCTGAGAACTGTGTTTATTCTACTGTTGAAGAACCAGTTCTTCAAAACATGATGACCAGTCTGGGATATGAGAAGACATTGGCAAAGCTGGGCCAGTTAAAGAGATCTTTCATAAGGAGGGAATGGATTTTCTTCTTTGACTGCACAACCAAGGCTTTTGCAAACAAATGTTCCAATTTCGATGCAATTCTCATATTCAGTCAACAAATCGGGTATGCTCTCATAAATTAAACTGATTTTGACTATGCAAGTGCTGTCTTAGGTTTTATTGGAGATAAAATGACAGAAGATAGAACTACTGTTTATTTTGCTAGATTCTGTCAGCTTATCTATAGTTTCTGTTGTGATAATAAGCCCTAATCTGCTAGTGAATTAATTTCATCATTCAGATTAGCTAAAAGAGCTTTTAATAACTTATTATCTACTGATAATAAGAAGGCTGTGTTAAGACCCCTCCTAATTCCTTTATCTGTCAAACAAGCCTTAATAAACTACGATCCAGTTAAATACACTGAACTATATCCTAATGTTCAACCATCCAAACTTCATCCATCAGCACCTACCACCTCTACTCAACCACCTCAAACTTCTCAACCTCAACCTTCAGATCCTACAGTGCAGCCTTCATCTTCCAAACCTAAGAGGACTAAGAAAGTACCTCAGACACAACAGAAGAGAAGGAGATTCATTCTGCGAGATAAATCAGATGTTGAGGAACAGGTTCCAGTATCAGAACCTGTTGTTATAGAAGTTGAGAAGGTCTCTTCTCAGAAGGATGTTGATACTGGGAGTTCCAGGCCCCTAAAAAGGCTTAGAAAGCGTAATTCTGATGATACAGCTCCTACAGACTCCTCAAAAGCTAAAAGATTCAAATCATTGGCAAAAAGGTCTGAAGATTCTGGTAAAGGAATGGAAGCAGCAGCTAAGGAAGGGGGTCAGGAATCTCTGATCTCACAAGACCCTGTTGAAGCTCACAATTCTCCTAGTGCTGATCCAGACCTTCATGCAACTCATCAATCTCCAGTACATGCTGATAACCAGGGGCCAAGTGATGAAATTGACATCCATAACTTGGAAGTGCCTCAGGTTTTGCATCTAGATCTCCACCAGTTCCAATCACTCCACCACCAACACCATTTCTTGATGCTGATTTTAATCCAGAATTACCTACAACACCTTCTCTGCATCTAGATACTGAAGATCAGATTTTAGGTGAGCATCAGAATATGGCTGTTGATCAGAACTTAGTTGGAGATCAGCCCTTAGAGGATGATGTTGAAGCCTCAATAGCCTCTCATACTATTCTTTTATCAGAAGAAGCTGTTGATGCTGATTCTATAAGTTCTGATGCTGCTAATGATGAAGTTACTGGTGAAGCTGCTGCTACAAATTTAGATGCTGATGCAGCTGGTCCATCAGGACATGCACCTCAACAAACTGTTCATAAAGCTGAGATAGTTAAGAAGTTTGTTACAGGAGAAGCACCAGTACCTTGGAGTGAAACTCCTAGAGGACAGGAGTGGACTAAGGAGTGGAACACAGTTACCTTTGTTCCTTCTGAAAAGATTCTTGCTGAGCATCTTGCAAAAGCTGATGAAATGCTGATCAATGATGATTTCAAGACACAGCTGAGAGTTACTGCATTGAGTACAAGGCACCTTCAAGGTCAACACTCAATAACTCATGACAAGGTGAATAAAATTCAAGAAAACTTGATCCAGCAAGATATGAATCTGAAACTTGAAAAGAAAAGGTTTTTCCAACCTACCTTTGACAGAATTGCCTACATTGAGAAAACCCAAGAGAAGCAACAGTCTCAGATTGATGAAATTTTGAAGAATCAAGCTTCTCATCAAAATCAACTCAATGAGATCCAATCCTCAGTGGAATTGCTTGTCTCTCTTTTATTACCTGCTGATGCCAAAAAGGGGGAGAAAGTAATTAAGTCCAAATGCAAACCTATTAAGACACTGAAGGGAAAGGATGATGGAAAAGATGATCCGGGAAACTCTGGAATGAGTGGAGGTCATGGTCAAGGTAAAGGTCTTTCATCAAGTAGAACTGGAACTACAAGTCAAAGAACAAGTTCTGATACTGGGAGAAGAATAACTTCTGATACTGGTAAAAGGATAAATTCTGATGAACATCTGGAACTTGATGAGGAGATTTCAAGACAGTTATTTCTAAAATAAAATCCAGAAATGGACTTTGAGAGTCTAAAGGAAGAAGAAGCTAGACTTAAGTTAGAAAAAGTCAACTCCAAATCTGAAGCTTCTGTTGTTGAAAAGAAAATTCCTAAGGCTTAAGGCATTGTGATAAAAGAAAGGGTAAATCTTGAGGCAACCAAGGCCAAATCACAAATGCAGATAGATCCAAGGTCCAAGGGCAAAGAAAAAGTTGGTGAACCTGTAAAGGTTTATGTGCCTCCTATGGATGAAGAAATATCTGTTGAAGATGCTAATCTTACTCTGGTTTCAAAGAAGATTTCTCAAACGACCTCTGACATGGCTCAAGTTGTTCAGAGTCAAGATATAGTAAGTTCTGATATGACATTGAAGCAAGCAACCTCTGACATAGCTCAAGTTGGCTTGATATCAGAAGATAAGTTAAAGGAAACCTCTGACATTGCTCATGTTAAATCCTCAAGGTTACTCCTACCAGGATTCACTAAAGCTAAACAGACTCAACCTTTGAAGACTGCAATAAGTGGTTTTGAAGCAAAAGTGGTTACAGGAAAGGAAGCAAGAGATAAATCTGGTTTGGGTAGTGCTGATGAAAGAAGAGTGCAGAACACAACCAATGATCCAACTTCCTTAAGTGAACCAGGTGTTGGAGCAACTCCTGAAAGATTGAATCAACTTGAATCTGTACAGATGGTTTATCATACCTTCTTGAAAGAACACATCTTGTTATATTTCATGACAGATGGAAGAGTTTACCACATAAGGGAAAATGCTATACCACTGAAGTATTTTGAGGAACTAGAACATGTTTTATTTCTACTTTAAGTGAAGAACAGATTAACATAAAGTGCTGCAAATTATTTGAAGACTCAAATTCAGAGACATAAGAAGCTTTATTCTGTGAAGTCTGACAGCACATACTGTCCCAAATACAGAGATCACAAGGATGATATTGTCGAGATGAAGCCTAACTCTGCTAAGATTATAACTACCTTTCTGGGTTATAAGGTTGTAGAATTCAATCTTGAGTCTGACAAGGCATATTTGATCAGACTGGACCAGGACATAAGGAACGCTAAAATAAATGATCTCAGGGCTGCTATCTTTCAAATTGGTGAATATACAGTTGAATTGAAGAATGCTAAAAGGAGGATGATTGATGAACTTAAATATGCTGAGAGATGTTTGTTAAAGAACTATCTCAGAACAACTCCTGATATTAAAGAGATCAGTAATTGAAGACAAGTCAAGATCTACAACTGCTCAAATTCTGATGTGTATACAGACCGAAGCTGTTATCACAAGTTAAAGTTGGTAAAGCTTTAAGGACTGTAAGTTGTAGCTATCTAGTTGACTTCTCATGCATTTGTACTTAATGTTTTTGATATCATCAAATATCTGTTAAACTTGTATATTATGCTAATTTACAATTTGGGGGAGATTGTTAGATATATTTGATAATGTCATGTCTAATGTGATTTGTGTTTAGTTTTCAGATCTTACCTAAACAGGACAAATCAGTACTTAACTGGAAATCAACACTTATACTGAAGTCAAAACTTAAGTGGTCAGAACTTAAGTTATCAGGAGATATTTATCAGGAGATAATATCAGGATTTAAAGGAGACTTTCAGGTAAGGAAGGCGACTGATTGAAAGGAAAGAAGATCAAGACAAATGCAAGAAGAGATATGCATGAAGAAGGAATTCTATGAAGAATAGAATACTTGGAGGAAAAAATATCTGATTGATATATTTTAGGAAGCAGAATTATATTCCATATCAATTAGCGATTATCTTGTAACTGTGTAGTAGATAAACACAGACATAGGGTTTACACTATAAGTGTTATCATTATCGAGAATAATATTCATTGTAACCCTAGAGCTCTCGTGATATTTGTTCATCACTAAGAGAGGACAATTCCATATTGTAACAGAGTTTATTATATTGAATAAAGTCTGTTTTCTATTACTTGAGTTCTTTAATTCGATTTGATTGTGATAAACACTGTATTCAACCCCCTTCTACAATGTGTGTGACCTAACAAAAATAATTACATATTTAAAATGATTATGATGAGTTTTATTGAACAAACTACATCTTTATTTTATAAGTTTATTACGTGTGCGGGTGAGGCCGTTTTAGTTATGAAATGATGTTGTGGTTTTAAAATATTATTTTTATTTATATTTTTAAATTATTTTTTGTCGTATCTCCTATATTTATTTATTTATTAATTATTTCATTTTTTCTAAAAAATTATCCGTGCATTTTTTATATTTTTTATTTATGTATTTGTTCTTTATATATGTTTATTTGTTTCTATAGTCTTTTATATTTGTTTAGGTGTTCTTTATATTTGTTTGTTTCTATAACTTCTTTATATTTGTTTAGGAATTTTATTTAAAATAATTACATATTGTAGATTGAGTTTTATTAAATAAAATATATATTTATTTCATGAGTTTATTAGGCAAGTTACTTTTTTTTAAAAAAAATCAATTAATTTTTTGTACTTTTAACTTCAGTACTTTCATTGAGTTTCGAACCCTGAATAAACACGAGTAAGGTGATATTTTTAAATTATTTATCTTCGACTTTTATTTATCTTTTAATTATTTCATTTTACCAAAAATATTATTTTGTTTAGTTGCACTTTGAACTTCTGTACTTTCCGATTTATTAATTAATTGATATAATTTTTTGTACATTTTTTAATATTTTTTGTTTATGTATTTGTTCTTTATATTTATTTGTTTGCTTCCATAACTTTTTGATATTTGTTTAGCATTTTTATTTAAAAGAATTACATATTACAAATGATTGGAATGAGTTTTATTGAATAAAGTACATTTTAATTTTATGAGTTTATTAGGCAAACTACTTTTTTTTAAAAAAATAATTGATTTTTTGCTATACCTTAAAATGACCTTATAATCCGTGATGACCACCAAATCATCTAACCGTATCATTTTAAGTGTCTTATACTAATTATATATAGGATATAATAATTAGAAATTTGTTGTTTTACTAGATTTTTTATCTTAATTTAGAAGTTTAATGTGGTGTATTGGTGAGAATAAATAATTTTAGAAATTATATTAACGGGTCTAAATATAATAAGAGCCCACAAAGCATTGGCCTTTTGGCAGTTAATTTTCTTTAAAAAAATAATTTTTTTGAAACAAATTATATGTTTGAGAGTACGAAATCTCTAATATTAATATTTGATAATTAATAATATGAAATATCATTTTAATCCTAATAAGCTAATTTTAAAAAAGAATTAGATGATTGTTCATATATGTATATAACAGCTGATTCAAACGTATATTAAACAAACAATATTATAAAATAGCTAATCTAAACGGTTACAGCTAACTGTAAATATGAATATTTACACACACAAGCTTATGATGTCTTTTATAATGATTTTATTTTAAATAAATTTTAATTCAAATTTCTTTTTGACTATCCCCACATTTTATTTGACAAAATTTAGAATTTTAAATGAAATTCAAGTCTAAAAATTGATCATGAGCGTTCCAGTTCCCACTAATCTTCAACAGATGATTTTTAATCACGACAATTAATTTGCAATTATGGTTGTTCCATTAAGTTTAGTCATATGATGTCCTCTTGATGGCGATGCAAATTTTGGAAGTAAAAATGTGGAAAACTAGGCCTACATACTGTCACTTCATTATTCACTGGAATGTCATTTGCAAACTCATCGCCCTAAAATCTCTTCCTGGTCATTTTCGACGAGCACAATCATAAAAAAAACAATAAGATAATCCTTCACGAAAGTAACAATTTGGCATTTTGCAAGCTAACTGTCACATCTTGCCATCAAAACGTAAAGTACCCCGGTACCTAATTCATGTTATACGTTGTCAATGTGCATGGAAAAAGGTGAATATGGTTAACTCTTAAGCTGCACTATCAATTTATTCTAACTTTGTGGGCGGATTTATCATAATTTTTTAGTATCAGGTGTTGCTGAGGTTTAAAATTAATGTTAATGCTGTATCATTTACCTTATCTGCTATAGGCTCACAAGAAATAAAGAAGAAGCTTGAAGTTTAATGAATGGAGATATATAATTACAGTCTTGCAGTTGCAGATGATACAAACTTAAACACAAGCATGCGGCTTTATTTGCATTACAAATTATGAAGAAGATGTGCGCCCTTATTCCACACCCAGGCACCACTAAAACAACACTTCACACATCTTTACTTTTCTTAATTAGAAAGCATACAATACCAAATAAATTAAAACCTTCTGATCAGAGACTGTTTCCAGGTTCGATTATGGTTATATTGGAATAGAATCGACGAGGACGGGGGTGAGGATTTCTTTGGTTTTGGTCTCTGCCGTGGTGAATCCATCAATATCCTGGTAAAGAAGATACGTCACCCGTACCATGTTGAAAGCTGTGTTAATCAGAGGCATTGGCACTGCAGTTGGACGGACGCACTCTGAATTTATATCTTTCCATGCCTCAACAATTTGTTTGCGAAATTCAGAAAATGTTTCTTCTTTTGAAACACCGTGTTGTTTCATGTAACAATCAACCGCGGATGCTGTGTCTACCGTCTCCTTCTCTGCCTGCAAAACACCTCAGTAGATATATTATTTGAAGAGAAAATGTACATTTCTAATGTGGTTAACTAAGCTCTCATTACATGCCTATCCCAATTTTGAGCAGTTCATATATGCACTGAGAGGTAACAGAATAATCTGTATCTTAAATATAAGGTGTGAATATGATAACCCCTTGAAGATGATTAATTAGTACCTCAAGTTCAATCATATCGTCAGTGAGTCT
This sequence comes from Apium graveolens, assembly GCF_009905375.1. Classification (NCBI taxonomy): domain Eukaryota; kingdom Viridiplantae; phylum Streptophyta; class Magnoliopsida; order Apiales; family Apiaceae; genus Apium; species Apium graveolens. The sequence continues at coordinate 23,003,780 of NC_133649.1, read as the reverse complement.
GCAGAATAAGCATCCAGCCTTGATGAGCAGCGGAAAATTAGATAACCAATCAAGGCTTTCCTTGGTAACCATGTCTCCGATTCCCATGAAGGAATGAATTCCCAGGATTGTTAAAGCTGCGGTTACTAATGCATGCTGCATATATTCATCCATTGTTGGAACTAAACCTTTGTATAAACACTCTGCTTCATACTGGTATGACCTAGTTAGTTGCCTAATCTGCAAAAGAAAATGTGGAAACTATTATAATTTTTGTGATTGGAATCCATCGCGACATGACTTTAAGTGTGTTACATTCAGATTCTAAAATTATCATTACTACTCACTGCATCTTTTGCATATTTGACACGATATATTGGTAGTCCCTCCTTGCTCAGATCTTCCTCGATTTCAGCATAAAAATCTAAGAGAATTTGATAAAAGTACTTCATGTAATCTGGTAGCTGATCCAGGGCACTGATATCCAACCTGAACAATATAGTCAATCGTTTATCTTGCGTCTGAGTGTAACAAGTTAAACAACATATTCATATATAATTCATAAATTGGCACTTCTGTAATAGATCATGAAGTTTGACACATTTATTTTGGAACTTCTGCCACATTAAACATTATAGAGTTTTAACTAGCACCACATAGATTCGTTACGAAAATGACAAAGGAGCTGCAAATGGATATTGTAGGTCCGTAGTTGGCAATAAAGTACGGGACTAATGTGCACTGAATATTTAAGTTTGCCAATTCAAATTCAAAATTTGAGATTGAACTACCTGTCAATAGCGTCTGTCATTAGTGTAACTTCCTCAAGAGTACCGTACACATCGTATATGTCGTCAAGAACTATCATTAGTGAAAATACTTTGGTTGATATTGATCGGGCAAGGGCGTACTGGGGCTCGAAATACAACCCTAACACCCAAAAGTAGCACTCCACCCATCTGTCTCTTGCAAAAGGCAATTTCTCTTTGAAATTAAAATTTTTCCACCACCTGAAATTACAAGAATCCTTTAATAAAATTGTTATTATTTATGCAATCAACAGATTATTTCTGTAACACATATTATGCAATTACTGGCCTGTAAATATTTGCCAGTTCTCCCTGATGAAGTTTCTGCAGTAAATTAAAGTCTAATTTGGCAAATAATAACAGATCCGCATTATGTGAATCATCTTCGCCATACACAGGTATGTAGCGCCTTGCTTCAGCCCTATTTACACTCCTCCAGATGGGTATCTTTAGTGCATGATTCACTTGTGCTGCTAGGGGATTTTTTAACTGAGCTTTGAGATGCTCAAGCTGAGAGGTTGTGAATGTCAGTGCTTCTTCTAGTATGTCTTCTCCATGCACCCTAAGGTGTGCAGCTTCATATAAGCTAAGCAGTCCTTCCACATCCTTGCTCAAGCAGTCTTTGAATGTCCCTGTGCTCTCGTCCTTGAATTTGTTGAACACAGCTGCTCATAGAATTTTCGATTTCTTAATAAAGCTATTTTTTTTTTGCATGTACGCTTTACTTAATTTATAAGATTTCTTACTAACAAAAAGACGTATATACCATGAATTTATTCAAACAGAGTACTCTACATCATAACTTACCAGAAGATACATCATACCCTTGTTGTCTAAGTAACCGAAAGCAAAGAGCAACCATGCGAAGGTCACATTCACTTTTAGACCCGAAGAGCTCAGAAAAGATACCATTCATGTTACTTAAAGCCAAGTTGATCTCAGCTTCAAAATGGTAAGCCAGACCAAGCCGTTGAAGATCATCAATCAACTTAAGCTGTTGGTCGGGCTGATGAGCTGCTGCCAGTAGCATCTTCTTCACTTCTGCTTTCAGTTCTAGAATTTTTTGCTTTGTGTCATGGTCAGGTATCTGCACAAGTGTATACAACAAATATAAACCCGAGACATCAGGATACTCCATGTTGCAAGAAACATTAGTAGAAAAATAGAAATAAAATACTGATATAGTAAATTGTCAAGGTCTCCAACTTGTATAAACGAAAAGTAACATGATTATACTTACCGCATGATCAGGACTAGAGTACGCAAGAAAATGGTCTCCCCAGACACATGGATGATAATTTGCAGAACGACGAACAATCTCAGGCACATCCTCTTTTTTTGGGGGAGGAGAGCCTGATGTAGCCTGAACACACACAGACATTGTTGCAAGTTAGTGCAATAGGTAAATAGAGGGAATACTATATCTGATAGAGGGAATGTACTATATGTACCACTCTATGCAAGTGTATTTATAGTAGTAGGCCAACAATATACAGATCTTTACATCATTCTACTTGTAGTCTATATTATTATTGTATGCCATTCTGTCATTCTGTTTTCTTAATGGAAATGTCATATATTAAACTAGCATATGGATGTTTCTTTCAAACTAAGCCAGCCGCGATCAATTAGTGTACTTGTCTATTGACTCTTTTTAGCTAAACAAACCTAAAAAATATACCTTTTGCGAGCCTTAATATCTGTGAATAAAATGTAAACATCAAGTGAAAGAAACAAAAGAAGAATTGTGGACAAATTACTTTGATCGTTGTCATCGAAGGAATAAGCACAACACTCTTCTGGGCAAGTCGCCATAAGTGGGCGGTGCTACATTCAGCCAGCACTCAGCAACCACCATGACAATCACACTTCGATGATAAAAGTTCTATTATTTCCATTTTTTTAACATTCAGAGAAATATAAAAAAAGAATTACGATTTTGATGGAAACATCCAGAAGATAGTGTTGATATTGCTGCATGAGACTGTAAACTTTACATTCGTAATGCGATTAATAATAACTCATGGCGAGCTAAGAGCCTAAGACTCAGACCTGGAAGAAAAAAGTTGATATTAAAACGACAGTTATACACTTAAAGACTGATACATGGCGGAAAGAGTTGGCATTAAAATGACAGTAGTTACTGTATACTTATTATTAGTCCATTGTAAATTAGGATAAGCGTAGGACTCACCGTTACCTCACTGAGGTCTGAGATAGAACCACACCTCGTTTCAATCCTCTCTTCATCTTTTAGTGGTTTGACATAGAATGTTTTCACTTTTCTAAGAGGTGAAGAATATGAGCGGAAAGCTGAGGAGGTTATAAATATGTACATATATTTTTTAAACCATGAAATAATGTTAGGGGTACAAAAGAAATGCTTATCAAACTGACTATTAATTTGTTATTCATGTTAAGTAACTAATCTTAAGGTATCAAAATCCTAGGATCTTAAATCTTAATATTCTTTTAGTTTGGGCAAAGAAGCAGCTCCTGCATCCCTGATTCAAGAGATTAGAGACCTTAAAGAAAACTATTGAAGACCTTCACAAGCTTGTTGTATATTCTGTTACATTTAATTAAGTATTGAAAACAAATAAGTAAATGAATAATTAATCTTAGTGCATTTCCTGAACCATGTTAGCCACAATGTGTTTGGGGTTTTAGTGACAACTTAACATGTTCGGGAAGAATATCAAGGAAAGTGGAGCTTTATTTGGCAGAACGGCGCATTTAAAAAAAGAGATACCGAGGGTCTGTTTGGTTGAAAAATGAAAATACCCACCGGGAGATTTACCCAAAATGTTTATTAGCCGGATTTTCCGCCCTTTTTACCCACTAAATACTTATGTGGGTGATGCAAATTTAAATTTTAAATATTTAATGCATATTTTTTGTTAAATTTTAGAAGATTGAATACATATCCTTAAATGCCTATCTAGGCATTTTGGATGATTAAAGGTGAAAAATGGTGTATTTTGAGTATTCTTTCTTTTTCCAACACAAATAATTTTATATTTTTATTATTTTTAACTTTATATGTTCAATTAACAATTTTATAAATTTGCTTAGAAAGTCAACAAAAAAAGTAGCAAAGTAAACAATCAATAAACTACGAACTACTTATGAACCTTATAAATTTAACATTATAATATCATATTTTTAAATTAAAAAGTATAATATATATTTATAATAAAAAAAATCAAAATAGATTAATTTAACAAGTATTTTGTTAGTTTGATTAATATTAATATTTACATTATAAGAGGGAGCTTAATAATATAATAACTAATAACTTATACGTTACAAAAATAAAGAAGGGACTACCGACTAAAACTTAGTTATGAGTTATTTAGTTGAAGATTCTTCAAAAAAATTGTATATAATTATTAACTCGATTATTATTTAATAAAAACTACAAAATCGTATATATTTAGAGTCATATAATTAGAAACTTTCATTATTCAACATATTTTTTATACTTTATTTGTCATCTTTAATTATATTTTATCTAAAAATGTTATTTTAAACATGTTAAAGAAATATGTATGTATAATTAAATTGTGAAACATTAAAATTGTTTTACTAATTGCTATTCTGTATATTTACTCAAATTATCTCGCCATTTATTTAATATTTTTAAGAAAACTGACCATATATTATTTTATTATTTGGAACACATTCTCCTGATTTTTAAATGTTTTCTTAGAAATGAAAATTTTAGAAAATTTTATAAAAACAGAAAATAGAAAAATGGAAATTTTTAATAATTTTAAATTTCAAATTTTAAATTTAAAAATTTAAAAATATAAACAATTATTAATTCCAGATTTTTAGTGACACTTCAAATCACTAATAATCTCTTTCACTTCTTTATTTTCAAGAATACACTTTTTTTTGTAGGAAAAATTTTCATTGATATAAATATCGAGATTACAAACCTGAGGATATAGTAGCCAATGCGGAGAAACAATTTTTTTTTCATTCATTAAAAATACATCATCTAACTGAAGAATAAGCAAGTACTCAATTTAGATAACATCACCTTTAAATTTCTAAAAAATAAAATCAGGCCTCGTTAAAACCTGCAAGAGTAAAACCCTATGAAAAAAAACTGAAGGGAAAAAAGTGCCCCAATAAAAATACATTCTATACATAAACTAAGAACAAAACTCTATATTCTGAAAATTCTTTGGATCCATGCTCCATGAATAAAAGATTGTGATTTAAAAATTTGATAAGAGAAATAATCATTAACACTCTTTCTAGCATCCTGAAAATAAAAAACAAGTGGAAGACAGGAAAAAATATATTAAAATAATTAAATCATACTCAATAATTATTAAGAAAGAAAATAAAAATAAACAAAATCTAACCAAAGAAAATCTTTAGTTACACACAAATAAGCTAAAGCAAATTGGCCCACTATTTCCTCAGAAATGCCAAAATTTATGCCATGGAAAGGCCACCCATAAAAGGCAAAAAAAAAGCTCAAGACACTAATAAATCATAAGAGGTACAAATGAAAGTTTTCAATCAAAATACTAATCATCCAAATATAAAATCCTGCAAATTGTGACAAGATAAATAAGTTACAATATTCATAATTTAAATAAATTACTAAAATCAAGCCTAAATAAAAGATGTATTTGAGAAATATTAAAGACACATGTACCAACTCATTAATCAAAAACAGTTACTCATCAAAAATGGTAAACTCTTTAATTTGAAGAATCTATAAAATTAAAATCAATTCAATAAATATGTAACTGAAAGTAATAAATGACAATTAAAGATAATAAAACTTTCTTAAAAAGAAACATCTAATTGCTTCAATGAAAAAAAGAAAGTGCCCAAATTAAGATTTTAAAAAACTATTTACTGCCTTGACTAGGAAACTAATTTTAAATGCAGGATTTTGAACAAATCAATCGCCACCCCAAAAATAAAACTAGTAACAAAATTAATACAACAAGTTTAAAATCAATTTTCTTAAAATTAAAATATTTTATACTAGTAAATATGAACATACACAGGAAAAAGAGTTTATACTTAATAATACACCTAAGAGTAGACAATTATATAAATATGCTAAAAGAAAACCATGAGACAACATAGAAATTAATAACTTGAATAAATTACTAAATATTAAGAAATCGGATCAAAGCAGTATTGCATATGAAAAGAATGCAGTAACAAGAACCTAAATTTAGACGCAGACATGAATTATTCAAGAGAAAGGATAGAGAAAGGATGTAAAAGGAATCATGCAAGACTTGACGACTATTATGGCAAATCTAATAGTGATCGATGTAAATTTGGGGCATATTATCTCAAATTTCATTTCAACATTAATTCAAATGAAATTTGGATAATTTGATTTAATATAAAATAATAATTTTGTTATTTGTAGTTTATGAGATTTTAAATTGATTTTTGATTTTTTAATTATATTATTAATAACATAATATAATTAATAGTTAACAAAATTTATTTTTAAAATAAATCTTAAAATAATGAGAAAATATAATTTATTAAAGTTTAAATAGAAGTACATTGCATAAAATAAAAAGTACATAAAATACATAAAAGAAATTAATTTTTTTGATTTAATTAATTTATGAAATATTATATAAATTGTTAATAATAATTAAATGACAAATTTAAGATAAAATTACTTAATATGATATTTATATATTATTATATGTAAAAAATAATTTAGATCACACTAGAGATGGCCTTAAACCTAGTTTTAGCAAATCCATAAACACCTACAACTTGCCGGAATAAAGGCTGTCATGAAAATATTTGAGTACAAACTATTCAAGGAGTCAATCAATTGTTGGAGTTGTTAAGAAATTTGAATCAGTACTTGGATAAGTTGTGATCCAAATTTGAATTTTTGGATTACAACTGTTATTCATGGCCTTAGACCTAGTTTTAGCAAATTCATAAACACCTGCAACTTGCCAGAATAAAGACTGCCATGAAAATATTAGAGTATAAACTATTCAAGACAATCGATTGCATAAGTAACCATATTCTATTAAATACAAAACAATCTTAGATTTTATTATAAAGAATATAAAACAATACGTTAGCCCATGAATTTCTACAATAAGACTTCATGAAAAGTACAAACCTGATTTTGCTAGGAATCTAATTTATTTTTGTGGTGTCAGGACCAAACCTATCATTACTACCCCGGCAGGCTTGATGATATACAGAATCAAACTTTGTCCCTCAATATATATTATTAGTTTTCCGGTAGCAGTGGGCCTTCTGATTTAGGGCACCGGCTAAACAAGATTTATGTAAGAGAGCGGAACAGAGAAGCTTCCGGTGCGGCGAGGATGAGCAAACAATGGGGGAGAAAAAACGGAGAGCACAGTGAAAATAATAGAAATTATAATTTCATTACTACTATTTATTAATTACAACGATTCAATGGTAAGTAGTCATGTAACAGTGAGACAAAAGATTGTCCAAGAACACACTCTTAAGTTATGTTTAATAATATATTAATTCATTCACTTTTTTTATTTCTATTTTTTTTGTCAATTTCTTTTTAAATAATTATAATAATAATAATAAGGAGTGGGTATATGAATTATTATTGGAGTTGAAATACAAATAATGTTCTAATTCACTAAAATTTATTATTTTATAATCTATCTATAAATTTTATTAATAAATGAAACTCATTTTTACATGGTACATGGGTACCAACTCTATATCCTATTTTTTCTGAAATAACATAATGATTGGAATCCAATTGTAATTTTAATTTCTATTTTGATTCACCAGAGTAATCATATTTCTCATATAGCTCAATATTATATTTTAATAAAATAATAAAATTATAAAAATCGTATTAGAATTATAATATTTTTAATACAATATCACGGCAAATAACGTATTACATTATTATTTAATATAAAAATTAAAATAGAGAATGTCAAATAAATATTTTACTCAATAGGGTTATTAAAAAATAGTTGCAATTATAATAGTTTCCATCAAAATAGAAAATATAATTATAATACAATTCTAATAATTATGTTATTACATTAAAAGATGGTATGAAGTTGTAACAAAAATATGATTATTCGAGCGAAACAAAATTTGGCAACCATGTACCATATTAAAAGGGATTTTGCAAGTGTATATTATATTTTACTTACTTTCTCTTGGATTAATTTGTCTCCGACCTTAATTAATAAGTAAAACCTTTTTAAATATTACATCGATGTCCAGTTTGGCTTCACATCTGAATTTGGTTTAATTAATCCAAAATCATATTATATCCGCTTGTGATAAAATATGGATATGGATTTTGTTTAAATCATTATAGTTATGGTTCAAAATATAGATACAATTTAAATAAATAATTCTTATAAAAAACCCAAAATCCAATAAAATTATTATAATCTAGCATTTAAAATTTAATATATATATATGGGTTGGGTTCCATGGACTCCCCTGTTTCATTAGAGTACTTGGAGTCCATATATGTTCTGCAAGTAAAGTATAGGTTAAATTGTTGCAAAATGTATTATTTTTCGAATGATATTCTACAAATATCACAGTTTTATTGAAAATTTTGAAGATCGCATAGATTTTACAAATAGTACGTTGCAAAATATATTATTGTACAAAACATGCTTAGTTTGCAGATACATATTGTACTCGTAAATATATGAGATTTGCATGATTTTATTGAAGTAATGATATTTGTGAAACATGTTTTGCAAGATAACACGTTTTAGAAGATATTTTATTTGCAGAACATCTATCCAAGAACTCCAATGAAAAGGTGGACTGCATAGAACTTTACTCTATATATATATATATTATAGACTGCATAGAACTTTACTCTATATATATATTATAGGTATTTGCTTTATGCTCTTAAATTTAAAATAGGAAAAGCAAGCCATTAGCTTGCTGTCTGAACAAATTTTATTAGGTTAAAAATATAAATTTCTATTTATAAATTTACACATAGTAGAATTGACTCCGGTCTCCACTCTCCGGCCAGTGTCATAATTTATGTCATGTATGTATATATGATGGAATTCTTAAAAACTAATTCTTTTTTTTATACAAATATTCTTAAAAAAAACTAATTCTTTTTTTGTATTTTGAGATTTTTTTTTGTGAAATCTTGGAAACTGTTTTTTTACATATTCGGTTCATTTTTGTATTTTAGTTATTTTAATTCCGAGGATGGAATTTTTTTTAAGGGGATATATATGTAATATACATGAATTTATAGATTTTAGATAATAATAATAATAATTATAATAATTTGCTAGATAGAAAAGAAAAAAAGATTAATAGTAATTAGTTACTTAAATCTTAATTCTAAGCATAACATGATATCTAGAGAATTATATAAATACACAAACAAACGCATCATCAGAGTTAACAATAACAAACCCTAAGAAAATAAAAGAGGCCACGCAGAGATACAAGGAAAAATTGAGGAAAACAGAGTCGGACGATCTGCATTAATTTAAGATTTTGGTCTCCAAACCTTCGGGGAATTATATACTTATGCTAATATATTGATATGCACATGTATGTTTGCTTGTAACATGTTGATTAACAATTTACTAGTCCATGATAAATCACGGTTTAACCACATATAAGTACTTTAGTGATTAAATTAGACAATAGTACACTAATGATACAAGTTAATTAAATTAGTATTTTCCTGTGTCATATAACCTTGATGTTATGTGTTAGTTTGATGTGTCAAGCTAATGCTTTTGCATTTTAATGTCAATATATGTTAACAATAATTTGTGATGTGTTTTGATTTTTAGTCTCACATGATCATTATTAATTTTCTTGAGTTCAAAGTATGGTCAGGAGGTTAACTAGGTAATATAATTGTTGGTGTTGTCGTGTAAGGTCAATAATAACAATAAAGTTAATAATGTGAATTTTATTATTATATTATTCATATGAATCAATTGCGATAACATGTTGTTGGACAAATAAACATAAGACTCAATGTTAGTGCATGTAATCTAACTAAATAGTGTTAGTCATGTCATAATTTTGGTTTGTATAATTTAATAAAATAGTCAGGAACATTTTCTAAGTATAAATTATAATTTTGTAATTTAGACCGGGACTCGAGTATTTAGCGGATTGTTATAGATTTTCGTGAGGGTTTGAGTTGCTATTCGAGGTACGGATTCTGTCCCTTTTTTTTTATTCAGCACTACTCCTCTTATAAATTAGATTCTCTGATTTATTCAATTTCATATTTCATTCGTTTCGTTAATATTGTTTGATCGTTTTGACTTTCGAAAATTATTTTAAAAATTGATTTGGAAAGTTTTAAATATCGGTTTATGCGATTTTCAAAAACTATTTATGACACCTTCAGTTTTGGAAATATGAATTACTTGTGATAGGTGATTTTAAAATTTTGCTAGAATATTTTATTTGAACCCTCAGAGATATAGGGTATACCGAGTTAACCAGCTGTAGGGGTACTACAGCCGTGTCATTGCGGCACCAGTGACACGACACTTCCGTGACAGTGTGATTGGTCACGGCGTATCCTTCTGTTAGCTCTTGGGTGGAGCTTTTGGCCATTTGATATTTGTTCAGGATACGTGGGTGCACCCAGAGTTTGATTTGTGATTTGTTTACGGTGGCGTTGTATATGCCGTACACGTCAGTCGTTCTGTTGCACGCATTAGGTACTCTATGATGTGTGTATTTGTATTTGTTCTGATCTTGGTATGAAATATCCTAACCCCTCGTTGTTTCAACCATACTTGTTTTTTAAAATTATTGTTTTATTATAAATTGTGAAATCTTCATTTTTGATTTTTGTTTTATAAATTGTATCCAAATCCGTACTGGGCGTTTGGCTCATGCGGTATTCTTTTTCTGGCAGGTGTTTAGGGGGATCTGAGATTGTGTGATGGAGAGTTACCACAATTCGTTGATTAGGATTTCAGATTTTATCATTAATTAGACTTAATTATTTATTTAGAGAATTCAGAATTTATATTATTGGTTTAGACAGTTTGGAGATTTACTGTTTAATTTTTGTTTAGAAATATATTAGCGCCCTATTTGCAGTTTTGTGGATTATAGGTAATATCTTCTTTTAAATTTAAAAAGGGGATGTTACAGAGATGGCATCAGAGTCAGGTTCTTTTTTGTAGAAAATCTATTTAGGTTGACCTGTGAGGTTGGGTAGACATTAAGATGGGAATTCATTTTTTTTTAAAAATTCCATTAAGTCACGTTCTTTTATGCGTATTCAACTCAAGTGATTTTGTAAACTACTTTTGCTCTCTTCTTTGTGAACTCCATTCGTACTTGTATTTGATATTGTGAATCCTTTTTAGACATGAAACTCAATTGTTACATGATCGAATGATTCTGAATCACAGAGTTCTTGAATGGTGATCACATCCTTTTATGTGCCTTGTTACTTTTAAAAAAATATCGTTTATATGTTTATTCTCTATTGAGAGTGTTTTGAATAGTCTATGATATATTTAACAAAAAAATAATTTAATTTAGATAAGATGAATACCCTTAAGTTTATCATAGTTATAAATCCGCTTCTTTAACATTTCACAAGATTTAGGTTAATATTGTGAATGAGTAACTGACAAGAAAAATGATCAATGTTTTAATATTGAAAAAGAAATTGTTATTGTTGAATATTAGCTAAGAATATTAGAAGTTACTTTGGGTTTGCAAGCGAAGAAAAAAGAGACTTTCGGCTTTGGATTGTGTTGTTTAATTAGATTCTAACTAGTGATTCTAAGAATTATGTATTTGGATTACCTAATTATCTATGAGTTATATACATTTACTAAGGAGTAATTAGGTTGGTCACGATAATAGAAGGCATAATTAGATTTATAAAAGCTTTATATGCATTGACGTGAAAACAATAATATAAAAATTTATCGTATAAATATTATCCCCGAGTAATTTTCCACATTTATATCAATTATAAATAGGTTATATTCATAATTTCATTTCTATAAAATAAATTGATGATTAGAATGTTGTATATAACATGTCAAGATTCGTAAAGTTGTTTTTTTTTTGAGAAGATTGTAGAGACCTCGCCAAATTAATAACGGTACTTTAATACAGTCGGACCGGTAGCTAGGTTAATTTCGGTGATCTTGTAATTGTTGTTAAATTTTGAAATTTTGATATTGTTTAAATAGGAATGTTTAATCTAATTAGGTATCATCAACAAATTTATTAATATGCACTATTATTTATTTTTAGTGTATGTTGTTTTGTTAAAATTATTATAGTGTTGGTTTTGGTAATTATTTACTATTTTAATTTATCTTTTGAATATTTAAGAATATTTATATCATGCATGTTTCAATTAGTAATGGTGGTGTCAATATAAGAATTTGTAAAATTATGATAAATTTGGGAGGATACGGGTATACTAAAATACTAATTTTGCTGTGTTCCATATTATATATTTATGAACTACATGTATGACCGTGAATATTTCCTTAAATTTGATATTTTCATTTATACGTGATTTCTTGATTTGTGTTTGTTCATGTATGATCTTAGTATTAATTTTTGTATAGGATACTTAATAAGTGCCTTATGCATAATTGTTAAAAAGGTGCAATCAGCCGTATCCACTAAATACGGTCTAAAACAGTGTTTGTGGAAGTGTTTGTGGAGGGTATACCGTACGCAGCCTTACCCTCATTTCAAAAAAAAATGAAGGGACTGTTTCCGTAAAAAAAAAAACCCTTGGCTTGTGTGTGTACAGATATGTGAATTGTAAATTCTAGGAACAATTTGATATACAATGATACATAAAAGTACGTAAAAGACCCGTGATTTTATTCACATGGGACTTGCATATGCCGTAAGAACCATCTTCCTCACTTCTAATATCTTCGGGACAAAAACTCACGCTCAGTTGTCACACTCAAGATTTAGCCGCAACCTTTTCTTTTAATTACGATTAACATCAGGATTCGCTCAACCCCTCGTAGGATACATTCGGTACTCGCTTTTCACTCCTCTTTTCGGTTGTGAATTGCCCGGCGCTATCGAAGCAAATCAATGAATTCCTTGTGACCTTGTTATTTTATTAATATATCCAATTTAAATAGATTTGATTAGTCTATTTATTAATTCCCCTACAAAACCCTAATCCTCACATATGAACTTATCTTAACATGAGTACAAACAGTCATGCAAATTTGTTTCAAGAAATTGACCGGTCTCGAATAACACCTTTCTGCCACTCATCAATCTTCTCAAAACTATGAATAGTTTATTCAGGTCCCTCTCCCTCTCTTTTAATTATTAGAAATAACTTCTGAAAATAATGTATCAAAAAAAAATTACTTCAAAATTTTACGTCATATAGTGTTTAGATTAAAAACCCTAAAATTCTACATGTAGCATGTAACCCTCTTTTTAACGGCGACTAATCTTTTAGTGATCTTTTAGTGAAGATGAGGGTTTTGCTTAATTTTAAGGGTTTTGCTTGTGAGGTGGGGGAGTTAAAAAAAAAAGAACACGAAAGGATGTCGTTTTGGTTTCTCAGTGCCGTTTCAATTTTTGTGATTTTCTTGCACTGCTGCTTGATAGCCCAAGTTGGGATCAAGTGATTCAGTCACAGATATGTCATGTTTTTTTTAGACAGCTATAACATTAAAATAGTTAATTGTACTCATGCTTTATTTTCAATGATAACATTAAAATAGCTATAACATAATGATTGTTAATAAGGTTTGTTACATTATAATTTTGGTAGACATCAATCATCATATGATAAGAAAATGTAAGTTGGCATGTTATTTTTTATAAAATTAGAGCACGAATAAAAAAAAATTGTACTGGACTATGTTCACCTTGGCCATGTACTTTGCGGTGCTAGTTTAAGTTGATATTGTGATTTTGAATATGAGGAGCCGTGCATGAGTTTTAGCTCTTTGGCTTAGTTGAGTCTTTGATTTCCCAATGATCATGTATTTTTAGTATAAAAATAAAATATTAAGAATGATTAAGATGCAAGTATGTAATGCATTTTCTGCTTTCTGAAATTATTTTGTTTTATAGTATTTAATTTATACATTAAGTAATTTATCAAATGAAAATCATTTCTTATTCTTTAAAAAAAAGATGATAGAATGATCTATGTACTTTTTTATTTTCCATAAATCCAAAGCCGGTATCATTAAGGATTGTAGTATCCATCTTTTTCAGTTATAATTGAGAGTATTTTTAAAATAACTAAGAGTATTTTACCTTTTTCTTTTTAAAATTGGTGTTTTAGCTTTTAAGCAAACATTGTGTACATTTTAGTATAAGTCTGTCTCTTATTTTAGATTTACACCCGTCTGGCTCACGAAGTGTTCGAGCTAATAAATAATTTTTGTAATTACTTGTTTCGTTAACTTAATTATTTATTTGTATAATTATTTTATTAATAATAGTTATCAAAATGATTGTTTATTTTGATTTTAACCGACTCAAGCTTATTTTACTAATGAGTGTGCATATGTAGTAAGTTACGAGTTTCATAGGTGTCAATTTACATTATAGTTATCATTATCATAAGATTGTAGCATGATCATTGATTTTTTTTAATTAGTTAAAATTTATTGTACTATGATTTGCTATTTATTTTAAAGAATTATTAATATAAATGTGTTTAATACTAATATAATTTTTTTTATAAATAAGTACAAGTGGTGTGTGTGGGTACCGCTACTTTAAAATTAACTTGGTAATTTATTTTATGTGAAAATTATTTATTCTCCGTCTATTACACCTTTATATTTAAGCATCAAGTATACATTTCAAAAGTTGTCAATTTATTTATAAAATTGTGATTATTTTGTAATGATTTAGAGTTAACTTTAGTAGTTTTGGCTAAAAATTTAGTTTGAAGAAATTATTTATAGGTGAAGAGACATGTGATATTTAATTGGTCAGATGAGTCATACATATTAATAAACATGGTTACATTTGAATCCCTAATTTGAATTCTTAAATTTTCTTGAAACATGATTAAATATTTCTTATCATTTTATATAAAAGGATAATTTGAGTTGTGATAAATTCGTCGTTTAGATATTAAAAAAAGTGTGAAAAGTTACTTATGAAAATGCGAGAAGTTATTTATTATATATCAACAGTTACAATGAAAATTATATTATGTGCATAAAATGCTCAATGATTATCTTTTTGAGAGATTTTGAGTATCATGTGCGGCCGCAGTTAGTCTAGAAACAAAATAGTATAAGATCATAGTTTGGCTTCTTTTTAATCATTGTTCTTATGAGTCGGTAAATCTCCTAGTACGTTCGAGCTGGTTAGTCTTTTCGGTGGGATGTAACATTTACATTTTATTATATTTATTTATATAGTACCGCTTATTTAAAAATAAATATACAAATATTCTTAAAAAAAAACTAATTCTTTTTTTGTATTTTGAGATATTTTTTTTTGTGAAATCTTCTCTGTAACACCCCCTTCTTTAAATAGAAGGAGATATTACTTAAAATCCATAAACCTGCAAATAGAGCACTAATATATTTCTAAATAATAATTAAACAGTTTAAAATCTCCAAAATAATATTAAATCTCCAAACTGTCTAAACCAATATTATAAATATTGAAATCTCTAAATAAATAATTAAATCTAGATACTGATAACATCCGAAATCCTAATAAAAAAATGAGGTAACTCTCCATCGCACAGTCCCAGATCCCCCTAAGCACCTGCTAGAAAAAGAATACGGGATGAGTCAAACGCCCCATACGGATTTGGAATACAGTATTTAAAATAAGAGATCAGAAATAAATAATCAGCAATTTATAATAAAAGAACAATTTTAAAAATAAGTAAGGCTGAATCAACGAGGAGGTTAGGATATTTCATACCGAGATTAGAACAGATACAAATACACACATCATAGGGTACCTAATGTGTGCAACAGAACGACTGACGTGTACGACATATACAACGTCACCGTAAACCAATCACAAATCAAACTCTAGGTGCACCCACGTATCCTGAATAAATATCAAATGGCCAAAAGCTCCACCCAAGAGCTAACAGAAGGATACGCCGTGACCAATCACACTGTCACGGAAGTGTCGTGTCACTGGTGCCGCAATGACACGGCTGTAGTACCCCTACAGCTGGTTAACTCGGTATACCCTATATCTCTGAGGGTTCAAATAAAATATTCTAGCAAAATTTTAAAATCACCTATCACAAGTAATTCATATTTCCAAAACAGAAGGTGTCATAAATAGATTTTGAAAATCGCATAAACCGATATTTAAAACTTTCCAAATCAATTTTTAAAACAATTTTCGGAAGTCAAAACGATCAAACAATATTAACGAAACGAATGAAATATGAAATTGAACAAATCAGAGATATTTAATTTATAAGAGGAGTAGTGCTGAATAAAAAAAAGGGACAGAATCCGTACCTCGAATAACAACTCAAACCCTCACGAAAATCTATAACGATCCGCTAAATACTCAAGTCCCGATCTAAATTACAAAATTATAACTTAGAAAATGTTCTTGACTATTTTATTAAATTATACAAACCGAAATTATGACATGACTAACACTATTTAGTTAGATTACATGCACTAACATTGAGTCTTATGTTTATTTGTCCAACAACATGTTATCGCAATTGATTCATATGAATAATATAATAATAAAATTCACATTATTAACTTTTTTGTTATTATTGACCTTACACGATAACACCAACAATTATATTACCTAGTTAACCTCCTGACCATACTTTGAACTCAAGAAAATTAATAATGATCATGTGAGACTAAAAATCAAAACACATCACAAATTATTGTTAACATATATTGACATTAAAATGCAAAAGCATTAGCTTGACACATCAAACTAACACATAACATCAAGGTTATATGACACAGGAAAACACTAATTTAATTAACTTGTATCATTAGTGTACTATTGTCTAATTTAATCACTAAAGTACTTATATGTGGCTAAACCGTGATTTATCATGGACTAGTAAATTGTTAATCAACATGTTACAAGCAAACATACATGTGCATATCAATATATTAGCATAAGTATATAATTACCCGAAGGTTTGGAGACCAAAATCTTAAATTAATGCAGATCGTCCGACTCTGTTTTCCTCAATTTTTCCTTGTGTCTCTGCGTGGCCTCTTTTATTTTCTTAGGGTTTGTTATTGTTAACTCTGATGATGCGTTTGTTTGTGTATTTATATAATTCTCTAGATATCATGTTATGCTTAGAATTAAGATTTAAGTAACTAATTACTATTAATCTTTTTTTCTTTTCTATCTAGCAAATTATTATAATTATTATTATTATTATCTAAAATCTATAAATTCATGTATATTACATATATATCCCCTTAAAAAAAATTCCATCCTCGGAATTAAAATAACTAAAATACAAAAATGAACCGAATATGTAAAAAAAACAGTTTCCAAGATTTCACAAAAAAAAAATCTCAAAATACAAAAAAAGAATTAGTTTTTTTTAAGAATATTTGTATATTTATTTTTAAATAAGCGGCACTATATAAATAAATAAAATAATATGTAAATGTCACATCCCACCGAAAAGACTAACCAGCTCGAACGTACTAGGTGATTTACCGACTCACAAAAACAATGATTAAAAAGAAGCCAAACTATGATCTTATACTATTTTGTTTCTAGACTAACTGCGGCCGCACATGATACTCAAAATCTCTCAAAAAGATAATCATTGAGCATTTTATGCACATAATATAATTTTCATTGTAACTGTTGATATATAATAAATAACTTCTCGCATTTTCATAAGTAACTTTTCACACTTTTTTTAATATCTAAACGACGAATTTATCACAACTCAAATTATCCTTTTATATAAAATGAAAAGAAATATTTAATCATGTTTCAAGAAATTTTAAGAATAAAAATTAGGGATTCAAATCTAACCATGTTTATTAATATGTATGACTCATCTAACCAATTAAATATCACATGTCTCTTCACCTATAAATAATTTCTTCAAACTAAACTTTTAGCCAAAACTACTAAAGTTAACTCTAAATCATTAAAAAATAATCACAATTTTATAAATAAATTGACAACTTTTGAAATGTATACTTGATGCTTAAATATAAATGTGTTTAATACTAATATAATTTTTTTTTATAAATAAGTACAAGTGGTGCGTGTGGGTACCGCTACTTTAAAATTAACTTGGTAATTTATTTTTTGTGGAAATTGGTAATTATATACTTATGCTAATATATTGATATGCACATGTATGTTTGCTTGTAACATTTTGATTAACAATTTACTAGTCCATGATAAATCACGGTTTAGGCACATATAAGTACTTTAGTGATTAAATTAGACAATAGTACACTAATGATACAAGTTAATTAAATTAGTGTTTTCCCATGTCATATAACCTTGATGTTATGTGTTAGTTTGATGTGTCAAGCTAATGCTTTTGCATTTTAATGTCAATATATGTTAACAATAATTTGTGATGTGTTTTGATTTTTAGTCTCACATGATCATTATTAATTTTCTTGAGTTCAAAGTATGGTGAGGTTAACTAGGTAATATAATTGTTGGTGTTGTCGTGTAAGGTCAATAATAACAATAAAGTTAATAATGTGAATTTTATTATTATATTATTCATACGAATCAATTACGATAACATGTTGTTGGACAAATAAACATAAGACTCAATGTTAGTGCATGTAATCTAACTAAATAGTGTTAGTCATGTCATAATTTGTGATGTGTTAGTTTGGTTTGTATATTGACATTAAAATGCAAAAGCATTAGCTTGACACATCAAACTAACACATAACATCAAGGTTATATGAAACAGGATAACACTAATTTAATTAACTTGTATCATTAGTGTACTATTGTCTAATTTAACCATTAAAGTACTTATATGTGGCTAAACCGTGATTTATCATGGACTAGTAAATTGTTAATCAACATGTTACAAGCAAACATACATGTGCATATCAATATATTAGCATAAGTATATAATTACCCGAAGGTTTGGTGAAATTGAGGAAAACAGAGTCGGACAATCTGCATTAATTTAAGATTTTGGTCTCCAAAACTTCGGGTAATTATATACTTATGCTAATATATTGATGTGCACATGTATGTTTGCTTGTAACATGTTGATTAACAATTTATTAGTCCATGATAAATCATGGTTTAGCCACATATAAGTACTTTAGTGATTAAATTAGACAATAGTACACTAATGATACAAGTTAATTAAATTAGTGTTTTCCTGTGTCATATAACCTTGATGTTATGTGTTAGTTTGATGTGTCAAGCTAATGCTTTTGCATTTTAATGTCAATATATGTTAACAATAATTTGTGATGTATTTTGATTTTTAGTCTCACATGGTCATTATTAATTTTCTTGAGTTCAAAGTATGGTGAGGTTAACTAGGTAATATAATTGTTGGTGTTGTCGTGTAAGGTCAATAATAACAATAAAGTTAATAATGTGAATTTTATTATTATATTATTCATATGAATCAATTGCGATAACATGTTGTTGGACAAATAAACATAAGACTCAATGTTAGTGCATGTAATCTAACAAAATAGTGTTAGTCATGTCATAATTTGTGATGTGTTAGTTTGGTTTGTATATTGACATTAAAATGCAAAAGCATTAGCTTGACACATCAAACTAACACATAACATCAAGGTTATATGAAACAGGAAAACACTAATTTAATTAACTTGTATCATTAGTGTACTATTGTCTAATTTAACCATTAAAGTACTTATATGTGCCTAAACCGTGATTTATCATGGACTAGTAAATTGTTAATCAACATGTTACAAGCAAACATACATGTGCATATCAATATATTAGCATAAGTATATAATTACCCGAAGGTTTGGTGAAATTGAGGAAAACAGAGTCGGACGATCTGCATTAATTTAAGATTTTGGTCTCCAAAACTTCGGGTAATTATATACTTATGCTAATATATTGATGTGCACATGTATATTTGCTTGTAACATGTTGATTAACAATTTATTAGTCCATGGTAAATCACGGTTTAGCCACATATAAGTACTTTAGTGATTAAATTAGACAATAGTACACTAATCATACAAGTTAATTAAATTAGTGTTTTCCTGTGTCATATAACCTTGATGTTATGTGTTAGTTTGATGTGTCAAGCTAATGCTTTTGCATTTTAATGTCAATATATGTTAACAATAATTTGTGATGTGTTTTGATTTTTTTACATATTCGGTTCATTTTTGTATTTTAGTTATTTTAATTCCGAGGACGGAATTTTTTTTAAGGGGATATATATGTAATATACATGAATGTATAGATTTTAGATAATAATAATAATTATAATAATTTGCTAGATAGAAAAGAAAAAAAGATTATCAGTAATTAGTTACTTAAATCTTAATTCTAAGCATAACATGATATCTAGAGAATTATATAAATACACAAACAAACGCATCATTAGAGTTAACAATAAGAAATCCTAAGAAAATAAAAGAGGCCACGCAGAGACACAAGGAAAAATTGAGGAAAACAGAGTCGGACGATCTGCATTAATTTAAGATTTTGGTCTCCAAACCTTCGGGTAATTATATACTTATGCTAATATATTGATATGCACATGTATGTTTGCTTGTAACATGTTGATTAACAATTTACTAGTCCATGATAAATCACGGTTTAGCCACATATAAGTACTTTAGTGATTAAATTAGACAATAGTACACTAATGATACAAGTTAATTAAATTAGTATTTTCCTGTGTCATATAACCTTGATGTTATGTGTTAGTTTGATGTGTCAAACTAATGCTTTTGCATTTTAATGTCAATATATGTTAACAATAATTTGTGATGTGTTTTGATTTTTAGTCTCACATGATCATTATTAATTTTCTTGAGTTCAAAGTATGGTCAGGAGGTTAACTAGGTAATATAATTGTTGGTGTTATCGTGTAAGGTCAATAATAACAAAAAAGTTAATAATGTGAATTTTATTATTATATTATTCATATGAATCAATTGCGATAATATGTTGTTGGACAAATAAACATAAGACTCAATGTTAGTGCATGTAATCTAACTAAATAGTGTTAGTCATGTCATAATTTCGGTTTGTATAATTTAATAAAATAGTCAGGAACATTTTATAAGTATAAATTATAATTTTGTAATTTAGATCGGGACTCGAGTATTTAGCAGATCATTATAGATTTTCGTGAGGGTTTGAGTTGCTATTCGAGGTACGGATTCTGTCCCTTTTTTTTATTCATCACTACTCCTCTTATAAATTAAATATCTCTGATTTGTTCAATTTCATATTTCATTCGTTTCGTTAATATTGTTTGATCGTTTTGACTTCCGAATATTGTTTTAAAAATTGATTTGGAAAGTTTTAAATATCGGTTTATGCGATTTTCAAAAACTATTTATGACACCTTCTGTTTTGGAAATATGAATTACTTGTGATAGGTGATTTTAAAATTTTGCTAGAATATTTTATTTAAACTCTCAGAGATATAGGGTATACCGAGTTAACCAGCTGTAGGGGTACTACAGCCGTGTCATTGCGGCACCAGTGATACGACACTTCCGTGACAGTGTGATTGGTCGCGGCGTATCCTTCTGTTAGCTCTTGGGTGGAGCTTTTGGCCATTTGATATTTGTTCAGGATACGTGGGTGCACTCAGAATTTGATTTGTGATTTGTTTACGGTGGCGTTGTATATGCCGTACACGTCAGTCGTTCTGTTGCACGCATTAGGTACTCTATGATGTGTGTATTTGTATTTATTCTGATCTCGGTATGAAATATCCTAACCCCTCGTTGTTTCAGCCATACTTGTTTTTTAAAATTATTGTTTTATTATAAATTGTGAAATCTTCATTTTTGATTTTTGTTTTATAAATTGTATTCCAAATCCGTACTGGGCATTTGGCTCATGCGGTATTCTTTTTCTGGCAGGTGTTTAGGGTGATCTGGGATTGTGTGATGGAGAGTTACCACAATTCGTTGATTAGGATTTCAGATTTTATCATTAATTAGACTTAATTATTTATTTAGAGAATTCAGAATTTATATTATTGGTTTAGACAGTTTGGAGATTTAATGTTACTTTGAAGATTTTAGACTGTTTAATTTTTGTTTAGAAATATATTAGCGCCCTATTTGCAGGTTTGTGGATTATAGGTAATATCTTCTTTTAAATTTAAAAAGGGGATGTTACACTTGTGATATATTATTTTTATAAAAAAATAAGATATAATATTGATAAACAAAAAAGATAGTCAAATAAAACTAATTTAAACATTAACTTGTAATTTAGATCTTCTAAACCCATTATTTAATTTATTTGATATAAAATTGACTTGTTTCATATAATATATACATTAAATATGGATATATTTAAGATGAATAATATACCTGAAATTGAATCATTATTTGAATGACATAATAATGTATATATTGTCATCAATAGAAAATAAGTATATATAATTATATTAGTTAACTATAATTTTTCATTAAAAGTAGTAGTTTACCTCATCATGAATTAATGGTGATTTACTAGCAATTTTCAATTTTAAATGATTTTTATATTAGTATTTTTAGAAGTAATATGATTTATTCAAGATAATAATTTAAAATTATTTAATGTATAATATTTTCCAATTATTTTTCATTTACAAATTTTAAAATTAAAAAAAAAATTACTAAACATTCTTAATCATATTTTAGTATACGTATACATATATAAAAAAATGTGCCCTGTCATATTTTAGGAGGTGACACCACTTGCACACCCTCGGGTCTGGTTATCTGGTTTTAAGACCGTATTGTGAGTCCAACTTCACTGCCTCAATATTCCTATTTCTATAAAATATAACACCTTAATTGTATTAACTATTATGGCCAATGTTTTAGAGCCAATGATTTGGAATTGATTTTACTATTGAATAATTTTTTATAAACGTGATCTTACTACAAAATCATTTTGGAAGTATTTTATTCATTTTCAATGAATTTTTAAATAAAAATTTATGCAACTTCGTATTTTGATTTATTAATTAAACTTTATAACTATACATGACAAAAAATGAAATAAAAATGTATAATATATATATATTTATATATAATATTTTTTACGAAACTCTATATATAATATTATATATATTTATATATAATATTTTTTACGAAACTCTATCCTTTATATTTTATCTTAAATAATAACGGTGATATAATAAGAGAAACTGTCCAAACTAATCCATTTTGGAAGACCTGATGCCTCAAGAGGTACAGTTGTGAACAGTGTCCAAAATAGGCTTGCCAATAGATATGTAACTAATAATTATTCATATATATTTTTAACTATATGCATGTTTTTTATACGTATTCACTATAATTAAAATTTTGAGTTTACTGAATATTACATGTTCAACATGTGCATTTTTTTTATAAATTAAAAATTATAAAAAATACACATGTACGTGTGCGTTACATGTGTATACTTAGGATCCGTGATGCCTATTTAGTACACACATGATCCACATGCGTGTTAGACGGATATTTTGGGGAGTCTTTTATGTCATTAGGTTTTTTAGATTCTTTGCATAGAAAATTGGATATTTTTGTGCAACACTGATATTTTTTTATATTTTTTAATTATTTAAATAAACTGACTCAGCTTGTGCTTCAGACGGGTTATCGTCTAATCTATACTATAATATTATTATAGAAACATGATTTCGTCTGTTCTGTTAGTTAACATCTTTCTAAAAAGTACTTTACAACTTCCAAAATAAAGTTTAAAAAAATATATTTTAATTAAAAAAATCAAATCATGTATCTAATATAAGTAAAAACTCTATGAATTATTATTCAATTTTATTTTTAATCGCACTCAACTTCTTTCTTACATTTTTTGTAGGGAACCAAACACTTCCAAAATAAATTTTAGTAATTTAAGTTATAATATAATAAAATCATTAATCTATCTATACTTTACTATTATAAGCCAAGTGTGATTTCGTTTGTTCGATTGGTTTCTTGAATCAACATACTTATTTATCGGAACTTTCTCAAAAAATGAGTTATTATATTTTTACTAATTATTTTTTTTATCTATATTATCTATCTATACTGTACTATTATAATCAAAACATGATTTTGTCAATTGATTGGTTAACACCTTCAAAAAATATTGCAAGCACTTTCTAAAAATAAATAAAATTATTCTAAATACATTTACCTCATTAAAAAAAAGTCACGTATCACAAGTAGACTCTAGAGTGTCCTCCGATTTTTGCGAAAACAAAACTTACAATGTTTATTTATATAATATGATTTAATTACTTTTAATTTTATTATAATTCAACAAAATATTATATTGTTTTAGCCCGAATTACTAGTACATATTATTTTTTTAGCCCGATTTCATTATATCGACCAATAATTTATATTTCAATTTTAATTTTGTAATAGCCCGATTTAATAATATAATTTTTGATAGTCGGATCAAATGGATTTATTATTTATTTAAACTGAAATCCCATTATACTATTCCGACCAAATCCCATTAATTATTTTTAGTTTTCTTTAAATTTTATTTTAATTCGGATGAATGATATAATGTTATTTTAGCCGAGATTGATATGTGTATTATTTTTTTTGCGAGAACATTATGCCAATTAATGAGTTATATTTTAATTTTATTTTAACTCGGTTCAATAGTATAACTCTTTTTAGCCTAATGAATAATACATAGTATTTTGTTTCCCAAGACCTTTATCCCGAATAACAATTTATCTCTATTTCAATATTAAAATAGATTTAAAATAAAAGTAATAGGTTTAAAAAAAACGGTAACATGTTTTAGTTAAAAAAGATAATTGATTTAGATACTAATTTAGTAAAAGTGATCAAGTAAAATAATGGAATCATTAAGTAAGGCTAATTAAGTAATTTAACGAATGATTGTACCAACCAAATTTTGAATGTTTGGTCAATTATAATATAATATATAAATAGATAAATAGTATTATTATTCAATTTATTGAATAAACTTGAATGTGATATTTGGATGATGCATTTTGGTTAAAAAAGGTAATTAATTTAAATACTAATCCGGATTTAAATAACTTTAAAATAATATGTCATAAAAATAATTAAGTAGAGATAATTTAGTAAAAGTAATACTACGACGTCGATCAAAATTTTAATATTTTATTTATTATAGATAGTAAAAATAGATAATACATACAATATATATATATATATATATAATTAAATTACACTTTCGTAGTGATATTGTAGAGCTCTAGAATCACAGAAGAACTGTTATTTAACAAATATTTCATAATCAGACTCATTATATTAATGGAATCGGGAAAACATTTGCCTTTTTCTTCTAGGTGTTTTAGGCCGTTAAACCTTATTTAATTTGAATTTAATATATTTAATTATAATTATTAAAAATAATATGCATTAAAATTAGAATAAAATTAAAATAATAAAATGAAAATAACATCAATAATTAAGTAATTTCAGCAGGTATTGATTGACCGATAATCAAGTTTTCAATATTTCATTTAATCTATTATATTTTAATGAACACTAGTGAAGAGACCCAAAAATTTGTACTAAGAATGACATTTTTGTAAATATTTTGACCCATATTTTTGAAATTTGACCGGTAGGTCAACCCATTTTCATAAATCAACTAATTACTATACAAATATGCAAAGATCCATGGACTATCCATATCTTAAATGGTATTTATAATTATTAAAAAATCACTTTTTAATATTAAAAAGATAAAAAATATTATTTAAATAGATTTATTTTTATACCCAATCAATTACAGATCCACAAATCATGTCTTCAGTAATTCAAATTCAAAAATCATTACTACTTTCCTTGATAATCATTATCTTCTTCATATTGTATACATCATCATCATCGGATTGAATCAAATTCAAAAATCATAATCAATCTATTCTTCAACCTTCAAATCCTTAATTAATTTACATTTTTTATATCTTTGATTATCCGCATCTATTTTAAAATTTATCTGTAATTTCATCCTCATCTTTTTTTCTTCGTTATTATATGTTTATGAATCTATGATTTAGAGCATGTATATGTATTTATGTGTATATATATGTGTGTGATTTTTTTGTAATCTTATGGTGCTTAATTCGATTAGTATGCATTGCTGATAAATATATCATAATTTTTTTTATTATGTGTATTTGACTATCTTTTTCATGTTTTGTCAATTGTATAGGTACGATTATGGCTGAGAACAATTATTTGGAACCAAAAATTCATTGTGGGTTCAACCAAATCAGGTAAAAATTCTTAAACATCTGGAAATTATATTATTTTTGTTTATGAGCTTTACATGTTTGACGAAATTTCCAGCAGAAGTTTGATTTCAGGCTCCAATTTATAATAAAACCTATTGATATGGCGGTTGCTTTAGTATACATGACTGCTTCTGTTTGTAGATATGAATAGCAAAAAATGTATGTTCATTGATGGTCCATTACAGTTACACTGATATTTATCTTCTCAATTATTTTTTATATGTTTGTGAATTTATGCTATCGGGATATATATATATACATGCTTATATATGTATGTTATTTGTTTGTTTATATACGTGTTTCTCCTATTCATTTATATATAATGATTGTTTTTGTAATCTCTGTTTTAACGATATAGGTTGTATAATGTTGTATGCAAAAATCATAGATTTTGGATATGGGTGTTAACTATACTTGAACACTACAAAACTTTAAAAGACAACTGGGAGAAAAATTGAGAAAAATAATATTAAACCATTTTAATTTGCAATTGGTTGTAAAATGCTCACAACCTGATGATATTACACATATTTTTTAAGTTCCTAAAATTGAGTCTGAAATAGACTTGATGGGGGCAAGAATGGAAGCTGCAATCGAACTACTAGGCTCTGGAAAATCTTCAAAACCTATAACTCTTAAAAATTCAATGTTATCAAGAGCCTCAGCTTCTCGACATATCTCCATGATGACAATATTTATATTTTAGTACGAGAACTTGAAAAGGCATGTAGCAGGAGGCGAGAAAATTGCAGGTAAAAATTCATGATTAACAACTAAATAAGAAAACCTTTACTACTTAGTTGCATTTCTTGAGAATGGTATTTTATTAGTGACCAAATATATTGGTGTTAATCATTAATGAACCTGTTGTGGTTCTTGAATTAACTATAAGAGATTTTTATAGAGTGTAGAGAGTTGCTTCAGAGTCTTGGAAACTTACTTTGAAATTTACGTGAATGTTTGTCTGTGACACCTTTGTAATTATCTATATGCGAGTTAACACATGAGGATTTTAAATGAATATGGTGTACTAATTAATTAGTTAACATGTGACTTATTTTATCTTGCTTCTATTTTGTTTGATTGTTGGACAGGAGTTACAGGGTGTCATTTTTGGGCCTATAAATATGGCCTTCGTGCAAGTCAAAAAGATATTGTACTCTTAATTTTGATTTAGATCGTACTTACTTAAATATAATTTTATTGTGGTCAAGACTCATATTTGATGTTACTTATGTATATCTTTAGGCTGTAGCAAGGTGATGAAATGCAAATGATTTAGACAGTTTAAACTTAGAGTTCCCTCCAAATGTAGATTATTATTATGTATCAACTTAACCAGAATGCAGTAATTTTATAAAAAAAACAGGGAAGAAAAGAATTTTGCAGTAGATCAGATATGGGCATTTTATAATTGTGTTGATTCTATGCCAAGTATGCGAAGATCAGGAAGGTACGATCATCAAAAGAGATTCAAATTACTTTGTGGGAGCCTCAACCAGAAGGCCAAAGTGAGATTGATTGGGTAAAGACAGGCTTACCTGTGGCCTGTGGAAAATTTGCATGCACCGGTTCAGAGGATACTCTGAGCCATCTTTGTTTCTCCCACCAAATTTATGCCAAGAATTTAAATTCTAATAGATATATTATATATCACAGAAAAGGGGAGATCTGGGCCATTTTCAAGGATTGGCACATTACTTGGAAGTTTGACCCCAAGAATCATGACCAATTCCTATTTGAAATTGTCAAAGGTTGTTTCAGATTTCAACAATAGTACTGGAGTAAAGATTTCCCACTTGGAAAAAGTAAATGGATTTTTAAGTTTGTTCCGGAGGAATCCCCAGGTAGGGAGTCCCTACTCCCATATACTTTCTTGTGAGATGCTTAAATTTTCCCATCAAGTCCCCTCATTTGGAATTAATGATTCTGAAACTGATGGTGTACCCAAATGATGTCTTGTGTTAGTTGTACGTGTTTATGATGATAAGATCTTTCAACAACAGAATGCTGAAATAGAATGGAAGCAACCGAGATTCAAGCATTGCAGTTTGCTCAGACATTTCAGGAGACTATCCCAGGTTTAGATAAGGGTTAGGGCTTTATGTGTATCTTGTTTGACTGGATAAATATCTCTTTAACTTATCTCAAACAAACCTTATCTTATAAACCAAGTTTGAATCTTTCAAGACTTATCTTTTACTTGGTTTATCTTTTTCAAACATCTAACAGATTAGTTTCTCCTGTATTCATTCAAATATTTTCAAACAAACTTATTTTCAAATCTTATCCATCTTATCCTTTGTTTGAAAATAAATCTGTTAGAACTTTGCCTATAAATACAACTCTTATGTTTCAGATTTTAATTTAATGCTTTTCACGTCAATTCTTATCATCTGAAAAATACCTTCTTGTTCTATACCCGAGATACATATCCAGAAAACAAGAAGCCTAGTTTGAGTTGTAAACTTTCACATTATATTCTTGTATCTGAAAGGTATATTATATCACTTTTCCTGGGTTGTGGGAGTTTAATTATAAGAGGAAGGCCAATTAGCTTTGTGTTAGGTAGCTGTGTGCTAGGGAAAGGTTTCTTTCAAGTGGGCCAAGTTTGTAATCAAGGAAAGTTTGTAAGTACTTTGTTTTAAGTGGATATAATACATTCTCTATGCTTGTTGGCATAGGGACCTGGATGTAGGCCATAGACTAGGTGTAGGGGCCAAACCAAGTGAAAACTTCTGGTATTTTTACTTATTAAATTTTCAGCATTCTGTATTTTCATTACTGTTATTTATATTCTGCAGTTAATTGAGACTGTTCCATTCATTGTCTCATTTGTAAAAGGACTGTCCCATTTGCATAAGAGACTGTCCCATTTGCCTTGACAGTTAGAATATTATATTATCTATCGAGCCATCGAATTTCAATTGGTATCAGAGCAGGTGCATTTAATTCTCTTTTTAGTGTTTATATTGCTAGCGATCCATGGCTCAACCAGATAGGTATTCAAACAATTATCCACCACTGCTTCATGGTGCTGAAAACTACAATGACTGGAAGTTCCGGATGAAAATCTTTCTCCAGCGTCATGCATTCGAATGGGATGCTGTAGAAAATGGTTTTACAACTCCTATGAAAGAAGGGAAGCCAAAATCTCTCAAGGATCTCTCTCCTGAAGAAGTGAATGCAATGAACTCTAATGCTAAAGCTATGAACTCACTTCTCAATGGCATGGTAGCTATAGAATTAAGAAAAGTATCAACATGTACTACTGCCAAACAGATCTGGGATACGATCAAAGTCAGCCACGAAGGCACGTCTAAGGTACGTGAAGTAAAATTAAGTATGCTCATGAGTGACTATGAAAGTTTCAGGTTGGAAAGAGATGAAAGCGTGCGAGATGCTCAAGGGAGATTCCTGACATTGATGAACTCTATCTCACTTCTGGAAATGATCATTCCTCAATCTGAGATCAATAGGAAAATCCTCAGAGCAATGCCAAAGAAGTTTGCTCCAAAGGTTACAATTCTGCAGGATTTAACACTGCTTTCGACTATGGACAATCTAACACTGTTCAGTGAATTGGAAGAATTCGAAAATCAGCTACGCAGATATGATGAAGAAGATGAAGCTCCTCGTAAGAAAACTCTTGCACTTAATGCAGATGTAGACGAATTTCCTGATGATTCTGATGAAGAGATTGCTCTTCTAACCAAGAAGTTTCATTAATTTCTTGCCAAACGGAATGCCTCCACACGACCTATGAAGTCACAATTTCCAAAGAAGGACTTCAAATCTAATCCGAGCAAGGAGAGTAAAACAAATCAAAGCAAGGACACTTGTTTTGAGTGTGGAAAGAAAGGACATTTCAAAAAGGACTTCTACAAGCTGAAGAACAAAAAGAAGGCATTAATTACTTGGAGTGATGATGAATCAGATATGGAGATTGATTCAGACGATGAATTTGCTCAACTTTGCTTTGCAGGAGTCGAGGACAACTCCAGTGACAATGATGAGGTACAAAATATAAAGTATAATTCAAATATATCTTCATCGATGTTAAATTTGCAGGTCCAGGTTAAGAAGCTAAAAGAAAAGAATGCTTATTTAAAACAAGCATTAAGTGAAGTTCTTAGTGAAATGGATGACCCCATGAAGGAAGAAGCCTTGGTTGCTGAAAATAAATCTTTGCTTGAAAGGGTTTCAAAACTTACTGAAGAAAATCAATATCTCAAAAATGAGATTGAGATGAAAGATGCATGCCTTGAAGCCTTGAAGAAAGAGTCAGTCTCTGTTGATCCAAAAACCGTTAAAGGAGACAGTGCTCCTAATCCCCTGGTTCCGGAATTAAAGCAAAAAGTTGTAAAGCTTGAAAAGGATTTAGCTAAATGTTTCCATGGAGAAGGAACTTTGAATGCTCTTCTTGGTGAACAAAAATCTTTTCTTGATAAAGGAGGTTTAGGATGTGAATCAATCAAGAAACATGCATTTCAAGGAGGGTACAAGCGAGCTCCTGTGAAATATAAAATGCCTTATGAGAAATGTCGAGATTGTGGCAAAGCTGGTCACCCTACATCTGAATCTAGATTATGTGGTATCAAGGGCCACTCCTCTAACTCATCTTATAAATCGTCTGCTAGATATAAATCTGCTAATACATCTGTTAATATTGTTCAGATGTGGATTAAGAAATCAGATAGACATTTATATAAGATTTGTGATACTAACCAACCAGGACCCAAGTTTAAGTGGGTACCTAAGAGATAAAGCAATTTTTGCAGGTTTGCTTGAAGGTCCATGTCCCGCAAAATAAATGGATCATCGACAGTGGTTGTTCACGTCACATGACAGGTGATAAATCCAAGTTTCTATCTCTAGTTGCCCAGGAAGGTGGCTTAGTTACTCTTGGAGATTCAAACACCGTCAGAATTATTGGAAAAAGGCACCATTGGTAATGACAGGTTTGCTATTTCTAACGTTCGTTTAGTTGATGGTTTGAAATATAATCTTATTAGTGTAAGTCAACTTACTGATGCTGGTCATAAGGTTAAGTTCGATAAAGATGTATGTTATATTGGTACTAAGACTAACGAATTTGCTTTAGTTGCCAAGAGGATAGAAAATATTTTCGTGTTAGATTTTGATGAACAGCAGGAGGAAATTTGTCTTGCTACTGTTCAAGATCAGCAGAATCTTTGGCATCGACGTTTAGGTCATGTTCACATGGATCTTCTGTTAGTATAGGTGCCCTAGAGGCAATACATTATTCTTTTAAATCTTTATGTTAGTTGATCATTCAATAAATGTATTTATTATGACCTTAATTACTGCGATATTTTGTTAGCATAATAAATGTCCTTAGAATCATGATACACATTGTATAGTTTAAGTACATGACTTGAACTTGAGATTATATAATATATCATATTCTTAAAGGTCCCTAGTCGAGTATTATTATCTAGGACAATAATGATACATAGATAGACTAGTATGTTGTTTGACAAGATAACCATATCTCATTGGTTATAAGTATGGGGATACTAAAGTCAATACATAGGTACATGTGAGAGTACATGGTACTGGACAAACCCACAGTGAGATTCTTCATGTTTAATAAAGTCATAAGAAAGACTCACAGTGATAATGGTGTAACGATCCTTTGACTTGAAATCATTATATTTATATACGAGGATTAATATACTTTGACTAAATTAAAAGTTACTTTTGATCGGGTGATGATAAAAGTGGACATCGGGTATATCATGAGTCGTATGAGAAATATGAATGATAGATAAATGATTTAACCCTCCTATAATTAGGAGATATATTATTGGCCTCTAGATTGAGTGAGATTATAAAAGCATGGCCATGCTCAAATAATGATTTGTCTTGATAATCTACTCATGGATCAAGTAAACCCGGATTAAATGTTGAAGAGGATGACAAAATACATGCCTCGAGTTTAATCTATAATATGTATGGTTAAAGAGATTATATTACATGAAAAACATTAATCACGAAAGGTTTTATCTAATCACGATTTAATTATTGATTAATTGGGTAACAATGATGTATTACTAGATACCGCTCATTATTCATAATTTTATTAGAGAATAAAATTATTGCCAATTAAATAATAGCCTATAGGGTCGCACAAATAGAGCACTTAATGGAATAGTTAATTTAAATTATGGATTTAAATTAATTGATGATTATTCGAATTTGATTATAATTAAGTAAGACTTAATTGAGATAATATAAATTCGAATTAAAAGGAATGTTTTTGTTCATAATAATTAAGTATGACTTAGTTATTAATTAAATAATAGAAATTCATTTTTATTATTTAATCCAATACCTACTAGGGTTGGGCTTTGCTGTTATGGGCCTTTTTAATCAACCATTATAAATACATAATGATAGGTTAAAGAGGCTTGTACGTTTTGGAGAAAAACCCTAGCAGCAAAGAGAGGCAGAGGCAATTCGGATCGTCAAGAAGGAGGCTAGTACATCCATTCCATAGTCAAGTCCGTGAGACGTTCTTGGAGGTGCTCGTGTGGATACCATAGAGGTGTTTCTCCGAGAGGTAGACACAAAGCGTGATAACTAGGATCTCCGTTGAGTTCGTGAAAGTTAAGCTCTTGAAAGGCATGATTCATTATCTCCATAATCTGCCCATAATTATACATGGATCCTGTTTTGGGTTTCAATTTTTTTTTGTTTTATTTACGTTTATCCGCTGCGTTTTATGCCTCGGAACCCAACATCTTCTTCGGAAGATATCTTCTCATGATCTGGTACGAGGTCTACCAAAGCTGAAGTACAAGAAAACAAAACCTTGTACAGCTTGCCAACTTGGAAAACAGGTGAAAACTTCCTTTACTGCTAAGAATAGAGTATCAACTTCTGTTCCTTTGCAGCTTCTTCATCTAGATCTTTTTGGTCCAGAAAGGTATGTAAGTTTGGGAGGTAAGAATTATGCTTTTATTATAGTTGATGATTATTCTCGTTTTACTTGGGTATTTTTTTTACGAACTAAGGATGAAGTTTTTGTTGAGTTTAAGGATCTTATTACTAACCTTGAGACTAAGTATTCATATAAGCTCATGATTATCCGTAGTGATCATGGAGGTGAATTCGAGAAGGATTTTATTACCTTCTTCAAATCGAGAGGAATTACTCATGAATTCTCAGCTCCTCGTACTCCTCAGCAGAACGGAGTAGTGGAACGCAAGAACAGGACTTTGCAGGAAACTTCCAGAACTCTACTACATGAGAGTAAGCTTCCAAGAAAATTTTGGGCTGAAGCGGTACACACTTCCTGTTATGTTTTAAATAGAGTACTTATTCGTCATATTTTGCTTAAAACTCCGTATGAATTGCTTAAGAAAAGAACTCCTAATATTAGTTATTTTCGAGTATTTGGTTCCAAATGTTTTATCTTAGATACTCAAAATAATCGAGGCAAGTTCGATGCAAAATCTACAGAAGGAATTTTCTTGGGATATTCTACAACAAGCAAAGCTTACCGTGTTTATAATTCTGTCAAGAACAAAGTAGAAGAATCCATCAATATTGCGTTCAATGAATCCTCAAGGAATATATCTCAAATTGATGAAGACACTGCAGATCTATCGTCTCATTCCCAAATGAGACAGTCTCATTCTGAAAAAGTCAGTCTCATTCTGACAAGTCGAACAGTCAAGACTCTCTAGGTCCTTCGCAGTCTTCTCATAATTCTTCAGAATCTACTCAAGCTTCAGATGAATCTTCTGGCTCTCCAAAGACTCCTGATAGTGTTTCAAATATGAATTATGTTACTCCTCTGGATAAATCTTCACAGGCGGAAATGAGGCAGTCTCTTTTGAATGAGACAACTCCTATTCATTTCCAGGTAGATAATTCTAATGAGGAAGAAATGAGCAATATTCAACTTCCTAAGTCTTCTAGGACTGTGAAGAATCATCCACCAGATAATCTTCTTACTGATTTAGATCAAGGGATTTCTACTCGAAGCAGATTTCACAATCTGTGTGCATTCTATGCTTTTGTTGCTGAGTTCGAACCAAAGAACGCTCAAGAAGTAGTTGCAGATGAACATTGGTCAGTTGCTATGCAGGAAGAACTTAATCAGTTCGAGCGTTGTGATGTTTGGGAACTCGTCCCACCTCCTCAGGATGCCAAGATCATTGGTACTCGTTGGGTTTTCAAGAATAAGAAGGATGAAGACGGCAATATTATTCGCAACAAAGCTCGTTTGGTTGCTCAGGGATATAACCAGCAGGAAGGAATCGATTACAATGAGACATATGCTCCAGTAGCTCGATTAGAAGCTATTCGAAACTTAATGGCTTTTGCAGCTCATAAGAAGTTCAAGCTTTATCAGATGGACGTTAAGAGCGCTATTCTAAATGGCTATCTCAAGGAAGAGGTTTTCGTAAAGCAACCTCCAAGTTTTATTCATGAGAAGTACCCTAACTATATTTACAAGCTCAAGTAATATGTCTATGGATTGAGACAGTCTCCTCGTTGTTGGTATGAATGTTAGGTCGCACACACTGTAGAAGGGGGTTGAATACAGTGTATAGCACAATAAAATCGAATTCAAATAACATAAGTAACAAAAAACAGACTTTATTCAATGCGATAAACTCTGTTACAATATGGAACTGTCCTCTCTCAGTGATGAACAAATATCACGAGAGCTGCTAGGGTTATAATGAATAATATTCTCGATAATGATAACACTTATAGTGTAAACCCTATGTCTGTGTTTATATACTACACAGCTACAAGATAATCGCTAATTGATATCGAATTTAATTCTGCTTCCTAAAATATATCAATCAGATATCTTTTCTTCCAAGTATCCCATTCTTCATAGAATTCCTTCTTCATGCATATCTCTTCTTATGTTTGTCTCAATCTTCTTT
Source organism: Apium graveolens (assembly GCF_009905375.1). NCBI lineage: Eukaryota > Viridiplantae > Streptophyta > Magnoliopsida > Apiales > Apiaceae > Apium > Apium graveolens. The sequence goes on along the minus strand of NC_133649.1, from coordinate 22,968,576 downwards.
CCCTTTCAATTAGCCGACTTCCTTATCTGAAAGTTTCCTTTAAGTTCTGATATTATCTCCTGATAAATATCTCCTGAACCTTAAGTACTTATCACTTAAGTTCTGACTTCAGTATAAGTGCTGATTTCAGTTAAGTACTGATTTGTCCTGTTTAAGTAAGATATGAAAACTAAACATAAATCATATTAGACATGATATTATCAAATATATCTAATAATCTCCCCCAACTTTTAAATTAGCATAATATACAAGTTTAACAGATATTTGATGATGTCAAAAATATTAAGTACAAATGCATGAGAAATTGACTAGATAACTACAAGTTAAAGTCCTTAAAGCTTTACCAACTTTAACTTCTGATAACAACTTTAGTCTGTATATATATATCAAAATTTGAGCAGTTGTAGATCTTGACTTGGCTTCACTTTCTGATCTCTCTGATGCCAGGAGTTGTTCTGAGATAGTTCTTTAACAAACATCTCTCAGTATATCTGAGTTCATCAATCGTCCTCCTTTTAGCATCTTTGAGTTCTGCAGAATCTTCACCAGTTTGAAAGATAGGAGCCCTGAGATCATTTATTCTAGCTTTCCTTATGTCCTGATCCAGTCTGATCAAATATGCCTTGCCAGACTCAAGATTGAATTCTACAGCCTTATAACCCAGAAAGGTAGTTATAATCTTAGCAGATTTAGGCTTCATCTCAACAATATCACCCTCGTGATCTCTGTACTTTGGAAGATATGTGCTGTCAGACTTTACAGAATAAAGCCTTTTCTGTCTCTGAATTTGAGTCTTCAAATAGTTTTCAGTACTTTTTGTTATTCTGTCATTCACTTGAAGTAAGAATAAGACATGTTCTAGTTCTTCAAAATACTTCAGTGGTATAGCATTTTCCCTTATATGGTAAACCCTACCATCTGTCATGAAATATAACAAGATGTGTTCTTTCAAGTAGGTATGGTAGACCATCTATACAGATTCTAGTTAATTTAATCTTTCAGGAGTTGCTCGAACACCTGGTTCACTTAAGGAAGTTGGATCATTGGTTGTGTTCTGCACTCTTCTTTCATCAGCACTACCCAATCCAGATTTATCTCTTGTTTCCTTTCCAAGTAACGACTCTTGCTTCAAAACCACTTGCTGTAGTCTTCAAAGGTTGAGTCTGTTTGGCTTTAGTGAAACCTTAAGGATTTAACATGAGCAATGTCAGAGGTTTCCTTTGATTTATCTTCTGATATCAAGTCAACTTGAGCTATGTCAGATTCTTGTGTTTTCTTTAGCTAGTGATTTAAGAGAAACACGCAAATGATATAATTCATTGGACATATCATTTATGGCTTCATTGCATTCAATCTTAGAAAGATGAGAGAGGTCAGTAGTAATTACCCAGTTTCTTGATGAACTAGTTTCATTTTCATCAGAATTAGCCATCAGGGCTAGGTTGACATATTCCATATCATCATCTTCATTGGCTCCATCTGCTGCCCAGTCATCTTGAGTCAGAAAAGCTCTTTCCTTTTGTTTGAGCAAATCGAAATATTTCTTTTTGTAATCAACTTGCTCAAATTTCTTCTTATCAGAGGTTGGCTTTCTGCACTCATTTTCAAAGTGTTCACTTATGCCACAGTTATAACATTTGAACTTAGATTTGTCCACCATGTTCTTGTTTGACTTAGTGAATTTAGCATTTTCCTGAATTTCATCTTTGCAAACCTCCTGGACAGAAAGGCCAGATGTTCATCAACATCATCAGAGTCATCTTGACTGGAATTATCTTCAACCTCAGCTACTTGCTCCTTTCCCTTACTTGATTCTGATTTGCTTGTGCCAATTTTGAGACTTGGCATTGTCTTTTCTTCATTCATGGCTTCAGTCTTCTCATTGTCATCTACAAGTGCAACTGATCCACCTTTTCTCTTTCCTTTTTCCAATAGCTCATCTTGCTCCATCTCAAGTTCATAGGTTTTCAAAATTCCATATAATCTTTTGTTAGGTCACACTTTCACTGTAGAGGGGGTGAATACAGTGTTTATTACAATCAAATCAAACTTCAAGAACTTATGTAACAGAAAACAAACTTTATTTAAACAATAAACTCTGTTACAATCTGGAACTGTTATCTCTCAGTGATGAACAAAATATCACGAGAGCTGCTAGGGTTATAATAAATAATATTCTCGATAATGATAACACTTATAGTGTAAACCCTATGTCTGTGTTTATATACTACACAGTTACAAGATAATCGCTAATTGATATGGAATATAATTCTGCTTCCTAAAATATATCAATCAGATATCTTCTATTCCAAGTATTCCATTCTTCACGAAATTCCTTCTTCATGCATATCTCTTCTTATGTTTATCTTGATCTTCTTAACTTTAATCAGCTACTGTCCTTATCTGATCGTCCTTCAGCACTTAAGTTCTGATATCTATCTCCTGATAACATAAGTACTGATATCCCTTAAGTTCTGACTTCCAGTATAAGTACTGATCAGTTAAGTACTGATTTGTTCTGTTCAAATAAGATCTGAAATCTAAACATAAAACATATTAGCCATGACATTATCAAATATATCTAACAATCTCCCCCAACTTGTAAATTAACAAAATATACAAGTTTAACAGATATTTGATGATGTCAAAAACATTAAGTACAAATGCATGAGAAATAGACAAGATAACTACAACTTACAGTCCTTAAAGTTTTTACCAATTCAACTTCTGATAACAACTTCAATCTGTATAAATATCAGAATTTAAGCAGTTGTAGATCTTCGACTTGGCTTCATCATTTTCTGATCTCTCTGATGTCAGGAGTTGTTCTGAGATAATTCTTCAACAAACATTTCTCAGCATATCTGAGTTCATCAATCATTCTCCGTTTGACATCTTTAAGCTCTGCAGTATCTTCACCAGTTTGAAATATTGCAGCTCTGAGATCATTAATCTTTGCTTTTCTCAACTCCCGATCTAGTCTTATGACATAAGCTTTATTAGACTCTAGGTTGAATTCAAGCCCCTTAATACCAAGATATTTTCTGATCTGTGCGGTATTAGGCTTCATATCAACAATATCACCATTGTGATTTCTGTACTTTGGAACATATCTGCTGTCAGACTTAACAGAATAAAGTCTTTTCTGTCTCTGAATCTGTTCCTTTAAGTAGTTTGCAGCAGTCTCTGTTATTCTGTCATCCACTTGAAGTAAGAATAATACATGCTCCAATTCTTCAAAATACTTCAATGGAATGGCATTTTGTCTTATATGATAAACCCTACCATCTGTCATGAAATACAACATGATGTATTCTTTCAAGAAGGTATGGTAAACCATCTGTACAGATTCTAGTTGATTCAATCTCTCAGGAGTTGCTCCAATACCTGGTTCACTCAAGGAAGTTGGATCATCGGTAGTGTTGTGTACTCTTCTTTCATCAGCACTTCCCAATCCAGTTTTATCTCTAGCTTCCTTTCCAGTAACTACTCTTGCTTCAAAACCACTTGAAGTAGTCTTCAAAGATTGAGTCTGTTTTGCTTTAGTGAATCCTGGTAGGAGTGTTTTAGATTTATTTTCTGATATCAAGTTAACTTGAGCACTGTCAGAGGTTACTTGCTTCTTCTGAATATCAGAACTTACAATTTCTTGACTCTGAACAACTTGAGCCATGTCAGAGGTTGTTTTAAGAACTTTTCTTGAAGTCAGAGCAAGATTATCTTTTCCATCAGTAATTTCTTCTTCATCAGGAGGTACATAAGGCTTGATAGGTTCACCAACCTTTTCTTTACCCTTGGATCTTGGATCTATCTGTGGTTGTGATCTAGCCAAAGTTTCTTCAGTATGTATCCTTTCTTTGATCACAATGCCTTTAGGTTTTGGAAGTAACTTTTTACCAGAAGCTTCAGATTTAGATGTGACTTTCTCTGATTTAAGTCTGGCTTCTTCTTCCTTTAAACTTTCCAAGTCCATCCCTGGATTTTCTTGAAGAAATAACTGTCTTGACATTTCCTCATCAAGATCTAGAAGTTTATCAGAACTTATCCTTTTACCAGCAGCAGAACTTATTCTTTTCCCAGTATCAGAACTTGTTCTGTGACTAGCTTGTCTTGATGTAAACCTTCTACCTTGACTATGACCACTACCCATTCCAGAGTTTCCTTGGTCATCTTTTCCATCATCCTTTCCTTGCAGTGACTTGTTGGTTTTGCATTTGGACTTAATTACCTTCTCCCCCTTTTTGGCATCAGCAGGTAATAAAAGAGAGATAAGTAGTTCCACTGAGGTCTGGATTTCAGTAAGTTGCGATTGCTGAGAAGCTTGATTTGTCAGAATTTGATCAATCTGAGCTTGTTGCTTCTCTTGAGTTTTCTCAATATAAGCAACCCTGTCAATGGTAGGTTGGAAGAACTTTTTCTTATCAAGTTTCCAAACTTGTTCCTGTTTAATAAAGTTCTCCTGAATCTTGTGTAGCTCTGCATGAGTGTTGGAATGAAGACCTTGTAGATGTTTAGTACTCAATGCAGTGACTCTAAGCTGGATTTTAAAATCATCAGAATGTAACATTTCATCAGCTTTAGTCAAGTGCTCAGCAAGATGTAAAGCATTTGGAACACATGAAACTGAGTTCCATTCCTTAGTCCACTCCTGACCTGCAGGAGTTTCACTCCAAGGTACTGGTGCATCCCTGATAACATACTCCTTTAGCAGTTCAGACTTAGGAGGAGTATGTCCTGAAGGACCTGCTTCATCAGCATCTACAGTTGTAGCAGCTTCACCAGTATCTCCAACATTGGCAGCAACAGAACTTAAAGAATCAGTATCTTCTGATAAGACAACTGTATGAGTAGCAATGGAGGCTTCAACATCCTCTAATTGCTGATCTGATACTAAGTTCTGATCAACAGCCATATCCTGATGCTCACCTAAAATCTGATCATCATCTTGATGCAGAGAAGGTGTTAGTGATAACTCAGGAGTTTGAACAGCATCAGTAACAGGTGTTGTGGAAGGATTATTTGCTGTTGGAGCTTCTAAGAAAAGTATTTTAGGCACAACCAAGTTCTGAATATCAATTTCAGCACTTGTGCCTGGATCAACAAGAGATATAGAAGGTGAATTAGCCTTGTCAGATACAGGTTCCTGAGATGGAGTTGATGGAGAAGAAGTGACTGGAGCAAATTCCTTGTCTTGTGAGATCAGAGATTCCTGATCCCCTTCCTTAGCTGCTTCCTCCTCATCATCTGAAACTGGCCTCTGTGCCCTCTGTTTCTTGTACTTCCTTGTTGATTTGGATTCCTTGGGAGTTGCAGGAACCGTCATACGTCTAAGCCTCTTGAGAAGCCTAGAACCCCCAATTGCAGAATCCTTCTGAGAAGTTGCCTTCTCAGCTTCATCTATCATAGGTTCTGAAGAGGGAATCTGATCCTCAGAATCTGATTCAAGTATGCCTGTTAGGTGTGTGAGATAATGTTCGAAGAAAAATGTTACCGTTGGACACCTGTCAGACATGCAGTAATAACGGATAGTTACTGGGCTCGAGAAAACAGGAATGATTACTTATCCAGTTGCCTTGATTCAAGGAAAAACCATTTCAGTTAGCAAGAGACACAGGTTTAATTCAAAATTGAAACCGTTAGCACTGATTGAATTGTTTTTCACTGCAACATTAATATTCTGAAAATGAATCATGTTAAAAATGACCGAGATAATTTTGATGAATAAGTGCTGACAAAGAATCAGAACTTAAATAAAGAAAAAATTTAAATGGTCATCAGAATATCAAGCAGGATTTAACAACACAGATAAAATAACTCAGAGACAAAATCTTGAAGTAAAAACAGTTTTCATTAATATATCAAGTCAATACATATATGAAATAGAAATTACATCAATACAAGATTTTCCCTAAGCTTCTAATCCTAACGTCAACAGCTTTAGTCCTAGCTAAGAAGCCTGACAAAGCTGAGGATGAAGAAGAACAGGAAGAAAATGAGATTAAGTCATCCTCCTCTTCCTATCTTCGACAAACAAGATAGCGAGTCGAATGATTCGCTCTTGCTGACGGATACGACGAAGGTGAAGGTCTCTTCGAACGGCCACCAGATCACGTTTGATAACCTCTGGAAATTGAATCCAGAGATTGTGAGGGATGTTGGTGATAGGGTAGGGAGTTGAAATTCCATTCAAAAAGACATGCACAGTCTCATCACCGTAATTGTAGAACCAGCCAAATTCAGCCATTTGTGATAGTAAATGAAAAACAAGACTGAATTTGTGATAAAAGTGTGATGAGAAGACTAATGTGAAGTGGTTGCATATATAGGCATGAGAATGCCAAGAGACACAAAGATATTGAATGCAGACAGGTAGAATTAATTCTACCTCGTCTCCCTAGACTTTGAAAAAGAATAACAGTCATTGGAAAAGGAATGTACACATGTAACAAGAGTGAACTGTTCAAGGACGAGTGCCATTATGTTTTAACCATAGACTATTAATCTTCCACTTCAACATTTCAAAATTAATCTGAGACTGTTACCAAATTTTACTCACAGATAAGTCAAGTAAAGGGTTAGACTGAAAAATCAGAACTTAGACCTATACCAGAACTTAACAGTCATCAGAACATAATGTCTTAACTCGAACAAGGAATATCTATCTTAGTAATACTCATACAAGTTCTTAGTTATGAACGTCAGAACTTAATCATCAGAACGTGTAACTAGAACTTGTCCTCAGAATTTGTGCAAAAGTGACACAATGACTGTTGATCTAAAATAACATAGACCACCACAGAAATTTCATCATTCATATGGAGTGATGTGTGTGTGCATTAAGCTAAATAACAGACAAAGAGTAAAGTCTGATCTACTTCAGTACATCTTAGAAATAAGTCATAATTAAAATTTTGCTAAAGAGCTGTCATTATCCTGAAACCTACTGATAAATGAGTTCATGCATGAGTTCACCTCTACTGTTTTTGTGCTAATTTTATGCATCTTTTGAAATTCTATTTTACAGAGGCTTCTCAGTGTAAGTGAGTCACGACTGTTTATCAGAATTTATGCTATTATCAGAGTATTTCTCCAGTAATCATAGAGTGTGAAAAGTCACCAAGAAAATATTTTGCTTTTCTAATGCATATTTACTTAATACCAGCAATGCACTTGGGTCGTCCCTTTCACATTTTTACTCTAGATCTCAAAGGAGTACCTGATATTCTTTGATTATTGTTCTTCTTCTTTTGATAAGTGAGGTTTATCAGCACTTAGTACATTCAGCAGTTTTACTAGAATCAGAACTTAAACAGATGAGTAGTATTATTCTAATTTGTGACTTAGTAATAAGATATACAAAGTAAACTTAACTAAGCTCAGTTATCAGAATTTGCTTGTGTCATAAGATTTCCACAGAAATAATTACTTCTTTCATGGGATCATTTGTTTATTGAAGACTAGTAGGTCAGTATCTAGCACAATTATCCTCATAGGATTGAATAGTTACTGAAACAGACATATCACTTATCAGAGTTTAGAAACATATATCAGACAACAGTCAGTACTTAAAGACATTTATCAATTAATGCACAGAATATACAAAGAGATTAATTCTGTAAATACTGATCATAAAGTCTGATAACATAGAACAAGTTTAAACAGATTTAGAGAAAGAACCTGAAATCATTCCAAGTTCATTTACCAATTTTGAAAAGGTAGCTTCACACAGTGGTTTTGTGAAGATATCTGCTACTTGTTGATCTGTGGGAACAAAATGCAATTCCACTGTACCTTCATCCACATGTTCCCTGATGAAATGGTACCTGATGCTGATGTGCTTTGTCATAGAGTGTTGAACTGGATTACCTGTCATAGCAATAGCACTTTGATTATCACAGTAAATAGGGATTTTGAAATACGTTAACCCATAATCTAGTAACTGATTCTTCATCCAGAGAATCTGTGCACAGCAGCTTCCTGCAGCAATATACTCTGCTTCTGCAGTTGATGTGGAAATTGACTTTTGTTTCTTGCTATACCAAGAAACCAACCTGCCTCCAAGAAATTGGCAGCTACCACTTGTGCTTTTCCTGTCAATTTTGCAACCTGCAAAATCTGCATCTGAGTAACCTATTAATTTAAAATCTGATTCTCTAGGATACCATAATCCTAGATCAGCTGTTCCTTTAAGATACTTAAAGATTCTTTTTACAGCTGTTAAGTGAGGTTCTCTTGGATCTGCTTGAAATCTTGCACAAAGACAGGTAGCAAACATGATATCTGGTCTACTAGCAGTTAGATAGAGAAGTGAGCCAATCATACCTCTGTAATCAGTAATATCTACTGAATTACCAGTATCCTTATCCAGTTTTGTTGCAGTGGCCATGGGAGTGGATGCACTTGAACAGTCTTGCATTCCAAATTTTTTCAGCAAGTTTCTGGTGTACTTAGATTGACAAATAAAAGTTCCTTCTTCACTCTGCTTGACTTGAAGGCCCAGAAAATAACTAAGTTCTCCCATCATACTCATCTGATATCTTGACTGCATTAGGTTGGCAAACTTTTTGCAAAGTTTGTCATTTGGAGACCCAAAAATAATATCATCAACATAAATCTGGATCAAAAGTAAGTCCTTGCCATGGTTGAGATAGAACAATGTTTTGTCAATAGTTCCTCTGTTGAATCCACTTTCCAGAAGAAACTGAGCTAAAGTCTCATACCATGCTCTAGGAGCTTGCTTAAGTCCATAAAGTGCTTTATCAAGCCTGTAGACATAATCTGGATGTTTGGAATCTACAAAGCCTGGAGGTTGTTCAACATATACTTCCTCTTCCAATTCTCCATTGAGAAAAGCACTTTTCACATCCATTTGAAAGACAGTAAACTTTTTGTGAGCAGCATAAGCCATGAATATCCTTATGGCTTCTAACCTAGTAACTGGAGCAAATGTTTCATCATAGTCAATTCCCTCCTGTTGAGAATATCCTTTTGCAACCAGCCTTGCCTTGTTCCTTACAATTATGCCATCACTGTCAGTTTTGTTTCTGAATACCCACTTTGTACCAACAACCGATCTATTCTTGGGTCTTGGCACTAAGGTCCAGACTTTGTTTCTTTCAAATTCATTCAACTCTTCCTGCATTGCTTGCACCCAATCAGCATCTTGAAGAGCTTCTTCCACTTTCTTTGGCTCAGACTGAGAGAGAAAAGAATTGTAAAGACATTCATTCGAAGTACCTGTTCTAGTTCTGACACCTGCCTCAGGATTTCCAATTATTAAATCAGGTGTATGTGATTTTGTCCACTTCCTTGCAGATGGAAGATTTTCTCTAGAACTGGATGCTCCCCCATGATTCATGCTGTCTTCGGTTTCATTTTCTGACTCCCCCTGAAACTATGCTCTCTGAGTTGGATCCTTCAGTATTTAGATTTTCAGTACTGTCAGTACTTGGCTTATCAGAACTTGACGAATCAGAATTTGAAGAGCCAGATGTATGTTCTGATGCTTCTTGAGATGTGATAATATCTTGAGTATGCTCCCCCTGCATTGGTGCATCTTCCTTTGACGTAGTCACCACAGTTTCAATAACATCAGAGTTTAATCCATCAGAATTTACAGTATCAGGACTTAGACTGTCAGGACTTGAGGTATCAGAATATGAATCTTCATTTTCAAATCTCAGCTTATCATGATCAATGCAATCTTCAAGTCCAGTGATCTTCTTGTCATCAAAAGAGACATTGATAGATTCCATGACCACTTTTGTTCTCAAATTATAGACTCTGAAGGCTTTTGTAGAAAGTGGATATCCTACAAAGATTCCCTCATCAGCTTTTAGATCAAACTTGGATAGCTGTTCAGGATGAGTCTTGAGAACAAAACACTTACATCCAAATACATGAAAGTATTTGAGATTTGGCTTCTTGTTCTTCACCATCTCATATGGTGTTTTTCCATGCTTGTTAATGAGTGTTGCATTTTGAGTAAAACAAGCAGTCTGCACAGCTTCAGCCCAGAAATAGGTTGGAAGCTTTGCTTCTTCAAGCATTGTTCGTGCAGCTTCAATTAGAGTTCTATTCTTCCTTTCAACAACTCCATTTTGCTGTGGAGTTCCAGGAGCAGAAAATTCCTGCTTTATTCCATGATTTTTGCAGAACTCTTCCATTATCAAATTCTTGAATTCAGTGCCATTATCACTCCTCAAAATTTTCACAGAATCTTTGATCAATTTATCCAGATGTTTGACATGATCAATCAGGATAGATGCAGTTTCACTTTTTGTGTGCAAGTAATACACCCATGTGTATCTGGTGAACTCATCTACTATGACCAACGCATATTTCTTCTTTGCAATAGACATGACATTCACTGGACCAAATAGATCAACATGAAGTAGATAATAAGGCTCAAGAATTGATGATTCAGTCTTGCTCTTGAACGAAGATTTTCTTTGTTTAGCCTTCTGACATGAGTCACAAAGACCATCAGGAACAAACACTGATTTTGGCAGTCCTCTCACAAGATCTTTCTTGATCAGTTCATTTATCTTGTTGAAGTTTAAATGAGAGAGTTTCTTGTGCCAATTCCAGCTTTCTTCAGTTGAGGCTCTACTCACTAAACAGATTGCAGAACCATCAGAACTTGTTGTAAGCTTAGCTTCATAAATGTTACCACGCCTGAATCCCTTCAGAACAATTTTTCCTTTAGATTTACTAACTATTTCACAATGTTCTGCAAAGAAATCAACATGATAACCTCTGTCACAGATTTGACTTATACTCAGTAAGTTGTGTTTAAGTCCTGAGACCAGAGCTACATCTTTAATAATGACATTCCCAAGATTGATATTGCCATATCCCAAAGTTTTTCCAATGTTGCCATCTCCATAAGAAACACTTGGGCCAGCTTTCTCCACAAAGTCTGATAGCAGGGCCTTATTTCCAGTCATATGTCCTGAACATCCACTGTCCAGAACTAAAATATTTTTCCTGTTGCCCTGCAATCAAAAAGACCACTAATTATTAGTTTTAAGGACCCAGACTTGCTTGGATCCTTTGGCCTTTTTAGGTTTGTTAACATTTGCAGCGGATTTAACATCAGATTTTATGTTAACAGTTTTCTTATCAGAACTTATACTAGAAGGAACAACAGAAACTTTCTTTAAAGAAGGTTTTATTTGATAATAATCATAGTACAAACTATGATATTCCTTACAAGTATAAATGGAATGCCATAAACTACCACAATGAAAACAAGGATTTTGTGGTTTGTATCTAACAGACTGACTCTTAACTCCTGACTTTGTAGATAAGGAGTTAATATTCTTATTCTTCCTGCAAAAAGAAGCCAGATGGTTAGAACTTCCACAGTTATGACATGCTTTCCTAGGAGCATCAGGAACAGATTTATAGTTATTGCTTTTATTCACACCTTCCTTTCCATTCCTGTTTTTCCTAGGTGATTTTACCTTGTTTGCATTCTTAACATCTTTCAGCTTATGCTTAAGCTGCTTCTTTGTCATTAAGCCTATGTTAACTTCAGCTGTCTTTTCCTGTTTTAGTTTGTCAGAAGCTAATTCCTTTTTAACTTCTGATTTCACATTTTCGGATTTTTCAGTTACAAACTTAACAGGTTTTAACTTCGGCTTTTGCTTATCAACAGGCTTAATTTCTACAGTTCCTTTTTTATTTTCTCCATAGCCTAAGCCCTCTTTCTAGTTTCCACTGCTTAGCAAATTTTGAGTTGTTTTGCCAGAGTTAGTCCAAGTTCTGATAATCTCTCTCTCCTTTTCTAACTCAGTTTTTAGAGATTCATTCATTTTTAGCACTTCATCCCTAACATAAAAAGCATCATCTCTATCCTGCTGAGTTTGATGAAACATGACTAACTCTTTTTCTAAGAAATCATTTCTTTTCCTAAAAGCAAGATTTTCAGAAGTTAATCTTTCACATGTTAAAGTTTGATCTCTATAACTAACAAACATGGTTTTAAGATATCTTCTCAACTCATTAATATCATCAGTATGAAAAACATAAGTAGTCTGAGGTACCTTTGTTTCAGCAGCTTCAGAACTGCTCTCAGAACTTGATTTATCAGCATTTGCCATCAATGCATAGTTCTCCTCACTTTCAGAGTCTGAGGTATCTGTCCAGCTTTTCTGCTTTGTGACAAGAGCTTTGCCTTTGTCATTCTTGGTCTTCTTGCAATCAGGAGATATGTGGCCTTTCTCACCACAATTATAACATTTAACATTAGCGTAATCTCCTCTGTCAGACTTTCCTCCTCTTCCTTCAGATCTTCTGAAATTCTTCTTATCAGAACTTATGCCTTTCCTGGAAAACTTCTTTCCCTTCCTGAACTTCCTGTATGCAATCTTTGTGATTCCTTTCACCATAAGAGCACACAGCTTCATCATCTCCTCATCAGCATCAGTTTCAGGCAAGCTTTCAGAATCTGAGTCATCATCACTCTCAGAACTTGATGACTCAGTATCAGATTTTATGATAAGAGCTTTACCCTTATCTTTCTTTGAGGAAGGTGGTTTGGGGGATTCCTCTTCAACCTTGAGAGCAACTGTCCTTGACTTTCCTCCTTTCCTCTTGCTTCTTTGTTCCATCTCAAGTTCATGAGTCTTGAGCATTCCATAGATTTCATCAAGAGTTGTTTCATCAAGATTGTAGTTGTCTCTTATTGTTGTTGCCTTCAAATCCCAACATTCAGGAAGAGCTAACAGGAATTTGAGGTTTGTATCTTCAAGATCATACTCCTTATTTACTAATGACAAGTCATTCAAGAGTTTGACAAATCTATCATATATATCAGTCAATGACTCATTAGTCCTAGAGTCAAAGTGTTCATACTCTTGAGTGAGTATTGTCTTCCTGTTCTTCTTAACTGTTTCAGTTCCTTGACACCTTGTCTCCAGTGCATCCCATATCTCCTTAGCAGTCTTGCAGTTGATTACCCTGTTTGACATTACATTATCAATGGCACTATGCAATAAGTGACGTACCTTTGCATCCTTAGCAATAGATGCTATATCTTCAGCAGTGTAATCATTCTTTTCCTTTGGTACGGTCATTGCTGCTTCACCTGCAACTACAACAGCGAGCTTGGTAGGTTTGTGAGGCCCTTCCTTGATTCTATCAAGGTATTCTGGATCTGTTGCTTCCAGAAACATGGTCATCCTTACCTTCCATATGGGATATTCAGATGGTCTCAATATGGGAACTCTGATAGTCTCATATCGACTCTGAGTTGATGTCTTTGATGATTCCTCAGTTTTGGTAGGCTTAGTTGGAGTTTCTGTGTCAGACATGATTGTGTTTGGATCTTTAACTGTATGTGTGTTAACAGATAGCTCTGATACCACTTGTTAGGTCACACTTTCACTGTAGAGGGGGTGAATACAGTGTTTATTACAATCAAATCAAACTTCAAGAACTTATGTAACAGAAAACAAACTTTATTTAAACAATAAACTCTGTTACAATCTGGAACTGTTATCTCTCAGTGATGAACAAAATATCACGAGAGCTGCTAGGGTTATAATAAATAATATTCTCGATAATGATAACACTTATAGTGTAAACCCTATGTCTGTGTTTATATACTACACAATTACAAGATAATCGCTAATTGATATGGAATATAATTCTGCTTCCTAAAATATATCAATCAGATATCTTCTATTCCAAGTATTCCATTCTTCACGGAATTCCTTCTTCATGCATATCTCTTCTTATGTTTATCTTGATCTTCTTAACTTTAATCAGCTACTGTCCTTATCTGATCGTCCTTCAGCACTTAAGTTCTGATATCTATCTCCTGATAACATAAGTACTGATATCCCTTAAGTTCTGACTTCCAGTATAAGTACTGATCAGTTAAGTACTGATTTGTTCTGTTCAAATAAGATCTGAAATCTAAACATAAAACATATTAGCCATGACATTATCAAATATATCTAACATCTTTCAAGTGTGAAGTCCTTATAATCTTGAGAATTCCTTAGTGAAACAGTCATAGGCTTCCATTCCTTTGGTAGAGACCTCAGAAATTTTAAGTTGGAGTCCTTGACTTGGTACACTCTGCCATACAACTTCAATCCATTTAACAGTTTCTGAAATCTATTGAAGGTATCATTCAGTGATTCTCCTTCTTCAAAGTGAAAGTATTCATACTCTTGAATGGGAAGCTGCATTTTGTTTTCTCTAACTTGTTCAGTACCTTCACAGATAAGTTGCACAGTATCCCAAATTTCTTTAGCAGTTTGGCTGTTAATGACATTATCAAACATATCTTGATTTAAACCATTGAACAGAATGTTCATGGCTTTCTTGTCCTTGTGAACCTCTTCAATATCTTCATCAGTCCATTCTGCTTTTGGCTTGGGAATAGACTGTCCAATAGCAACTGTGGCAGTTGCAGTTGTGGCCACCTTGTGAGGGATGTAAGGACCATTTTCAATGCAGTTGATGTAGCTTTAATCTTGAGAGAGAAGATGTAGATGCATCTTCACTTTCCAGTGATGATAATTATCTCTTTCCAGGATTGGAATCTTTACACCAATATCCTTCTTACTCATGATGTTAGTAGAATAGATCTTTAAACTCTTTGTAAGTTAAGAGCTTGCTATGATACCAATTGTTATTCCCAAGGAACTAATAATGAGATTTACAGAAGGGGGGTTGAATGTAAATCTCAAAACTTTTTCAAGTTTTGAGCAGTTTCAAAGACTATGTGTTTTGATGAACAAGTGTGTGTGAATTGCTTCGAGCTAATGCAGACAAATATATATTCAAACACAAATGTAAAGAATACAAAAGAACACTGAGATCACAATATATCTCAATGTTGTCAAATTTGAGTCCTTCATAATGTCCCTCCTCTGTAAGTCCATCAATCTTTTTATCATCAAACACAACATGCACAGATTCCATGACAATGTTGGTTCCTAGATTGTAGACCCTATATGATTTTCCAGCAGAATAACCAACAAATATTCCTCCATCAGCCTTTGCATCAAACTTCCCTTTGTGAACAGGTTGATTCCTTAGAATGTAGCATTTGCAACCAAAGACATGAAGAAAGTTTAAAATTGGTTTTCTTCTCTTGAACAATTGATAGGGAGTCATGCCTTTTTCCTGATTGATTAGAGAAATATTCTGAGTGTAACTTGCACAGTTAACAGCCTCAGCCCAAAAGTATGTTGGGAGTTTTGACTCTTCAAGCATTGTTCTTGCAGCTTCAATTAGTGATCTGTTCTTCCTTTCCTCCACACCATTCTGTTGTGGAGTCCTTGGAGCTGAGAACTCATGCATGATCCCATTTTCTTCACAGAACAACCTCATGGTAGAATTGAACTCAGTTCCATTGTCACTCCTGATATTCCTTACCTTGAAATCTGGATGATTGTTGACTTGCTTGATATGATTGATGATGATTTCACTAGCTTCATCCTTTGATCCAAGAAAGTAGGTCCATGAAAACTTTGAGAAATCATCTACAATCACCAGGCAATATTTTTTTCTTGAAATTGACAATACATTGGCTGGTCCAAAAAGATCCATGTGTAGCAGTTGTAATGGTTCATCAATTGCTGATTCAAGCTTCTTACTGAATGATGCTCTCTTTTGCTTTCCTTTCTGACAGGCATCACACAGTCCATCCCTTGAGAATTCCACTAGAGGCATTCCTCTAACTAAATCCTTTTTGACTAGATCATTCATTGTCTTGAAATTCAAATGGGACAACTTCTTGTGCCATAGCCAACTTTCATCTGGACTTGCTTTGCTGAAAAGACAAGTAATTGATTCTGCATCTATAGAGTTGAAGTCAGCCAAGTACACATTTCCTTTTCTAACTCCAGTTAGAACCACTTTGTTATCCTTCTTACTTGTGACAACAAAGGCTTCAGAATTGAAGGAAACAATATTCCCTCTGTCTCGTAGTTGACTGATGCTCAATAGATTGTGTTTGAGACCATCAACTAATGCAACTTCATCAATGATGATATTTTCTTTTGAAATCAAGCCATATCCCATAGTGAACCCTTTGCTGTCATCTCCAAAGGTTATGCTAGGGCCAGCTCTCTCCTTGAACTCTGTGAGCAGGGTGAAATCTCCTATCATGTGCCTTGAACAACCACTGTCCAAGTACCATAGATTCCTTGTTTTTCCCTGTGAGCCACAAAGTTGCTGGGATTTTTTTAAGAAGTGCTTCTCTTCATCTCTTTCAAATTCTATACACACGCTTCTTCTTAAAAACCTTCTCTCTCTTCTATATACTTACATATATACAAGTTTTTTGAAACCCAAGCTTAGCTTCACCCAACCAAGATTTATCCCACCAAGTGAACTCATCCACTACCACTTCCCGGCCTCCCGAAGGGCTGCCCAAGTTCGACCAAAGTGCCAAAATCCGGCCGACCTCAGGCGAACTTTTCCGACCATTTTTCAAAAGTGGTTAGTTTTAGCTTCTTATTTGAGTTCTTTGTATTTAAGCTTTGTACTTAACTTCTCTACTTTATCTTAAGCTCTAATACAAGCTCTCTTATAAAGGAAGTTCTCGGAGAGAACTTAGATTCGAACTCGGAATTCGAATAAGTACTTGATCTTCACATAAATCATTCCAACGAGAAGATATAAAAAGTAAAGTACTTTATCTCCAAGGGGAGATTATATTTGACACAAGTACGAGTTAGCCAATTATTTCTTGCACTTTAATTGGATCTTGGCTAACATTCATTCGTGCTCATAAAATAATTACGAAGTTTAAGTGTAATCCTTTCTAGCATCTTTAGTGCTCTCCGGGGGATTATTACTTGTCTCATATAAACACTTCACAATTTGTCAAATCTTAAAACGGATTGTACGAGTTAGACAATTACTTAACGCTCTTTAATTGGATCTTGTCTAACTAATAACGTACATATAAAATATTACGAAGTAAAAGTGTAATCCCTTCTAACATCTTTAGTGTTTCGGGGGATTATAGCTTGTTCCATATAAACTACTTCGTAATCATCCGTTAAAATTAAGGACGAATCAAATCCACGAGTTAGCCAATTAATTTACACTATTTAATTGGATCTTGGCTAACACATATCGTGTATATAAACAATTACGAGTCATATCGTATAAGCCCCTTCTAACATCTTTCAGTGTTCCATGGGGTTATACTACGATATCTATAAAATACTCGTAATTATTCGTCCAAACTTCGAAAGCACAATCTTAAGCCAATTAATTGCACTTATTTAATTGGATCTTGGATAAGACTCATAAATCTTATAAACGTGCTTGAAGTTAAAAGAATATACGTTGACCTTATAATCGTCAATATACAAGTATACCTTAAAACCTTAAGTTGATATACATAAAGGTAAAATTACAACTCCGAGGTTGTAATTAAAGTATTCTTTGATCTGTAAATATATAATCGAAAGAAGAAGAATACTAAAGAAGTCATAAGCCATAAATGCTTAATATAAAAAGACTTCTCATATTACTCCACCTACCTATTAAATCTATAAAGGAGTAATCATAAAAATACTTGGACTACTATTTATTATCTTAAGTCAAGTATTCTTATTTTGTTTAATATTCTTATTTGAATATTATACTATTTGTGGGCTAGTACAGTAACATACTAGTTCAAAACAAATCTTTTCCTACTTGTTTTATTTCGTGGATTGTCTTATTAGTTTTGTAGTGAGGTGAAGTGACGTGAGGTGATTCTCGTTCTAAGACCCAAGTCCTAGACGTACTAACGGGGAGTTAATAGTCTTCGCACCGTGAAGAAGAGGAAAAACCCAAGACCGGATCACTAAGATCCAAGACCGGCAAAAGCTAAAAAAGCCAAGTCCACACAAAGGTTCTACAACAACTTTGAAGAAATAGCGGGGAGTTATATATTGTTTAAGATAAGTTGTGTAGGTATTACATTTATTTTGAGGTGGTGACCCTTGTGTTACGCACCAAGACAAATACTTGTAAAGGGTGTAAAGGCTTCTCCGCCTACTAAATGAGTGAGTTTATTATAAGGGAAAATCCCGAGTCCGGGAGAGGAGCTCGGGGACTGGAGTAGGGGTGAGCGAATCTATTAGAGGTTGCGCCATCGCGAACCAGGATAAAATCACCGTGTGGTATTTTCTTTCCGTGCACTTTATTTTCCGCACATATAAACTGCATAACCACTCGGTAAAGTTTTAAAAAGGGATAAAATATTTTTAAAATACCACAACAATTTTTAAATTGGTAATTAAGCTATTCAACCCCCCCTTCTAGCTTAAAATAGCCCTCTTACGGGACCTTACAATTGGTATCAAAGAAGTGCTTTTTAACGTGCTTGTTAAGTGATTTGCAGATTTACAGGAACAACAAAAAGCGATCCGGAATGGCGTATATTAATCCCGTTGGATGTGGCGAAGGTTTATCTAGCTCACGACCTCCTCTATTTGACGACACCAAACTTGCAACATGGAAAATGAGGTTTCACATTTATGCTAGATCCCAAAGAGTCAAAGTTTGGATGGCTATCGAAGACGGTGTTCGCATTCCTACCAAAACTATCGATGACATCATCGTCGAAAAGAAGGTTAGTGAATACAATTTAGAGAAAGAAGCCACAATGAATATTTCCGCAAATGCGGAAATGGTTCTCACAAGTGCACTTGCAGAAAAAGAATATAAAAGAGTAAATAATTGCAAGTCGGCACAATAAATTTGGAACAAATTAGTGGTAACCTATGAAGGAACCACTGATATAAAAGATTCTTGGATGGATACATTGATCCAAGAATATGAGTACTTTAAACTCCAAGAAGGAGAAAATATCATCGATATGGAAACAAGATTTACTCGTATAATCGATGAGTTATCTCAACTTGGAAAGAATTATATTCAAAATAAAAAGAATATAAGAGTGCTCAAATCTCTACCTCCTAGTTGGAAGGTTAAAGTCACTACTATAAAAGAGATGCACAACTTAAATGAGTATAAGATTGATAACCTATTCAGAAATCTTTGTGCTTACGAAGAAGATAATGTTCTGGAAAAGGTTGCTCCAAAAGTGGAGGATAAAAAGAAAAATATGGCTCTAAAAGCCATATTAATTGATGAAGATGAAAACGACGAGGAGTTAAACGAGGAAATCCAAAATCTCGATGAGAGTGAAATTGCTCTACTCACGAGACAACTTCGTCGTGTGCTTCAAAGCGAAGCTCAAAGATACGGAAAAGGCTTTCTAAAATCAAATAATCAACAAAGAGTTTTTAACTCTAACGGAAGGCCAAATTACTCTCAAAATTATTCTTCCAACTATAAGAGTAATTATCCGTCAACGAGTTACAATAAAGGCAAAGGCAATCAAAATATAAATACCTATAGTAATGCCAATTCCTCTACAAACCATCCTGTTTACACTCCTCCAAAACCTAAAGATCCATCTCTGGAGGAAACACAAGATGTGTGTTTTGAATGTAAACAACCCGGTCATTATAAAAGAGAATGTCCTAAACTTTCAAAGGAACGAAATCTCGTGGCCGAAAATGGTTGGGATCTAAGTGAAGATGAAGAAGCTCTGGAAGCTAGTGAAGAAGTGGTGAATCTATGCTTGATGGCTCTCGGAGAAGAAACTACATCTAGGGAAGTCTCCTCTACAAATGAAGAGGTAACATCTAACTACATCTCAATTAAATCATTATTGGATTAATCTAATTTATCACTTATGAACATGAATAAGCATGATTTAATTGGACTTGTGGTAGAATATAAAAGTAAATACAAAGATGTTGATCAAAGGCTTCACTTAGTATAGTCCGAGAAAATGAAAATAGAAGAAATACATCACACTCAAAATAAAGAGTATACTCGAATGATGGACTCAAGAGTCCAAGATGAAAAAGGGATTACATCTCTAAAAGATCAAAACCATCTCATCAAGGTTGAAGTAAATAAACTACAAGAAAATATAATCAACCTTGAAACAGAGAATATATCATTAATTCTCAAAGATGAAGAGATGGAACGTGAAAAGATACAACTGAATGATAATATTTGTAAACTTCACATTGATCTATTGAACTTAAAGATTCTAAATGAATCAAATGTTCAAGATATATAAACATCTTATAAAAAAAATCTTGATAAAGAAAATGAGCTATTAGAAACCAATGAGTTTAAAGGTGAAGCTCTAAGGCTAAAAGAAGAAAATTATAAACTCATAGCTCAAATTAAGGATTAAGAAATAATTCTTAACAACAATATTGATGCCTTAAAGAAAGAAAATAAAAATCTTGAAGAAGTCATTCAAAGATTTACAAAAGGAAATAAGATGTTGGATCAAATGGTGCATACAAAAACCTCATATAATCATGAAGGTTTGGGATATAATAAGAATTCTCCTCCTAAAGGAAATACTCAGAGATTTGTATCACCAATAAAGACTTCACCTGAAACACCATCTTATAAATGTTCTTATTACAATAAAATGGGACATACCATTCAATATTGCAAATTCAAGAATGGTGAAATTATGGGAAACATGTATGGATTCGCAAGGAATCATACAAGAAAGATGATAAACGTGTGCTTCATAAAATTATGGAATATAAGAATCCAAGGCAACAATGGTCTCATCAACCAACTATGGTTCAAAATAAAAACACACAATATCATGCAAATGGTAATGCATTTAGAAGACAAAAACCTCTTAGTAGAAATGCTTATGCTACTTACCATGCTAATAATAGATATAACGTTTATCATACTCTATCAAGATTTCATGATAGCTCTAGGTATTATCAACCTCAAACTAGGCCTTATGCATCTAGAAATATTTATATGCCTAATGATGATTATACCATGCCTAGATTCTTTCATAAATCAAATGTTATATATGATGTACTAACCCCAGGACCCTCAAGACAAAGGGGTACCTATAAATTTAACTAATTATGTATGTAGGTTTGTCTTGCCACGAAACAAGACATATGGTACCTTGATAGTGGATGTTCAAGACATATGACCGGTAATAAGTCACTCTTGAACAACATTAAAAAGGTTACCGCGGGGAGCATAATATTTGGTGATAGTAGTAAAGGAAACATTGTCGGCATCGGAGATATCGAAAATGGAAAAGTTAAAATTTCCGACGTTCAATTGATCACCGGGTTAAATACAATCTTCTCTCCATCAGTCAATTATGCGACAATGATTACAAGGTAATTTTCTACACTACTCATTGTTCTATATTAGATAAATTTGGAAAGTTAGTTCTCACTTGCCCTAGAAATAAAAATGTTTATACATGTGACATGAGCAAGCAAGTGAACGTGTACCTAATCACTATAAATGATGATTCATGGCTATGGCATCGAAGATTAGGACATGCCAACATGAAGTTGATTAAGAATATATCAACTAAAGACCATGTCCGAGGTATACCAAAACTAAACTATTATAAAGATCATACTTGTGAAGCTTGCGAAGTTGGTAAACAAATTCGAGCTTCTCACAAAGCAAAGTTTATGGTATCTACCTTGAGACCTCTCGAGCTACTACATATGGATCTTATTGGTCCATCCTATATAAAGTCTCGGAGGTTGCTCATATACGTTGGTAGTTGTGGATGATTATTCATGATTCACATGGACTGAATTTCTCAAAGCTAAAAGTGATGCTTTTGAGTCCTTCTCATCTTTATGTAAAAGGATTCAAAATCAAAAAAATAAAACCATAGTCTAAATAAGGACTGATCATGGTAAAGAATTTGAGAATTCAAGCTTCACCAACTTTTGTGATGAACATGGCATCACACATAATTTTTCCGCTCCATACATTCCACAATCCAACGGAGTAGTTGAACGGAAAAATAGAACACTCCAAGAAATGGCTAGCACAATGCTAAATAAATATCGTCAACCAGGTAAGATCTACGAGTCAGGCCAGACTCTAGGCTCAGGTGAGACTTCTTCGTATATATTTCAGTCTTACTCAATTGAATTTGTGGTGAAAGTAACTTAACTGAAGTTGAATCGAACTTTATCTGATTAATTTGTATCCCTGTAAGATGAATGTTCGGTGATATATTTTTTTTAAAGATATGAGTTAATTCTATTCTGTGTTTGATCGAGTTGAAAGTAGAAAGTTTGAATTATTAATGGATTTATTATTATCTGATGGATTTATTGTTATCTGTTGAATTTGTGATTATCTATTGAAATTATTGTTATCGGATGGATTGGTAATTGTTTGTTTGCAATAAAGTTCAGTCAAGAAATTTGGGGATTAATCTGGAATGTATGATTGCTTAAAATGATCACTTGGTTAAGTTAAGGACAATCTTTCTTTTAAGCTTAATTGGACTATAAATATAAGTGTAAAATATGAGCTTGATAGTTGATAGTATTCTTGTAATCAACAGAACATGCTTGGTTATATTTAAAATCTGTAAGATTGTTTGTTTGAATTAAACCCTTTGAGAAATTGTCTGCTTAAAAATGAAGTCTAAAAATTTGCTTGGTTAATTATGGATTCTTGGTATAAGTTTGACTGATAACATCTGATTGTTGATATACTTAATCCAAGAAAGTTAGTGTTCTGGTTAATTTGATTTTTTAGTCCCTTGATGATTCTGTGTAATTCATGAATCCCTATTTTTTATATGATAAAACTACCTAGGTGTGCTAAAGAATGCTGTTGGATTGTTTTTTTTTAAACAACTATATATATTTGTGCTCTGAGTACCTGTTGATCTCTGTAGAACTATAAGTATATGTGCTTGTGATCTATGTACTATTAAAGGATATTATTTATCTCTTTTTCACAACTTATATACATTAGTTTTCAAATAATACTTTAAAAGGTAATCTGTCTTGGATTGATAAGTCTCAGTTCTATTTTAACAAGTTCTCTGCTAGCACTTTCCTTTAAAAAGAAAAACAGAATCTTGCCTTCATTTTCTGTCAAGAACAAAATGAATAATCAAGGTTAAAATACTGAACATGGTCAGTTACCTCTTTAAATGATAAAATCTGTGTAAAATGGACCCTGAACATGCTAACACTTGATTATCTTGGTTAATTGGACTACTTACATGTTAAAAATAATTATCTGTGATATATCTAATTGATTTAAGACTAATGAAATGTTTAAATGTGTGATCAACTGAATATGCAAGCTGTCCTGACTGAAGTCTTATACATTGAATCTGGTTAAGAAAAGTCTTATTGTCTCCAATCTCTACTTGCCTATCTGATAAAATGTACTTAGTCTATGCATGATGTTTGCTTGGATAATTAATAATATATGGACTTATAGTGCAACACTGTTTACTAGTCTGTGTTTGTTTATACTTGAGCAATTATAAGAAATCAGATAAGGTATTGTGTAGACTGGGTTGTGTAAAATAAATAATACACTCACACACCAGCTGTAATAACCCCAAAAATTTTGGACTTTTTGTAAACCTTATGAATAGTGATTTTGCTGATTATGCTGAATAAGAAAACTTTTCATGCCACACAATGTAGCAGTTCTTTTATTGATATTCTGAGGTCTTATTAGTACTCTATATGGTATACAAGTGTATGTAAAGATCATCATATTCCAAATCCGAACACTTTGATTTTTACCGAAAATCCACCAGATACCGAAAGAATTGAGTATAAGATAACATGATAAAAATGATTTAAATTCAAGGATTTTTAGAGAGGATCATAAAAGGAATATAAAATTGAGAAAGGTTTAGGGGAACCTAAGTAATAAGATCCCAGGTATGATCCCTCAAACGATAAACGAGAACGAAAGTTAAGCGAACCGTATAACAGATAAGCGGTCATTAGCCAAGTAATTAGGGGTTAATCAAAGAGGTTAGTGGATGATGATGTCATCACACCAACAAGAAGAAGACAAGTGTAAGAGGATGACATGAGAAAGATGACATAGGCATGGTGACATAAGCATGACAAAAGGAGGGATTGGTTGGTTGATTGTGAGCCACACAATTTTTACCATGGTAACAATCTAATTAACAACAAAAGGAAGTAACCAAGCTAAACACCACACAAATCATTTAATCAAACTAGAAACATTTTTACTTCACTTTTTCTTCCCTTGCTCTCGGCTAAAACCAGAGCAGGAACTTAAAACTACCATATCTCCTTCAATACTCACTCAAATGTTGTGTTCTATAGCTCTTTGGAAAGGTATTGAGATTTCCTACAACTCTTGTTCACAAGTCTCGTCCAAATAAGCATGGTAAGACCCTCATTTTTACGGTTCTTTAAATCGGACTTTTAGAAACTTCAAAACCTAACTTTGTGTTCTTGATTTCTTTGGAAAGATCAAGCTTGTAGGAGGTTAGATTAAGGCTCCCTAAGGCTTCCTAGCAACTTAACACCTACCAAGGAAGATATCAACTTCAAACCCTAGCTTTGATTTTATGATTCCATTAAGTTTTATTGAAGCATTGTTAGTATTAAGGCTTAATCTTTGATTATAAGTAGTTTTGGTGGATTTGTATTGGTTTTGAATATTGGGTCTTTGATTGGTTGGATAAATTGATAAAACTTGGAGTTGGGGACTGAGTTTGTAGTATGATGGTTGAATATTGTTGTATTGGTGATTGTGAGTGAATTGATGATAATTTAGAGTGTTAATTAAATTAGAAATCGCGTAAACATAAACGTCATAATGCCCGATTTTCCTTAACTGTTATGTTCTTAACTTTAGGACCCGTGAACTCACTGAAAGATTCTAACCTTTGCCATGTTTAGATAGCTCATGTTACGAGCTTCGTTTTGATATGCGGTTTGCTCGAATCCGATGAACGGTTTAGGAGAAACGACCATTTTAAGTAACGACATTTCGTGAACGAACCATTACACCTCGCCTTACTTTGAAACCTTGGTTAAGGCCCTTAAATGACTAATTGGAGTATTAAACAATTATGTAAAGTGGATTAGGCAGTTGGTAGGGTACTTGCGAAAGAATCGCCTTAAAATTCTTAATGGTTAATTTATTAAAAATGGTGGAGCTGAGGGTACTCGAACGACTTATGTGATTCGTTAGGCGTAGAAGTGACCATAAGTGAACGTTAGGGTTCAATTGGTTAAAGTCTAGTTTCTTAAGCGACCGGGGTTTAATTCCGACTTATGTTGTTGTTCATAGGTTATCAGACCCACTCTAAGCTTAAATCTATCCGGGAACACTCAGGCAAGTTTTCTACCCGTTATACTGTTGTTGTGATGTATATATGTATATGCATTATCTTGTGATAAATGCATGACTGTTATTAGCAAATTTTTTGATATATTGGAGCATGCTGATATGTATATATGCATGTCTATTTCATAATCTTGATATCTGATTGTTGATTCAAATGCTTATAAGTTGCATAATACCTATGCTAGAGATAAGCAGTAGTTGCGTATACCCTTAGTATAAGGGACCCAAAGGTGAACATTTTCTAAACCGGGAGTCGATGTTCCCGAGTATAATATATATATATATATATATTTATATATATATTGATATAGTTTTCAAAAATATTAATCAAATAAGGTTTATTCGATAACTTTATTTTATTTAATGAATATTATTTTGAATATTCATTCGAGGACTTATGACTCCGCTTACTTTATTTAATGAATATTATTTTGAATATTCATTCGAGGACTTATGACTCCGCTTACTTTATTTAATGAATATTATTTTTGAATATTCATTCAAGGACTTATGACTCCGCTTATTTTATTAAATAATATTCTTTATTTTGATAAAGAATAATGTTTCGATAATCAAACTTACTTTCGATTATTCAAATAAAGATCTTACTTTCGTATAAGTATATCTTTGGTTATTTATTATTCATTTTAAGTATGAGTTTTAAAACTTCAACTTCAATTATTTTTATAGAGATTATCCTTTATGGGAATATTATTTAAATGATAATATTCAGATATTTTCTAATATATCGGGACTGATTTATTTCATTAAATCAGTATTACTCCAAACATTCTTAAAAATGTTTTTGAGTCTTCAAAATGATTTTTAAAGGTTAGAGCGGATCCCAAAACTCGTTTTCAAATTTAAGATCTTCCTTTTTGAAGGGGACTTGAATACTGGCTCAAAAATCTAAGGGATCCGGCTCTGTGGTGTATTTTATATTCGCAACGAGGTTGCTGTTTTGATAAATGAATTGATTACTTACCCAACATTCGGGAAGTAAGTCCATCTATTTGAGTCGGCATAAGCAACATGGGCTCAGTGGGCGTCCATGAGTGTAAGTGGCTCAGTGGGAGTCCATCAATGCGTAAGTGGCTGAGTGGCAGTCCAGCATAGTTCCTAATGCGGCCAGGGTGATGACCAGTGGGGAATTCGTCCATCTACTAGTAGAAAAGGTTACTTATTGGTATCTTTGCCTGATCAGCAAGATATCAAGTTTATGCCAAGGTTTTCTCCTTTCCAAATTCATTGGATATTGCAACTCCGTTTATAATTTTCATAACAGAGGTTTTCAAGGAGTGTATGAAATGTATATATATATATATAGGTGTATATATATATATCGGGACTTAATGAAGTATCTCGTAACTTCATTTCTTTCAAATGATATTTCAAAGATTGAATCTATTCAAGTCTTATCTTGTAGTCTCATCAGTGTGATGAACTTTTGAAACTGATTATAACTTGAACGGTGGTAGTTTAAGTAGTATTTGGAAAAGATATAAGTATATTGGAGTATCTTGTAACTTCGTCTTTTAAACTTATATCTTGTAAATGATTATCTTATGCATGTCAAAGATTTTCAGAAAAACGTTGAGACAAGGTTAGATATATGAGATCACCTTGCAACAATATTTTTATATAGTTATAAACTGGAACTCTGTGTATATTATACATGTCAGAGGATTTCAAAGATTGTGAAAAGTATATATGTATATATATACTGAATATTTTGCGACTTGGTCGCGTTAAGATAACAAACTTGGTTCATTTCTTTTTGACCAAGACTTTCATGAGTACTATGAGAATGCTCATATATTGTTAATTATTATACATATTATTTCGGTGGGCTTGTTGCTCACCCTTGCTTTCTTCTTTCATCACACAACAACAGATAGACAAGATGAACAGGATCAAGCTCCCAATTCGTGAGAGGTTAGGAAACGTTCCGCAGTTTCCTGTAGGCGTTGATACCGTTGTAGCTGAGGTAGGAGCTACTAGTAGGCTAGGCTTTCAACTTTTGTTGTGCCAGACTTATGTATATTTATGAATTATAATAATGGCAAAGAATATGTAAATTATTCGGAAACCTTTTTATGGTGAAATGGTTTATAATTGTGAAATAAAATGACTTGTGTTATTTTTGGTATTCATCTCTGAGACTATAACTTGTGGTGTGTGTGTATATTGTGGGGTCACAGTACGCAGTAGTTGGTTGACTGTTAAGATTAAGTATTGATAAGGGAAATGGAACTCGTGACAACCCGAATCCCGGACCCCGGATTTGGGGGTGTTACACCAGCCCTCACAGTAAGACCTGGCAGTGGAGCCTTGAGCATCCTTGTATCTGGATCACTGCTGTGATTAATGGCCACTTAGAACAATTAGGTGACTTTATATACCTTACTGCATTTAAAGTGTTATATCTGATATAAATGATCTGAGTATTGTATTGCCTTGAATGCTTGATGAATTAAATGAACACTGATTGTGTATGCCCTGTTATGTGTTTAATGTGCATGACATTCCTTTGGTTGCATATGATTAATAACATAGTTTCTTGAGAAATAAATGTAACAGATTTTATTTACATTAAAACTTAGTTCTTCTTTCAAACTCACTTCACACAAAGCTCATCCTTAAATACTTCTGCACTAAAAGTACAGTTCCTGTGTAATAGAGTAAACTAGGATATCAACTTTATGTCACACAGTTTCTAAAATTTGTACTTATGTACTGTGCTGTTTTCTAAAGTAGACACAAAGACAAAGAATTAATACAATTCTTTATTCTCTGCTGTAAAAGTTTATGAATCTGTGTATATGTGATGCATTACATCATTCATTCATATGCATCATCTTAGTATCAATTAATAAAGAACTTGGACTTTTATGTAACACAGCCATGCATACATTAAATGTTTTTCACTATTCATGAACAGTAAACAATTTCTTAAAATCTTAATTTTTAAAATCTTTTCTCTTTGAATCTATGTTAAATGGTTATATATATGCATATCTTGTATGCTGCATTCACACACACTAGTTGCATAAACTCCACTTCACTTACAACATGAACCCAAATGCTAACCCTTTTCACCCTAAACCAAGACCACTGATTGAAAACCCATATCTTCTTGAAGATATGGAAAAAAATTAGTTTCATCACCACAAAACCTCTGCTTTCAAAACTGTTCAATCTTCATATCCTAAACACTATCACAAAAGACATTTTCCACCTAAACAACTCAGAAAGGGATACAAAAATCACACCATTCCTTTCTACCAAAGCAGAAAGTTTCAGAACCCTCATTCCCCTAACCCTAGACCTCCTAAACCTTTGCAAGCCAAAGTATACACCAGAAAGGCCAACCTAAGACAAACACCAAACATCTCTATGAACACACCAAAGCCCCCTCCACCAAAACTGTCAAACCCCTCCAACTCCAAAAAGTTTCTTGAACTTGTCAAAAATGTCCAACCTGGCACTTGTGTTGATGTGAAGGGTGAAGTAGAGTTCATAATTAGAAGGGCTAGGTGGGATGGTCTCATGTATAACTTAGGTAAGCACTACTGCACACACCTCATGGGAGAGTTCTATTGTAACATGAATGTCATAAAAAGGGTAGATGGCATATTGCATTTCACTACATCAGTCAACAGAAAGGTCATTTGTGTTGATAATAAAAACATTAATAGGGCACTGCATTTACCTTTGCATTTGTGTGAGTTATCTTGTGAGGATATCTTCTCTCTCTTTGTTTTTAACAAATCTGAATTTGAACTAATGCTTGGCACTTTTTGTAAATCTGACATTCCTGATGATTTATGTGATATTAATTGTGGTATTCATTTCAAACACTTCACTGGCACTTTTCAGCATATTGCTCTAATCATTAGGGCAAATGTTATGCCAAAACCAAATCAAAGTAAGTACTTTGATTTATTTGATATGAAAATCATGTATCTTTTATGCACAAACAAAATCCATTTCAACATATCTTATGTTATTCTTCTAAACATGATCAATGCACATCTTGTAGATTATATGCCTTATGGTATGCTAATCTCATCTTTCTTTGCCCTTTGCAACATTAACATGCCTGAAGCATTTTCTAATCTTGCTGATTCTCAAATCACTATTGAACACATTAGGCCACAAGTGCCCCTGATGCACTGTGAGCCTCAAGAGGCAACTCCCACAGTTATTCCTCAACTCATTAGAGAGGAAGATGTGTTTCTATCTAAGTTTGAGTCTGTCAAAACCATGTTTCATGAACTAAAACTTGAACTTAAGAGGGTTAAGGAAGAAAATAATGAGATTAAAGAAAAAGTAGGAGCATTAGAGAGTCTCACTGCCTCTTGCAAACATAGGATTGCATATTTAGAGCATTTGGCTGCATCTAATCTAGGAACTCCTTGCATGAATGATCATGACATTGTCTCTTCCTTTCAAGTCCCTATGCATGATAACACTGCTATAATTCATGAGTTAGAAGAGGTTAATGTGGGTGCTAAAGGTCAACTGATTGATAATTTGCCTGATTTGGTTCATATCTGTGATGCTGCTGGAAATGTGATTGGTTAACTTACCTGATTCTGCTATGTGATGAAGTCTGCTCTGTGATGTTATGCTGTTACTTGCTGTTATGTACCTATTTTGCTATTATCTAATGTATTTGTAACTTATCAGACTTTGTGTTGGTTGTTGTTTGTAATCTTGAATTGTTTAACTTTGTTTGGATTTGATGGAGTGTATGCACTCCTTAGGCTTTGTAATCTCTTAACACAGGTGCAGAACTTTGTTCTATTTAATCAGTAAACCACACTGATTGATATGAACACTTTTGTTCTATGTAATATACTCTACATTCTGTTACTTCTGGTGTTGCATACTCTATCATTATTATACTACAAGTTTCCTCTTAAACTCACTAACCATTCTATGCAGGATCAAAGTCAAATCTGATTTTAAACATTTCTATGTTTTCTGGCATAAAAATATAAGTTTGTGAAATCTGTTTCTCGTGCAGGATTTAAGATCTCATATATAATCACTTGCATTCAAACAATAAACCACAGTACTTAAAAATCACAGTTTTGTTCTTGCAGATACCCCAGTACTTTATTCTGATATAGCTAACAATTATGTAAATTGTTGGCAATTACTTTCTATGTCAAACTAATTTGCAGGAAATATACATCTCTAAGAATCTACCAATATATAGAATTTGACAAAGTCCAAAACAATGCATTCCAGGAAAGCTCATGTTAAAGGTATAAAAGGTGAGAAGAACATTATCCTTTATATATTTTATCTATACTATTCACACTACTCAATGTACAAACCATCCCAGTTACCATGCTAAAGGTATGTGCACCTTATTCTCAATTTCATTATTAGCCTGAAGTGTTAAGAATAGTCTCTGGTTAGTCAATCAGTCATACTAGATTGTCTTAGTTGGTCAGCTTTGTAAAATCTGTGCTTAGCTACTGTTGTTACAATGGATCCATTCAAGACATAATTGTAGTTTGTATTAGATCTTGTTAAATGTAATGTCATCAACTAGTCTGTATTAGATCTCAAAATGTATAAATTGTTACTTAGACCTAGAAATAGACAAAGATTATATTAGTATTAGATTTTGTACCAAAAGACTAGATTGTATTAGTGACAGTTCTTGTAATTTATGATTGCAGAATTATTTAGTCTAGATTGTAAAACACTAAGGCCTTGTTCTTATGCATCAAGATATACTCCAGACTGAAATTGGCTTAGTACAAGTTGTCTAAAGTTACTTGCAATCTGTCAAAATGAAATGAACTTGCTAAATCTTAATTAAATGATCTTTAAATATAAGTTCAAACAGGCGGCTAAATCACACGATCATGAAATTATTCTTACAAAAAAAACTATTTTGACTACAATATTTGGTAATCAAATTGAAAAGGGATCAACTACTAATAAATATTGGCTATTAAACAATACACCCTCTATTTTAAATCAAACCATGCATGCTTAAAATAATTCTTCTATTTTTGATTTGCTAAACTGACTATATCTTAACAGTATTACATCAATTGTTTTCCTTCAATACATGCAAAAACAGACCAACAATATCTTGCATCTAATTCCCACTTGATCAAAACACATGTACTTGACTAGATCTATGATCAAATTGCCATGCTTACCTAGTCAATACTTTTAGATACAACTCTTCCTCATAAATATACACTCTTTTTGGCATTTACCAAACAAAAGGGGAAGAGAAATTGTGATCAATTTGAACAATTATAAGAGATTTGGACCCCTAATTTCCAATTTTTAGAAAATTGCTATCTTTTTGATATACAAGGATCTATTTGTGCTTTTATTATTGTATGATACATCTAACAAAGTATTTTGCAGGATCTCAAGAAAGAGATTTAATCTCTAATTTCATAAATGCTTTATGTGCAAAATATTTTTTCAAAAATTCATGCATGCACCAAGGAAAAGCACACACTATTAATTTTATGTTTATTTGGAAAATACCAAAAAGGGGGAAGATTGAAAGGATATCTTCGATATATTATTTATTTTGGTATTTGTACGATTAAACATAAAATTAAGAACACGTAGATCCTCTCCATCAGGACATGAATTTAATTGATCCAAATCAGTCAAAAAGTCAAACTAGCAAAATCATATCTTTTAAATAGATAAAAGAGATATTCCATTTTTGCAACATATCAAAACTATATCTTTATGGAATATATCTCTAAGGCAATATGATCAAATAAGAAACATCAAGATATGATATTTCTTAGATCTGTGTTGCAACAGGAATATAGCACAAGCTCGAATAAGGAATATTGCAGAAATATTCTTTAGAGGTCTCGTGCTATATCAAAAATATTCAACTCTTCACTCCAAAATATATCTCTATATATATTAAAAGAGTTTTATTCAAAAATTATTAATATTCAAGGTTGGAATATTAATATCCAGTTCTTTCGTTTCGTAAAATCAGCATTTCTCGGAGAAAATTGTTCAAAAATACTCAAACATATTTCCATCATCAAAATATATTTTATATATTAGGAAATATATTTTATGTATTTATACAAGTCAAAACTTTGGTCAAAAAATCCATCTCCTTTATTTCAAGACCAACGATATTTTTATTCGGAAGAAAGGCTGACATAACAGTTTCATTTTTAGATAAAATATTCCACATGCTAGAATGACTTGAAATTTGGTATGGATTATTTAAATTTTATTTTCTAAGTATGGTAAAAATTTTATAACATTCAGAGAATTTTTGTCCGGGCACAAAAATCGAGGTAGTTGGTCCCATAGTTGACCATGTTTGACCTAGTTACCATTTACTAAAGTTGATCAAACTTTGCAGGACATCATTTTATAATATTTAGGTAATTATCATATTTTTTATAAAATTTATTTAAGAGTTTTTGGGTGGTCATAATTAATGGTGCTTAATCCTTAATTAAAGTAATTAAAGAATGATTAAAAGAAAAGGAAAATATATATTTAATATATATATATATATATATATATATATCAGCTGAGATTTGAATGAATACTAGCTTGTGCTTCCTTCCCACTTGCAAAGAAATACAACCTACTTGCCATGTCATCAATCCATGTGATACTCTCCATCCACCATTCATTCCTTCTCAAATCTCAACCATTCAATCCACCCAACTCTTCCTATAAATAAACCCCCACCCCAACCCATTTTCTTCAAGCTAAAGAACCACAAAGTTGCTGGGATTTTTTCAAGAAGTGCTTCTCTTCATCTCTTTCAAATTCTATACACACACTTCTTCTCAAAAACCTTCTCTCTCTTCTATATACTTACATATATACAAGGTTTTTGAAACCCAAGCTTAGCTTCACCCAACCAAGCTTTATCCCACAAAGTGAGCTCATCCACTACCACTTCCCGGCCTCCCGAAGGGCTGCCCAAGTTCGACCAAAGTGCCAAAATCCGGCCGAACCTCCGACGAATTTTTTCGGCGAACTTTTCCGACCGTTTTTTCAAAAGTGGTTAGTTTTAGCTTCTTATTTGAGTTCTTTGTATTTAAGCTTTGTACTTAACTTCTCTACTTCATCTTAAGCTCTAATACAAGCTCTATTATAAAGGAAGTTCTCGGGGAGAATTTAGTTTCGAACTCGGAATTCGAATAAGTACTTGATTTTCACATAAATCATTTCAACGAGAAGATCTAAAAGGAAAAGTACTTTATCTCCAAGGGGAGATTATATTTGACACAAGTACGAGTTAGCCAATTATTTCTTGCACTTTAACTGGATCTTGGCTAACATTCATTCATGCTCATAAAATAATTACGAAGTTTAAGTGTAATCCTTTCTAGCATCTTTAGTGCTCTCTGGGGGATTATTACTTGTCTCATATAAACACTTCGTAATTTGTTAAATCTTAAAATGGATCGTACGAGTTAGATAATTACTTAACACTCTTTAATTGGATCTTGTCTAACTAATAACGTACATATAAAATATTACAAAGTAAAAGTGTAATCCTTTCTAATATCTTTAGTGTTCCGGGGGATTATAGCTTGTTCCATATAAACTACTTCGTAATCATCCGTTAAAATTAAGGACGAATCAAATCCACAAGTTAGCCAATTAATTTACGCTATTTAATTGGATCTTGGCTAACACATATCGTGTATATAAACAATTACGAGTCATATCGTATAAGCCCCTTCTAACATCTTTCAGTGTTCCGTGGGGTTATACTACGATATCTATAAAATACTCGTAATTATTCGTCCAAACTTCGAAAGCACAATCTTAAGCCAATTACTTGCACTTATTTAATTGGATCTTGGATAAGACTAATAAATCTTATAAACGTGCTTGAAGTTAAAAGAGTATACGTTGACCTTATAATCGTCAATATACAAGTATACCTTAAAACCTCTAGTTGATATACTTAAAGGTAAAATTACAACTCCGAGGTTGTAATTAAAGTATTCTTCGATCTATTAATATATAATCGAAAGATGAAGAATACTAAAAAAGTCATAAGCCATAAGTGCTTAATATAAAAAGACTTCTCATATTACTCCACTTATCTATTTAATCTATAAAGGAGTAATTATAAAAATACTTGGACTAGTATTTGTTATCTTAAGTCAAGTATTCTTATTTTGTTTAATATTCTTATTTGAATATTATACTATTTGTGGGCTAGTACAATAACATACTAGTTCAAAACAAATCTTTTCCTACTTGTTTTGTTTCGTGGATTGTCTTATTAGTTTTGTAGTGAGGTGAAGTGACGTGAGGTGATTCTCGTTCTAAGACCCAAGTCCTAGACGTACTAACGGGGAGTTAGTAGTCTTCGCACCATAAAGAAGAGGAAAGACCCAAGACCGGATCACTAAGATCCAAGACCGGCAAAAGCTAAAAAAGCCAAGTCCACACAAAGGTTCTACAACAACTTTGAAGAAATAGCGGGGAGTTATTGTCTAAGATAAGTTGTGTAGGTATTACATTTATTTTGAGGTGGTGACCCTTGTGTTACGCACCAATACAAATACTTGTAAAGGGTGTAAAGGCTTCTCCGCCTACTAAAGGAGCGAGTTTATTATAAGGGAAAATCTCGAGTCCGGGAGAGGAGCTCGGGGACTAGAATAGGGGTGAGCGAATCTATTAGAGGTTGCGCCATCGCGAACCAGGATAAAATCACTGTGTGGTATTTTATTTCCTTGCACTTTATTTTCCGCACATATGCATAACCACTCGGTAAGTTTTAAAAAGGAATAAAATATTTTTAAAATGCCACAACAATTTTTAAATTGGTAATTAAGCTATTCAACCCCCCCTTCTAGCTTAAAATAGCCCTCTTACGGGACCTTACAGTTTCAGATACTAAGCATGTTAGATATGAATGTACTTTGACAATTGTAGTTTTGAATTGAATGTGTTGGCATGCACAATGCATAGACATGTTAATAAATTTTGGATAGTAACAAGATGTTCAGATATTTCCAATACTGATATTTATTTTTCTGTAGATGTTGGTTTTTATAACAATCACAAACCTACTGCTTTTAAATTGTCCTGTATTATTAGTTACAATATTATGCATCTCTTCTAATTGAATTCTTTGACAAAAAATTATCAAAATTTAAATAATATGCCCCTTTTTATTCATCAATATTGCCTAATATTTCAATGTTAATAACATCTTAATGTCTTTGTAGCACCATTACGGCCTAATGTGACATAAGTATCCTACTAGAATGAAACTTATCAACAATGCAATGTTGTCTCACTCTTCCTTCAATTTGAACTTCTCATTAATCTGGTACATTGTCATGGCCATTATCTTTAAAAACAGAATATACAAATATTTTCAATAAGTTCTTGCATTGCTCAAAGAAATCATCATCTGTAATCACCTGCAAACTGTTATGTACATGAAAACCCCAGTGTCGTAGTAAAATCAATAGTTTAAGCGTCCAAAAAAATTTGAAACAACTTATTCGTTTACAATGTACAATTTGTTAAACTGTAAACATGTAAAGGTTCGATTCTCCTGATATCTCTTACACGATAGGATTTATAGCAACCATTTTTTAGTCTAATTTTTGTTTCATTAGGCGTTATGTTCACAATAAAATATCATCAAACAAATCTTCAATCCAGTGCTTGCAGTCTGTCAGTCGAAGTTTGAGGCACCAGATTAAGGCCAAATTTTGAGACATGGTTATTAAGTTAAAATCTGAGGCTTCAAGCGTTATTCTGTTAGGCACTACTCCATGATAGTTAATTCTTCATATTGTACCTTCTCATTAGTCTACTGAATTAAGCTAAGTAGCCAGTTGTTGGTCCACTATTAGAACACACACGTGCTCTTCTGCATTATTGGATATCTTAGGCATTGTCAAACATTTATAAAATAACCACTGACCATCAAACTCTGCATAGTAAAGAGAGTATATCAAATTATTATGGCTCATTTGGATGCAACATATTTGCGAGTAGCTATACCTGTTAAGCAAAATATAAATGAGGTACTTTACATGTTATACTATTGAACAAAGTTTTTTTATTGTTACTAAGGTCTCTTCTTATGATCCTTAAGAATACATGTAACCATTAAAAATGTTAGTACACATTTTGTTTAATGCTCAAAACATTTTGGAGAAGAAAATCCTTTTATTTATATTCAAGTGTTTTACCAAGCAATAGTTCCCGTAGTTTTTTTTGAAGTAATCATATTTTTTTGGTGCATCTATATGTTTTTTAATTGTTTGTTAATATAATTAAGAGGATGATCATTTTAGAATATAGTGTCGCAATTCTTTTCATTTATAAGAAGGATTATGGTGAATTTATATATTTTTTATTATCCGATAATATAACTATAAGGGTGATTATTTATTTGTTTACGTTTCTAAAATGTAGGATAATAAGCGTGCGTAGTGCGGGTAAAAGTCCCTATAATTTATAATTCTTCATGTACGGTTCTTGACTATTGATTTTCATATCAACATTGGATTATAAAGTTTAGTTTCTCACAATACGCAATTATGCCTATTACTTTTGATGTTGTAGTAAACATGTTCTAAACAACTAAAATACCATAGAAAAATATGTTGCCGCAATTACGCCTACAACATTCATCGAATAACATGACCTCCGGTACCTATTTTATACCCCCTTTTATCTTCAACACTATTATGGAATTTAAACCACAAGGCCAAACAAGAAAATATTATATCAAGCCCCCTTCTTAAAATTTTCAAATGGCAATTCCTAATACATATGTCCAACATAAATATAGGTTGTACACCATGTCATGGATAAATATGTAATCAATCCTAGACCAATCCAAGAATCATGTGAAGAGATTTGTATCTATACCAAATAAAATTATTGAAACACTTCTATAAATATTTAATTTGGTCTACAAACCTAATGAATTCCTAAAAACAATGGTCTACATATACCTATAATCTCTAATAAATGTCGGCGAACAATTGAAGATCAAACAAACAATAAGAAGTTCAAATATCGGCTCAATATCTACATTCTGCATGATCAATGTACTAATACTACTCCAATTTCTATTTATGTACTATTTCCATGTTGTGGAAGGCACAATATTTAATTTAAGTTCTTAAATAATTTACATTGTCTATAGGCACACTTTCAATCAATTATCCTCGAAGATGATTAATAACGATGAAATATAGATAAAAAAATCCACATATTCTTACATCATTAAGAGCAATATACAACTGAACTTCAGTCTCAAACATATTAAAATAAACGATAAGTAGAACATGTTAAAATCTCAAAATTTATTTAGATTACATTATATCCAAATATTTGTGATTGAATTGTCCATCAAACTTCCTTACTTGGATAGTTACATCTCCCATATATTGAAAGACCAGCTCACTATGAAGTCTCAATTAGTTGTATAGAACAAAACCATTCCATCCCTTTCCAAATCGACAACAATGCATCTACTTCACATCCATTCTCACCCATCACCAATGTTGTAAGGGTTCTTTTTATCCACATTTTGTATGCTGGAGACAAATTTATTTTTATGTATCGTGTTTAGTAAGATTGTAAGGTGATTCATACAAAGTAAAAGAATGTATTTAAGAATTAATACAACTAATCTTATATGTATGTTGTTTAAAGTTAAAAAACCAATCTCTATACAACTCCATGGTTGCGTTGATCTAGGTGCGAGTCTTTGGCAACCACTCTGAATGTCCACAAATCATCATCCACATCCAAACCTACATACTCTACCATAAATGAAAAATAATTAAAATATGAAACATAATAAGACTTTTATAAAGAGATATTACTCTGAATTACCTTCAGTACTATCACTCAAAGTACCACTGTTAGAAACATTTATACCCTTCATACCCGAATGATTTCCTAAAAGAAACAAGTTATAAGAAACTGACTTTACTATTTCATCATATTTATATAACAAATTTAACTGTTATTACCTTCTGACATTACATCCATGATATCATCAATCTCAATTGCTTCTTGGTCACAAGAAGGAAGCATAAAATCTTCAATGTGGTAAGTTCCATTATAATAACGAAAGTGGTTCATGCTTTGCGTATCATAAAGAAAAAGTTCAAAGTCAGAACTACCCAAATATTTGAAATTCAATAAATAATCCTTATGTACATCATAATTTCGCAAAAAATGATTCATCCCATAAATCTTTTTTTCCGCATAATAGAATTGAAATTTTGCACTCATTCCATCGTATAGAATGATTTTTAAGTTATTGGTAAGTTATTTACCATGATGAGAGAAAAACACATGCGGTACTTCCTAAATAGTAAAGTTATTAATTAATGCAATACCTCATTTTAATGATTGATTTTTTATAACACAAAAAATATAAGCATACCAATGCCCCGAACTCTAATGTATAATCTATAATAATCTTAAAAAAATTGCCAGAATATTGGACATCATCTATCTCACCTGCTGAAATCTAACATCAGAAACAAATTCAAAATATTAAATTTTAAACCACAAACTATTAAGAACAAAGTACCTACAGATGACCCCTCTTTTGGAAGGACAAATTCATCAAATATAGAGATTTTAAACTTTAGTGGTTCTGGAGTGTAACACCCCAAATCCGGGGTCAAGTTTGGTGTTACTAAACCATTATTACATAAAGTAAAGAAATAAATAAATAACCCCTTGAGTCCGGATATTTTACAGGTCATGGTATGAAACAAGAATCTAACCTTCTACAACTCACTTCAACTATAATACACGTATATATACCTTTGAACTAATGCTCTTGTCACATTCTTCTAACACCTTCAACCTCTCGCAACGGAAACTTCTCTAACTTCTGCTGTCTATCAAAGCTATTCACTTTAGTCCTTATCTGTTTCTGGCAGAAATAAGAATTGACAAAGCAAGAGTGAGCCAAAAATGCCCAGCAAGTATATAATTTGAGTTTCAAATATTAATTTTAAAGAAAACTTCCAGACAAAATCTCTGAAATATTTTGAAGGGCGAAACACGAAATCATTTGAAGGATATATCTCGTTATCTTAAAATCAATTTGATTTGCATTGCTATGAATCACTTAGGACATAATGACATTTTTGTAAGAACTTTAGAGATCGCGTGTTTTCCAAATAGCTTCTGGTATCATCTCATAATTGAGCAATGGATGCAATAACTATTCATAAAACGACGTTCAAGAAATTCCTAACTATTCAGTATCCATCATTATCGACTAAGTTTCCATAGACTTAGCCTGCTAAACCAGCCTGATAAGGACGGGTTGAATAATTAAGAAGATCTCAATTCATTCAAGATTCTAATTATCACTGAGCAACTAATGCTGCAGCAACAATCTGAATCTCAAATATATTTAGAAACATTGTAATTTCCCGAAACTGAGGGCTAAGAAAGAATAACTTTAACCCATAATCACATTTTACTTCAAGAGGGAATGCCATTAATGGCGAACAACAATAAATTGGACTGAACACTAGAAACCAACATATGCACTATAACCTGCTGATCAGTCAGGAGATAGTGCGGATCTATACCCAACTGCATAGACCCAACCAACATATGGGGCACCCAGGCAACTATGGCCTAAAGGGTCCGGTCCATCTCCGGCCCATAGGATCCAGCTCATCACTGGTCCTTATATATATATATATAGTAACTATCCAGTCCGTGGAGTATTTTGATATCAAATCATTTTGATTTCAACACATCCCAATTTAGGGTTCACAATTTAACCCGAACGAATGGGTATTTGCTCAAGAGAGCAATCGAATTATAGGAACAATAATTAAAAGAACTGGCATAATAAGAGTAATTGCAGCGAAATATAAAACAGTTAACTATTATGAACTTAGAATAGGAGCGAATAAATATTTGCAGTATTTAAGGAGAAAAGTTAGGAATACTTGCATAAACAAAATTATTTAATTCAGCGATATGTTTATCGATTCTAAATTGAGAATAGGGAAAGCAATACTTGCATGATAAAATTTAAAATAAATTTCACTTGAACAATAAGTGATGATAGGGATACTTGCAGTATTTAAAAGAAAGTTCGGGAATACTTGCCTCAATTGAGAATCCCTCTGATCTTTAACTAGTTGACATATCACTCAGTCCTGTCTCCTCTGTACTACCCTTGACGAGCTACTTAACCTTTCTTATCATTTACCTTCTTAGGTTATCTTTATCCCAAATCCACTTGTTTCAGTATTACACGAAATCAGGCTTCACTTCTACCATCTCTATCTGGCTTTGAACGTCTCATACTATATGCATCTATCATAAATAATGCTATTCAATAAACTGACAATATATAATTGACTAGTCTATACACTTATCCCTATCGTCTACCCGTCCGATAATAATAATATATAAGAATCACATCTCATTCAGATAGCATTCAAAAGACATGCTGACTCATTATTTGCATAATACATACACATAGGACAGGTAATCATATTATCCAGATAACACGTAATCATGTAATTCACGTAACATATAAGTTGAATCGTCAAAAGATAGGTCTCGATATGTTTAGAGTTGAAATTGGGTCAAAAAGAACATTTTATCAATCAATTACCGACTCAGGATGATTCGTGAAACAAACATCCTTTTAATATAAAAGAATTTAGGTCTCGAAAATATTTTTAATAGAAGCAGAATATTTTTCTGAGTCTAGAAGCGTTTGTTTCGTATCAAACGGATGAACGGTTGATTTATTATGAATTTTTGAACATTTTTCGGAATTAAAACGGCCTCCGAATCATTTAATAACTAAATAATAAGGGTCGAATACCTAAATATGACTTTAAAATAAAATTTTATAATATTTATCGAGCCTTGAAAATAATTTAAAATAATATTTTAAAGCTCGAAACTATTTTTCGGAATTTGTAAATCAATTTTAAATAATTAAATCTATTTATTAAATCAATTAAAATTAATTAATAATTAATTAAATTAATTAATCAAATAATTATAAATTAATCAATTAATTAAAATAATTAAAAACTAATTTAAATTAATTAATAAAATAATTTCGATTTATTTTGAATAATTAAAATAATTTTTCCGAATTCAAAATAATTAAATAAATAATTTTTCTGATTTTTAAAATAATAGAAATATCATTTTTTAGAATAAACTAAACATCAATCTGGTGTTTGCAAGTATTCAAACTAAAGTACAAAATATGTGAATTATGCAAAAGTTGGGGGACCAAACGACATTGTGGTCGTCTTCCCCGACGATACCGGCGGCGACGGCGACGGTGACACCGCCGGCCGGTTCGTTTTTGCCCAGAACGTCTCCAAATTCATCAGAGCTGTAGTACTAATTGCCAGGGACTCCCCTATGGCCTTCAATCCGGAGAACAGTCCGCCAAACAGCCGGAAAATCGGCTGGAAACTTATCGTTTCCGGCGGGTTTCTCTTTTCCGGCGACACCGATTTATCAGCCCAACATCAAAACCAATTACATGAATCAATTTGTCTTGTGACGATCTACACTCCTGTAACCTCCAAATCTCCCCAGAATCAACCAAATTAAAATCCCCAAATCGAGCATAAACCCTAAATTTATGAATTTATAAATTACCAATCCTCAGTTGATTTTGATGCTAAAATCAGATAGAACGGATTGAGGGCTTCACAACGGGTATTCATACTTGTGATTTGGTGTTCAATAACACCTCCAAAATTGACTTTGATTATCAAAACTCTTCAAGAACACCAAGAACACATATTCAAGAAATTTTCAGAAAATTAAACCTCAATTTCTATATGATACTGAACCCTATTTTTGAAGTATAATATACCAAATCGACCAGAAAAACATGCTCTACAACATGGAAGCATCAAATCACATCAACAATATCAAGAACAAATTTTCATAATTTAATTACCAAATAATTCGAATATAAATAAATAAATAAGAAAATTACCATGATTTCTGGGCAGAAACTGATGATTGATTCAGAAAGAAGATTTCGAGAGCTTCGTTTTGATATGCTGCACGCCCGAATCGGAGTTCGATAAAGCCTTCGTTCGTGTGTTTGATTCCCGGGAACGTATCGGTTTTCTCGGGTTTTCTCTGTATTTTCGGTATTTTAACTGGTTGCAAATGAATAAACGGAATAAACGAAATAAGAAATAGGCTATTTATATTTATGGAATTTTGGATCGTTTTGGATCGTTAAATTAGTTACTTAGCCGCTAAGTAATTGCAATAACGATCCGATTTGATATCAAAATTGGATAATTATCCAAACCGGGCTTTTTATAAAATACTTTATACAAAAATAATGTAATAATATCCCGTCGTTTGAAAATACGGATTTCGTTGGTTCACCGAAATGATTATCGTATCGAAAAACTTGCGCCGGGCCGCGCACGGGTCAAACCGTAATCCGGATCGAAAAAATCAAAACACGGAAAATGTCCGGAATTACCAGATTAGGTTAGAAAGGAGTTTTCGGAAGAGTTTCGGGTTGTAAAAATGTAAAAACGATTGAAGTCGGACGATTCCCGGCTTTACAAAATAATTTTGTAATTATTCAGAAAATAATTAATAATTTCATAAATTATTATAAAATCATCTAATACTCCAAAAATTACCAGAAAAATACCTTAATTATCTATATTTTATTCTGGACATATTAAAATTAACATACTCACATTTTATTACATACAAACATCCAAATATTATTATCAAACACCAGATAATTCACCAAAAATTCATATAACATTCACATAATAATCATATATTGATATAAATAATTATACGATATTTCCCAGATGTTACATCCTTCCCCCCTTAAAAGGATTCTGTCCTCAGAATCACGCTAAGGAATAATACTAATATTTTTCAAGTATATAACTTTCATTTTCTCAGGTTAATCTCTCAACCTCATAATTTTTCATAATTTTAACGTATAATACCAATCTTTCCTTTATAGCCTCTTGCTAATATCATATTTTATTTATTGCTTGCATAACTCAATTCAACTCTCCATCTCCTATATATACTGGAGCTAACCTACTCCTTCCGAATATCTACAGATAAACGCCTTATGAATGCGCTGTATGAGTAACGGTGAAGCCAACTCACTTCTACTTATCATGTCTATTTACTACTTAGGAGGAACAACATAACACATCTTAATTCTCTTTTTCTTTTTAATTCTAATAACTCGTGCCTACGTGTATTTCCAATTGTTACTCGGTGTTGAATCTCGTCCTCATATGTTTCTTCGTTCAAATAATCTAATTTGTAATCACTTCCTATCGCACTAAGGTAACCGTTCCTGTAATTTTCTTCTTCATTTGTAAATAATACACGGGAACCGGGGCGCATTGGCTTTCTGACGTTAACTATGATATTCCCCAAGTACCTTTCCTATAATTCCTCGGTCTCATTATTTTAATCACAATTTAGCGATCTTTCACTGACATTAAATCTGTCAGTTACTCACATAA
Source organism: Apium graveolens (assembly GCF_009905375.1). Lineage (NCBI taxonomy): Eukaryota > Viridiplantae > Streptophyta > Magnoliopsida > Apiales > Apiaceae > Apium > Apium graveolens. Next base: position 22,924,789 of record NC_133649.1, on the reverse strand, counting down.
CCTGAATCACCCTTCATTTTTATACGTAAGGAACTAAATTACCTTTCTCAGCTATATACATTTAAATATCTTATGAACTCGTTATGCCTATAACAAAAGGGTCAGCTCATTCGTAACCGTTATATCTATCTCATTGTCTTGATGGACTAACTTGAGTTATACCAATCTGATTTTCTTTCTAATTTTAACAATTTGCGATTATGCACCTTCTATTTTCCTGACTGTTCAACTTTACTTCTCGTGTCTCCTTCTGTTTGGTTAATCTGGCCTATAATTGTTTTTAATCGTATTCAAGAACCTTTAGTTGGTTTCTTGTACTTTCACTCCGTATCCACCCGATATACTAAACTCATGGCGTTTAATGCTTCAAAATGTTTTGAATATATTAAAACTAACAATTAAAGAGGCAATCTTGACCATCGCATTTAACTCACCATTTTGTAGTATTTTTCAATTTCTTTTTAATTATTAACAAGTAGATTCATCAAGTGAAATCTTTTACTCTTTAAATGGAATATTAATTTGGAATAGAATGAACCATAACTTTATTCAAAACCGAATTCTTGGTACTAATACTAAATTTTGTTGTCATATCAAATTAGATATCAATATGAACTTTGATGCTAACAACATTCCATACTGAACTCAACACCAATCATCTATATTAATACCACCTTTGATATTTAACAACAAAATAAGTATCAATATATTCCAGAAGTCGGATCAAAACCTGCTCTCAATTTCTAACTTTTCCTATCCCTTTATCCATTCCCCTGCAAATTTAGTGATATTCATTTTTTTTTCTTCTCAAGACATCTTTCTCTGAATAGATCTTGCTTGGTTGGTAATTAATCATACTTTCGTAGCTCATAATTAATTATAACCAAAGTTCATACCTTTGAAGCTTCGAACGCAGTTGCTAATCTCTTACCTTTCGCATGCATACCTTCTGGTGTTCAACTTGGTCTTCCTTAGTTCTGGAATGGGCGAGGATGTTATCAATAAATACAATTACACTATCCAATTACTCCTGTACATTATGTTCACTTAATCTTCAAACTTGCAATTTCTAATAATCGATGCGTGACTTCATAACTCCTTTCTCTTTTCTCCATGATTGCTTTTGTGTGTAGCGCGAAGTACCCCTTTATTTCATTATTCTTTTCATTCCATATTTTTGAAGTTTTCCTTCACTCAATATCTCATTCCCACTGGGTTGTACGATACAGGACTTTTGACACCAGCTCGACTCATACAGTAACCGCCAAAAATTATTACCTCATTTCACGAGGTAACCTTGGTAAATCATTCGTTAGAATCTTCAGGGCTTAACTTTAATTATGGAGAACTCCGATATGAGATTCATTGTATCATTCTTCTCTAATAGTTTGCCACGAATACTGTTGTTTAATTTTTCCTACTTACGCGCATTCTTTGAATGAAATTCTTATCTTCAACTTCCGATGTTTTACTTCATTCCCCTATTAATTCTGGCATATCTGATGTTCACAACATATATCTTGGACTATTTTATAACATTTCTTTATCATCCTTTTGATTCCCCTTCTTTTCTTATTTAGTTCTTGAAAATTTTCCTTTTACTAGCATGTACCAATTACTTGCTGTTCCTCTTGTTTATCAAAAGAGCATATTCATTTAGATAAAGTCTCACACATGTCTATGGTAACATCACGCTAATTCTACTAGGCCTTTTTAATTTACGGTAACGCCATTACTTTTTCTCAAATTTCTATATCTTTCATTTTGGATCTGGAGATTATGTTAGAGCTTGACTCAATCTAATTGGAATCGATTTCCATTTAACTAACCATTAGTTGGCAAAGTGGATCAATCAACTCCTTTAAATGATCACTTAAACCAAGTGCTAACTAGCTAACTGGAATCAAAGACCAATTACATAAGGTCAGTTTGGTCATAACAACTTTCTCAAGAACCGAGATTGCAATTATCTGGAATGCTGACGAGAATGACCATATACTTCTTTGTTCTTAACTATAGAGTAATTTCTGAAAATTTGGGCAGCACTTCCCCTACACCATTGACTACCAGTCGGACTCAAGCCGACACCATTAATCAACCAAATCATCAATTCCCACAATTCACCTTTGATCAGCATCTAACTAGTATAACATATCTCTTTTTAATTGGGATTGGATCTGAAACCCACAATGATTCATATAACCACTCTTTTCTCAATTCTTTCAGAACATTACAAAATTTTATTAATAAGATTTAAAATTTATCTCGTGTCTCAAAATTTTATTACGCGAGTATTTTGACTTATTTATTGCAGTTATTAGTTGCGTATAGTTACTTTTAAAAAGTATACCGCATCCTTCTATTGGTCACACTAATTATTTATTGTTGACGATAGGCACTTAATTTTTATTAACTATTCTGTTTATCTTTCAATAACCACGCACGGTTTTCATTACTATCGTCGCAATCTGGTAGAACCTTAATCGTTATATCGTTATTTCTTAAAAGGTTTCACCGTTGAATCACCATTGCTTTATCTCTACTTATGGTTCCGCATCAAAATTTCATCACTGACCCGAGTATGAGCATTGAATTCACCATCACTTATTTACGCAAGTTAGAGAATTTCATAATTTCTTGAAGAGCACGTTCGCAGTTCGATTACATTTAAGATTTCTTCCATCATGAATCTTCACGACAAATATCTTCCCGCGACGAAGGGTTGTTTCACGTAGTAATTGCATGTCTGCATCATTGTTCAGAATTTCCTTGATCTTTGGTCATCGTCCCAATACTCGTTTGCTCCGTCTGACGCACACAACTTACTTCCTTATTTTGTAATTGATCAAATTATTACGGTTCACTAACGATTCATTCCTCATCAAAATCTTCCAATTCGAAGTGCATCGTGTTAACGTAATCTACCGTACTGATAAGATCCCTGTAGCAGGAAAAACTGTCTGACTTGATATCTTCGCCATGTCCACATTTGTCGGTGTATCTATTTTCCTTGCTCGTAGATGTCCACCATTTATCGATTTGCAGTCGTATCTATGTTTGTTGTATAATTCCACGTATCACACTATTTCATTTCTTTTGAAATCGTCAGAGAACAGGCTCTACGCAAGAGGAGAGTGTGTGAATAGGATTTTGAATGAAAAGAAGGATAAGGAATAACAATTACAACAAACAGTTGGAAGAATCTGTAAGTCATTTGAAGGAAGAAGAATGACTGAAGATTTAGATGTGAATGAGACAACCATATTCGTACTCAAGATGGCCAGTCTTTCATGCTATATGGCATATAGCACATGATTAGGTGGCGTCCCACCCGACTCTTCATCATTTTGACAAAGCGTCATACCACAACACTATTTGTCTCAATCAGAAATCAGTGATTTGAGGAAAGAAACAATTCAAAAGGAATACAACAATTTTCTTTCGTCTTCACCACATATGATTTATCCATAGAAGAAACTTATACGAATTCAAGAATCAGGAAGAACATATGATATCATGTTAAGAAGAGGAATTTTGGTGTTGATCACTTTCCACGCTTCACCTAATTTTGCCTTCAAAACTAATCGAATGAGAGATTCACAATTTGGGTCACATTATAACTTTTGAAATGTCGTCTGGAAAAGCCTCCACATTAAATGCTTCAATGATTTGATCATAATTGCGTCCTTGCGAAATTTATAACTACTGCTTCGGATTTCCATTTATGTCGCATAAAATAGCCATTGATCACGCATTGCCTCAACTTCGACGATCAGGATTATTATTTTTCACCAATCTTCTGAAAGAGTCTTCAATTTCCTTCAATCATCCCCGGTCCGTTCGAATCACCATTTTCGTTAAGTTTTAATACTTTCACGAATAATGTTTTAACATGTTAATTCAATTATTGATATTATTTAAACAAAGATTACTCTCGTCTTTCACGAAAATTTTAAACCTTCTCCCTGTGGGGGGGGGGGGGGGAAATCTACTTAGTCCCTCAAACTAACAACACTGAGTCTATATCCATTCTTCTTTTTAGGTCATTTTCTGTTTATAATAACAAGAACATAAATAGTAATTCGACAACCAATTTGTAAAACTCATTATTGTATGATCTGAGGTTTAATATACCTATGATGTTGTGATATTCACCTTGCACTTTCTCATCAATCCTATCTTACTAACTCCTTATCGGATCTGCTAATCCTAATTCGCACTCAACTCAATTTATCCTGAATATGCCTAGGGTCTTCTCTATCTTGTATGATCTATCATTTCTATCCTACTCTCACCTATTCTTATTTCAGTGACCAATAACCTGCAGCTCTGATACCAAACTGTAACACCCCAAATCCGGGGTCAAGTTTGGTGTTACTAAACCATTATTACATAAAGTAAAGAAATAAATAAATAACCCCTTGAGTCCGGATCTTTTACAGGTCATGGTATGAAACAAGAATCTAACCTTCTACAACTCACTTCAACTATAATACAAGTATATATACATTTGAACTAATGCTCTTGTCACATTCTTCTAACACCTTCAACCTCTCGCAACGGAAACTTCTCTAACTTCTGCTGTCTATCAAAGCTATTCACTTTAGTCCTTATCTGTTTCTGGCAGAAATAAGAATTGACAAAGCAAGAGTGAGCCAAAAATGCCCAGCAAGTATATAATTTGAGTTTCAAATATTAATTTTAAAGAAAACTTCCAGACAAAATCTCTGAAATATTTTGAAGGGCGAAACACGAAATCATTTGAAGGATATATCTCGTTATCTTAAAATCAATTTGATTTGCATTGCTATGAATCACTTAGGACATAATGACATTTTTGTAAGAACTTTAGAGATCGCGTGTTTTCCAAATAGCTTCTGGTATCATCTCATAATTGAGCAATGGATGCAATAACTATTCATAAAACGACGTTCAAGAAATTCCTAACTATTCAGTATCCATCATTATCGACTAAGTTTCCATAGACTTAGCCTGCTAAACCAGCCTGATAAGGACGGGTTGAATAATTAAGAAGATCTCAATTCATTCAAGATTCTAATTATCACTGAGCAACTAATGCTGCAGCAACAATCTGAATCTCAAATATATTTAGAAACATTGTAATTTCCCGAAACTGAGGGCTAAGAAAGAATAACTTTAACCCATAATCACATTTTACTTCAAGAGGGAATGCCATTAATGGCGAACAACAATAAATTGGACTGAACACTAGAAACCAACATATGCACTATAACCTGCTGATCAGTCAGGAGATAGTGCGGATCTATACCCAACTGCATAGACCCAACCAACATATGGGGCACCCAGGCAACTATGGCCTAAAGGGTCCGGTCCATCTCCGGCCTATAGGATCCAGCTCATCACTGTTCCTTATATATATATATATATAGTAACTATCCAGTCCGTGGAGTATTTTGATATCAAATCATTTTGATTTCAACACATCCCAATTTAGGGTTCACAATTTAACCCGAACGAATGGGTATTTGCTCAAGAGAGCAATCGAATTATAGGAACAATAATTAAAAGAACTGACATAACAAGAGTAATTGCAGCGAAATATAAAACAGTTAACTATTATGAACTTAGAATAGGAGCGAATAAATATTTGCAGTATTTAAGGAGAAAAGTTAGGAATACTTGCATAAACAGAATTATTTAATTCAGCGATATGTTTATCGATTCTAAATTGAGAATAGGTAAAGCAATACTTGCATGATAAAATTTAAAATAAATTTCACTTGAACAATAAGTGATGATAGGGATACTTGCAGTATTTAAAAGAAAGTTCGGGAATACTTGCCTCAATTGAGAATCCCTCTGATCTTTAACTAGTTGACATATCACTCAGTCCTGTCTCCTCTGTACTACCCTTGACGAGCTACTTAACCTTTCTTATCATTTACCTTCTTAGGTTATCTTTATCCCAAATCCACTTGTTTCAGTATTACACGAAATCAGGCTTCACTTCTACCATCTCTATCTGGCTTTGAACGTCTCATACTATATGCATCTATCATAAATAATGCTATTCAATGAACTGACAATATATAATTGACTAGTCTATACACTTATCCCTATCGTCTACCCGTCCGATAATAATAATATATAAGAATCACATCTCATTCAGATAGCATTCAAAAGACATGCTGACTCATTATTTGCATAATACATACACATAGGACAGGTAATCATATTATCCAGATAACACGTAATCATGTAATTCACGTAACATATAAGTTGAATCGTCAAAAGATAGGTCTCGATATGTTTAGAGTTGAAATTGGGTCAAAAAGAACATTTTATCAATCAATTACCGACTCAGGATGATTCGTGAAACAAACATCCTTTTAATATAAAAGAATTTAGGTCTCGAAAATATTTTTAATAGAAGCAGAATATTTTTCTGAGTCTAGAAGCGTTTGTTTCGTATCAAACGGATGAACGGTTGATTTATTATGAATTTTTGAACATTTTTCGGAATTAAAACGGCCTCCGAATCATTTAATAACTAAATAATAATGGTCGAATACCTAAATATGACTTTAAAATAAAATTTTATAATATTTATCGAGCCTTGAAAATAATTTAAAATAATATTTTAAAGCTCGAAACTATTTTTCGGAATTTGTAAATCAATTTTAAATAATTAAATCTATTTATTAAATCAATTAAAATTAATTAATAATTAATTAAATTAATTAATCAAATAATTATAAATTAATCAATTAATTAAAATAATTAAAAACTAATTTAAATTAATTAATAAAATAATTTCGATTTATTTTGAATAATTAAAATAATTTTTCCGAATTCAAAATAATTAAATAAATAATTTTTCTGATTTTTAAAATAATAGAAATATCATTTTTTAGAATAAACTAAACAGCAATCTGGTGTTTGCAAGTATTCAAACTAAAGTACAAAATATGTGAATTATGCAAAAGTTGGGGGACCAAACGACATTGTGGTCGTCTTCCCCGACGATACCGGCGGCGACGGTGGCGGTGACACCGCCGGCCGGTTCGTTTTTGCCCAGAACGTCTCCAAATTCATCAGAGCTGTAGTACTAATTGCCAGGGACTCCCCTATGGCCTTCAATCCGGAGAACAGTCCGCCAAACAGCCGGAAAATCGGCTGGAAACTTATCGTTTCCGGCGGGTTTCTCTTTTCCGGCGACACCGATTTATCAGCCCAACATCAAAACCAATTACATGAATCAATTTGTCTTGTGACGATCTACACTCCTGTAACCTCCAAATCTCCCCAGAATCAACCAAATAAAAATCCCCAAATCGAGCATAAACCCTAAATTTTTGAATTTATAAATTACCAATCCTCAGTTGATTTTGATGCTAAAATCAGATAGAACGGATTGAGGGCTTCACAACGGGTATTCATACTTGTGATTTGGTGTTCAATAACACCTCCAAAATTGACTTTGATTATCAAAACTCTTCAAGAACACCAAGAACACATATTCAAGAAATTTTCAGAAAATTAAACCTCAATTTCTATATGATACTGAACCCTATTTTTGAAGTATAATATACCAAATCGACCAGAAAAACATGCTCTACAACATGGAAGCATCAAATCACATCAACAACATCAAGAACAAATTTTCATAATTTAATTACCAAATAATTCGAATATAAATAAATAAATAAGAAAATTACCATGATTTCTGGGCAGAAACTGATGATTGATTCAGAAAGAAGATTTCGAGAGCTTCGTTTTGATATGCTGCACGCCCGAATCGGAGTTCGATAACGCCTTCGTTCGTGTGTTTGATTCCCGGGAACGTATCGGTTTTCTCGGGTTTTCTCTGTATTTTCGGTATTTTAACTGGTTGCAAATGAATAAACGGAATAAACGAAATAAGAAATAGGCTATTTATATTTATGGAATTTTGGATCGTTTTGGATCGTTTTGGATCGTTAAATTAGTTACTTAGCCGCTAAGTAATTGCAATAACGATCCGATTTGATATCAAAATTGGATAATTATCCAAACCGGGCTTTTTATAAAATACTTTATACAAAAATAATGTAATAATATCCCGTCTTTTGAAAATACGGATTTCGTTGGTTCACCGAAATGATTATCGTATCGAAAAACTTGCGCCGGGCCGCGCACGGGTCAAACCGTAATCCGGATTGAAAAAATCAAAATACGGAAAATGTCCGGAATTACCAGATTAGGTTAGGAAGGAGTTTTCGGAAGAGTTTCGGGTTGTAAAAACGTAAAAACGATTGAAGTCGGACGATTCCCGGCTTTACAAAATAATTTTGTAATTATTCAGAAAATAATTAATAATTTCATAAATTATTATAAAATCATCTAATACTCCAAAAATTACCAGAAAAATACCTTAATTATCTATATTTTATTCTGGACATATTAAAATTAACATACTCACATTTTATTACATACAAACATCCAAATATTATTATCAAACACCAGATAATTCACCAAAAATTCATATAACATTCACATAATAATCATATATTGATATAAATAATTATACGATATTTCCCAGATGTTACATGGAGTACGCTGGAGAGCAATTGTATCACCGATTTTAATTTTCGTATCTTCAAGAAACCAATTCCACTCCTTATGAAACAATTATGTGCCATAACCCCACTTTACATGAATAGACCATTCTTGATCTTTAAAACAAAATGTTATGGAAGTAAAATTTTCATATAACCCAATTTTCTCGCAAATATCATAATTCATAATTGGATAGTATGAAAATATTAGGGGCAACATAATAAGAAAAACCATAAATTTTTACTGTCAGCTCAGAAGACCTAAGATGTTTTCTATCATTTTTACCTTTGTGAAGGCAGTGCCCAACATATGTTTGCCTTCAATAAGCAGATGATGATTGTGCAAATATTAACAGTAACATTATAAAAAAAATGGTACCGAGTTTTTCTAGATCAGTATCAGTTCACGGCAAATAAGAATTCCATTCAACTTCCGTATATTTCATTTGCACAACATACAAATTGTATACTTAAAAATTAAATTGTGCTCCTCTTACATATTCCAATAGAACCATGTGGCAGGGCTTGATTGTGTAGATGGTCATCATGTTCGACAAATCTTGGATGCTCTTTGATTTTTTGGGAAATTTTTCAATCCAAATAATCTTTAAAGGTCCCTACAACTTAACCTCATCAGATAGGTGACTACCATAGTCCACATAAAATGGCAATGTTAGATGCTAAATGAATAAAATAAACAATTACCATAACAAGTATATCAGGTAACCATTTCCCATCTTTCTTCAGCTATATTTTCTTCAAAACTATATTTAGATGCCTTGAAAGAAGGCAGACTTTCCAGGAGATGTATGAATTGCTTAATAGAACTGACATGAGGTTGAAGTTCATTATTTAGGTTGTTCAGAAGAAAATGTTATCAAACAACTCATCTTCAATCTAGCGCTAAGAGGCTGCCAGCTGAAGTTTGATGCATCAGATGAAGCCCAAATTTTGATATATCGTTAAAATCTGAAGGTTGAAAAGTCATTTTGTTAGGCACTAATTCATGATAGTTAATCCTTCATGCTGTATCTTCTCATTAGTCTACTTACTATTATTATAATATATTAATCCTCAACTTGATCATCAACATTCTGTTTTTCATCATTGGACATTTTAAGCATTTACATTATGCACTATTGGACATCTTAAGCATTATCAAACATTTAAAAAAATGTTAATGAACATCAAAATCTACTTAGTACAAAGAGTATAACCGAAAGTTATGACTCATGTAGATGAAACATTTTTGACCACTAACTATACATGTTATGCATCACAATTGAGGTAATGTACATGTTATTTAATTAAAAAATATTATGACTGTTAATAAGTTCACTTCTTATAATCCATAACGCCGAAATCTTCTTGGTGAAGAAAATCCTGGCGATGATTTAAGTTTTTAACCAAGCAATAGGTTCATGTAGTTTTCTTTGCAAATGATTATTATGTTTTTTGGTGCATTTTTATGTATTTTTAATTGTTCGTTAATATAATTAAGAGGTTCATCATCTCAGAATACGATGTACTGATTGCTTTCATTTATCTTGCAGAATAGGTTGCATATAACATTTTACGTTTAATAAATTGTCGGATATTAAGCTTGCGTAACACGGGCAAAAGTCTCTAGTATAATATAATAAAGATTAGATAAATATTGTAGATAGTGTAAAATTCATGCGATGCACAGATTATTTCTAATATTATACAATTTTTAAAAATTATTTTGAATTGAAATTTTTAAGATATGAAATCTATACATATCTTATAATTTTTTTAAGTCTCTATAAACCCACCTAATTCTCGATAAACTATGAACTTATATTTCAAAACATCGGCTGAAATCTCAAGCTTCAATTTGATGGGTAAAAGAATCTTAAGCTTGATATGCTTTGTTCGAAGCATAAATTGAGTTTGTTGATTTGATTTGACAAAACAGGGTCCTGGTATGAATGGTATGAATTGCAGTCGGTGAACATGAAGCAATAGCATAACATGAAGTAATAGCACAAGGGAGGTAGATATTGGTGCGTAGAGTGTACTAAGATCGGATATTCTATAATTTTTTTTTATAAAAATGTTCAAATAAGTAAGGATAATTAGGTAAATTTAACGTGTATCTAAAAATAGGTATTATACCAAAAATTTTAATATTTCGTCTATTATATAATAGTATACATAGATAGATAGGCGGGGATAGCAACGGGTCGGGTATGAATCGGGTATTGTAAAATCCAAATCCTAATAATTTCGGATATAAAATCCAAATCAGTCGAGTTTCGGATCAGATAGGCTATTTTCCAGATTTCCAAAATTATGAATAATATAATCAAATTTAATATTATATATATATGCAAACACCATTAATTATATTTAAATGTTAGCTAGAACTGAAATTCATTAATCAAAGTAGTCAAACACAAAAAGACATAATATTTAGTATTTCATTACATATGAATTTTGTTGTAAATATTTAAAAAGTACATCTTAAATAATAAAAGTCGATATAGAAATGAAGAGTTATAATTTCCTAAATAAATGTAACAATTTTGACATTAGTCTACTACTACTCGAATAATACAATAAAAATATGTAAATTACAAGTCTAGATCTAAAATATAACATATTATATATTATTTATGTGTCGGGCTTTAATCGGGATCGGATTTGAATTTCAGATCGCGTATCGGTCTAGTATCGTTGAAATCCAAATTCAAATCTAAATTTACAGAATTCTAAATCTAAATTCAAATCTAAATTTACTTAAAGGGTTGTTTATTTACAAAAAGTTTTTCCAGTTTTCTTTTTCCAAATTTTCTAAATTTTTTCCAATTGTCTATTTCTAAAAAACTGCAGAAAAATGAAATTAACTTAAACAAAAAAGTAGAAAACATATATCAATATATCTCAATCTAGAATATATAATTCTTTAATGCAGTCAATGAACATTTTTCAATAAAAATTATATTATGAAAACTTAATTTTAAATTAAATAATTATTTTTATATAATTTTCAATATTTGTAAAATATATCATCATGATAACAATTTATTTGTTAATACTTCATTAATTATTAGGAATTTTTAAATTTTATACGACTCCATTTTACCTTTTTTATACAAATGTATTAAGATTAAAAATAATACTAGTATTACTATTAATAATATTAATATATTTACGTATGTTACATAATAGTGCAATATATTAATAATTTTTTTTGGCTAAATATATATTAATAAATTTATCTAAGTCTTACATAAATATAGAGCATTATATTTATGTTTTAGTTTAGAAAACAATTAAAAACTATTTTTCACAGTTTTCTAGTTCTTAGTTATAAATTAAAAAATTTATGTTTTCCATTTTTTGAGTTTTCATTTTAGAAAATATCCAAATTGGACATATTTTTATATTTTCTTAGGAAAAAAATTTCTGAAAAACCGATGAACTAAACTTTGCAATCGACCCAACTAATGGTACATGGTTTGGTGTACGTGTTTTAAGCGCATATACAAAAAAAAATTAAACACTATTATTCCTAGATTGCTAGCTATTTAGAGAGAGCTCCGAGTTTACAAAAGTATGATTATATTAATATATAATATACATATTTATTTCATTTTTATCATATATAATTATAAATTTTAATTGTCAAATTAAAATATAAAGTTGCCCAATTTTTTTATTTAAAAAATTATTATAAATTAATGAAATAGTTCAAAGTAATTATGTAGTAAAATTACACTTATTCAAAATTATTCTAAAGTAGAATCAAATTAAAATTATTTTATTTTCAAATTTTAAGTACTAAACCTTTTATAATTATACTCAAATATAATTATTATTCTACTTTAGTATCGAGTTTTATATTTTTAAAATAAATTTTACAATTTGTGATGAGATTTCATAATAAAATTAATGGTTCTCCCGGACTCACATATAAGATGGTCTTCTCTTGAACATTGACATATATATATATATATATATATACTAAGCTATATTAACCGAAATGGGTTATAATTTGGTAACCCTTATTTTGGCGGGTTGATTATCCTGACCTTTGGATCTTCTTAATCATGATAACCTTTGGATCTTATTAATCAAATGACCAGAATCAAATAAATCCAAATATTAACATAATACACAATTCTCAGGTTCGAATCCCAGCAACGACAAACTATATTGTCATTTTTGTACTATCCAAGTTAATATGTTCGAACCTTACGGAGAAGAAATTATAAACACTATCCAAACAATCTCCAAATTCTCCCGTCAATAACAATTATTTATAGTATTATTTATAAAGATATAAATAAGCAATTTAGCCAAAAAAAGATATAAATAAGCATATACTATTTTACATAATTTCATCATTAAAATTAAGAACTTTATTCAAATTTAAATTATCATAAAAAATGTTATAATTCTATTTTAATTAATTTTATATTTTATCAAATTTTATTAAAATTATAGACAATATAAAATTATAGACAATATAAAATTATATTAAAAATATTAATGAAGACACGTGCGTCGCGCTGGTTGTAAAGGTAGTGTTTGTCTATATATATATATAATTTGGTCTACCCCCATTTTGGTTTGCTTGGTTATCATTTCAATCACGATCATCAGTCTTATTAATCAAGTAATTATGACCGTTAAATCTACATAGGAATACACAATTTTAGATTCGAATCTCGCAACGACAACATTTTTTATTTATAAAGCAACAAATAAGGTTTCAAGTTTGAATCTCACCAGCAAAAAGTATTTATGTCATTATTTATACAAATAAAAATAAGATTAATGATTCAAATCTCATCAAACATATATTATTTTATAATTTATAATACACATTCAAATGTCTATAATTCTATAATAATTAATTTATATATTTTATTTAATATACTAAAATTATATTAAAATTATAAATAATATAAATGATAGAGTAATTGGCACTTTGTTACTCATTTTCTTGGACATTTTTCCGATTCGGGTCTATATATTATGTTTGTTTGCAAGTTGCACCTTTAACTTTGAATATAGTTTCGTTTTACACCACTGGACTGTTTTTGACTGTTACATCAGGGGTAAAATCGGAAAAAATTTGGTCTCTAAGTACAACTCGCTGGATACTTCGATATCTCAGTCCAAACCTATAAATAAATTCATGAATCGATTGTAAATGACTGATAAGTGGCATTTTATACCACTTAGAACGTCTTATAATAGCTTAAATTGATGTCTTGAAATCAAGTATTTTGTGTATTTGATGCGTTTTTCTAGTGTTTGTGCATTTCAGGGTATTACTTGGATTTGTGGAGAGATTTCATCAAGAATAAGCCTTGGCATGTGTTTGGCATTGTAAGTGGGAAGTTAGGAGCAGAATGCAGCAAAGAACGGGAGCAAAAATAGAGTATTTTCCAGAAGGGGTCTGAGCGCCCGCTCACATTTGCTGAGCGACCGCTCAGGAAGCTGTGCTGAGCGGCTGCTCAGGGACGTAAATTAAAATTAATATTTTAGACTCCTAATTCTGTTGACCTTTCAATTTCTGAGATAGCTGGGTTTTGTGGGACTCGTATATAAGTAGTTTTTAGAGACGTTTCACGTGGTGTGGAATCGTAGTATCAATCGAGGAGCAAGGAGATAAGGAAGAAGACCGTTTTAGCACATCGCAATGAAGAGGAAGCATAGTTTCTTGTGATTCTTTATTTCGTTGTAACAGTGGATGCTAGTTTTCTTTACTTTGAACCTATTTACTCTTGTGACGTACTCTGGTTTAATATAAGTAGTTTATTTAATTATTCTCGTGTGTTATTATCATGTTTTCATATGAACCCATGGTGACGATGAGTGCTATCATGGGCTAATTGTGATCATGGGGTCGTAACGGGTTTGCTATGGAATTCTTTAGTTAGTTGTTTAATACCTTAGTGTGTGATGATTGTATGATATCTAGTATTGGTTGTGCTTATTTGTCTTATGTGCGTCGCGAACATATAAGATAGGGTGTTAATCTCTTGTGAAGTGACAGTGGATCTTGAGATTTAGAACTTGCCATAGTAGCATAGGTTCATGTATGTGTATGCATGATTAGTGGGTAACTCTAACCGTTTTACTTGCCCTGTGTAATCATAAGGAATAACTTGTGCTTAAATCGTTATGTTGTCAAATTCTGTAGACATATAGGGTCTCAATATAATTGATGCCTATTCAACTTCTGTCTTAATTGTGGATGCTTGGTAGAATGGTATTAGTACAATGAAAGTTGGCTTTTATCAGTTTCGTGTTGTTCGATTAATATCATCACCGTTACATGCTAAGGGTAATAACAATAACTATTGAAGGAAGTAGTAATAAAGTTGTGATCTCATGTGTGTTTAATATTGTTAATTCAAGTGTCAATTAAGTGCTTAATTCTCATAGTTAATTGTAGTTAATAATTAGTTAATCAAATCTAAGCGTTATTGTCTTGATATTGAGAAGTAATTATACATTGGTGAGTGAGTGTTAATTGGACATAATTAGTCTGAGTCTCTGTGGGAACGAACTAGAAAGTATTCTATATTACTTGCGAACGCGTATACTTGCGTGTATTATTAGCACGTGTTTTCTGCCCTAACAAGTTTTTGGCGCCGCTACCGGGGACTCGACGTATTTGTTTAGTTTAAGTACTTATCATCAGTGGTCATTAGGACTCATTGATTAAAACGTGTTACTTATTGTTTCCGGTTGTGTTTCAGGTAATTTGGCGAGCGTTTATGCAAGCACGTTCTCGTACTCGCAAGAGGACTTTAGATACGGATGAGGAGACAGACGAAGTTCTTGGTATTCCGGAGAAGATAGATTTTGAAGATTCCGATACAGAGAGTGAGCAGAAAGAACCAGTAATCATGGGTGATCGTATAGTTCCGGCAGATCCAGCTCTTATGGACTTTTCTCAGCCTAACATTTGATGATATTCAGTCAAGCATCCTTCATCCGGCTATTCAGGCTAACACTTTTGAAATCAAGCCGGGCACTATTCAGATGGTGCAGAATTCTGTTTCTTTTGGAGGTGCTGCTACTGAAGACCCCAACATGCACATCGGGAATTTTGTCGAGATCTGTAGTACTTTCAAATATAATGGTGTGACTGATGAGGCAATCAAGCTGAGGCTTTTCCCATTCTCTCTGAGGGATAAAGCTAAGGACTGGTTATATTCTGAACCAGCTGGGTCCATCACTACTTGGCAAGATCTTGCGCAAAAGTTTCTGGTAAAGTTCTATCCAATGGCAAAAACTGCGACTATGAGAAGTGCTCTTACTCAGTTTGTGCAGCAGCCTACAGAATCCATGTGCGAAGCTTGGGAGCGCTACAAGGAGATGTTGAGAAAGTGTCCACATCATGGTATGCCTGATTGGATGGTGATCACTGGTTTCTATAATGGTTTAGGGGCCCAATCTCGGCCCATGCTCGATGCAGCAGCTGGAGGCGCCTTATGGGCCAAAAGCTATACTGAGGCTTATAATCTTATTGAGACTATGGATGCAAATGAGCATCAAAACCTAACTCAAAGGATGATGCCTGGGAAGGTAGCGGGTATTTTGGAAGTTGATGCAGCTATAGCTCCAAGCACTGTCTATGAAGGTCGATTCTTTAGCTACCTATGGAGTCAATCAGATAGCTATGGTCTGTGAACTTTGTGCAGGTTCTCATGCTACGGATCAGTGTTCTCTTGTTAATGAATCTGTTCAGTATGTGAACAATTATCAGCGACCGCAGCCGCCTGTGCCAGAAACTTATCATCCTAACAACAGAAATCATCCAAATTTCAGCTGGAGCAATAATCAGAATGCTATTTAGCAACCATATCAGCAAGGCATAAGTAAACAGTTTAATCCACCCGGATTCCAGCAACCACAGCATTATGCTCAAAGGCAATCATATCCTCAACAAGGAGGCGCAGCTCCACCTTCTAATGCTGATTTTGAGGAACTCAAGCTGTTGTGCAAAAGTCAGGCTGTTTCTATCAAGACCTTGGAGAATCAAATCAGTCAAATAGCCAATGCAGTGCTCAATCGTCAACCTGGCACACTTTCCAGTGATACTGAAGTGCCAAGCAGAAAGGAAGCTAAAGAGTAAGTCAAGGCTATTACCTTAAGGTCTGGAAAAGTTGCTGATGCTGAAAAAGCAAAAGACGGAGAAGCTGAAGTTGGTGATGAAGAAGCTAAGCAAAAGGAGAAAGCGGCAGAACCAAGGAAGACTACTGTTGAACACACTCTGCCTGAGGGTAATATAGGGGAGAAACAGCTCTATCCTCACCACCTTTCCCTAAGAGATTACAACAACAAAAGCTGGATAAGCAGTTCGGTAAGTTTCTGGAGGTGTTCAAGAAACTTCACATCAACAT
Source organism: Apium graveolens (assembly GCF_009905375.1). Classification (NCBI taxonomy): domain Eukaryota; kingdom Viridiplantae; phylum Streptophyta; class Magnoliopsida; order Apiales; family Apiaceae; genus Apium; species Apium graveolens. The sequence continues at coordinate 22,907,817 of NC_133649.1, read as the reverse complement.
ACCTTTCGCTGAGGCTTTGGAGTAAATGCCTAGTTATGCAAAATTTATGAAGAGTATTCTTTCAAGGAAGGTAAAACTGGATGACCTTGAGACCGTTGCTCTAACGGAAGAGTGCAGTGTTGTGCTGTAACAAAAATTACCTCCAAAGCTTAAAGATCCAGGTAACTTCACCATTCCTTGCACCATCGGCAAGTTGTCTTTTGACAAGTGCCTGTGTGATTTGGGAGCAAGCATCAATCTGATGCCGTTGTCTATCTTCAAAAAGTTGAATTTGCATAATCCAAAGCCCACCTACATGTCTCTACAATTGGCTGATCGTACTATTACATACCCACGAGGCATAGTGGAGGATGTGCTAGTAAAGGTGGATAAGCTCTTCTTTCCTGTAGACTTTGTTATTCTGGATTTCGAGGAAGATAAGAAGATTCCCATAATCTTGGGGAGACCTTTTTTGGCTACAGGCCGTACCTTGATAGATGTGTAGAAAGGTGAACTTACTATGAGGGTGCACGATCAGGATGTGACATTCAATGTATTCAAAGCAATGAAATTTCTTACAGATGACGAGGAGTGCTTAAAGGTGGATTTGATTGATTCTGCGGTTACTTTAGAACTTGATCATATGCTAATGTCTGATGCATTAGAGAAAGCCTTAGTGGGGGACTTTGACAGTGATGATGAGGATGGCAATGAGCAACTACAATATCTAAATGCTTCTCCTTGGAGGCGAAAACTAGACATGCCGTTTGAATCTCTTGGTACTTCTGACCTCAAAAATGCTGAAGGAAAGCTCAAACCATCTATTGAGGAAGCACTTAACATGGAGCTTAAACCATTGCCTGAATACTTGAGGTATGCTTTTTTAGGTGATGCATCTACTTTACCCATTATTATTGCATCTGACCTTTCAGGTAGTGAGGAGGACAAGCTCTTGAGGATCTTGAGAGAATTCAAATCGGCTATCGGATGGACTATAGCAGACATAAAGGGAATCAGCCCTTCGTACTACATGCATAAAATTCTGCTAGAGGAAGGTAGTAAGCCAACTGTTGAGCAACAGTACAGACTTAATCCTATCATGAAAGAAGTGGTGAAGAAAGAAATTCTGAAGTGGCTGGATGCAGGAATCATATATCCTATTTCTGACAGTTATTGGGTGAGCCCCGTGCAATGTATACCTAAGAAAGGAGGTATTACTGTGGTAGAAAATGAGAAGAACAAGCTCATCCCCACTCGAACAGTCGCAGAATGAAGGGTATGCATGGATTACAGAAAGTTAAACAAGGCCACGAGGAAGGATCACTTCCCTCTTCCATTTATTGACCAGATGCTTGACAGGTTGGCCGATCATGAGTATTATTATCTTCTGGATGGCTATTTGGGGTATAATCAGATTTGCATTGCACCAGAGGATCAAGAAAAGACTACCTTCACTTGTCCATTTGGCATGTTTGCTTTTCACAGAGTTTCGTTTGGCTTATGTGGTGCACCGGCCACTTTTCAGAGATGTATGATGGCTATATTCTCTGATATGATTGGAAATAATGTCGAGGTGTTCATGGACGACTTCTCCTTCTTTGGACATTCGTATGATGAATGTTTGAATAATCTTCGTGCGGTGCTCAAAAGGTGTGTGGAAACTAATTTGGTGCTCAATTGGGAAAAATGTCACTTTATGGTTCGTGTAGGCATTATTCTTGGGCATAAAGTCTCTAGCAAGGGTCTTGAGGTGGACAAAGCCAAGGTGGGAGTCATTGAAAATCTTCCACCACCTATTTCTGTGAAAGAAATCCATAGTTTTCTTGGTCATGCGGGTTTTTATCGGCATTTCATCAAGGACTTCTTGAAGATATCAAAGCCGTTGTGCAACTTGCTCGAGAAGGATATGCCTTTCAAATTCGATGATGAATGCTTGACGACATTCGAGACTCTCAAGAAGAGTTTGATAACAACACCGGTGATTATGGCACCTGATTGGACAAAGCCTTTTGAGATGATGTGTGATGCGAGTGATTATGTGGTGGAAGCAGTTCTTGGGCAGCGCAAGAATAATCTCTTTCATGTCGTCTACTATGCTAGTAAGACTCTAAATGGAGCTCAAATGAACTACACCACTACTGAGAAGGAGCTCTTGGCTATAGTCTTTGGTTTCGAAAAATTTCGATCTTATTTACTTGGGACAAAGTTGATAGTGTTCACTGATCATGCGGCCATTCGCTATTTGGTTTCCAAGAAGGATTCGAAGCCTAGACTTAGTCGTTGGGTGCTCTTGCTACAAGAATTTGAGTTAGAGATCAAGGATCGAAAAGGTACTGAGAATCAAGTAGCTGACCATCTCTCTAGATTGGAGAATCCCGATTCTACTTCACATGATAAGACATTGATCAATGAATCTTTTCCGGATGAGCAGTTGTTCGCAGTTCAGGAGGAAGAGCCATGGTTCGCAGATATTGTGAACTATCTTGTCAGCAATATAATGCCTCCTAATATGAATACAGCTCAAAAGAAGAAGTTTCTGCATGAGGTGAAGTGGTATATGTGGGATGAACCGTATTTGTTTAGACATGGAGCTGACCAGATCATCAGGAGATGTATCCCATTCTGTGAGACAAAGGGGATATTACGAGACTACCACTCCACAGTTTATGGTGGACATTATGGCGGTGAGAAGACGTCAGCTCGTATTCTGCAAGCAGGTTTTTTTTGGCCGACTTTGTTTAAGGATGCTCATCAGTTCGTTTTAAGGTGTGATCGTTGCCAAAGAGTGGGGAATCTTACGAGGAAGGATGATATGCCGTTAAATGTGATGCTTGAAGTCGAGGTCTTTGATGTTTGGGGAATCGATTTCATGGGACCATTTATCTCGTCCCGTAATAATCAGTACATCTTGCTGGCAGTCGATTATATCTCAAAATGGGTAGAAGTCAAGGCTCTACCGACGAATGATGCAAATGTAGTGTTGAATTTTCTTCATAAGCAGATTTTCACAAGGTTTGGAACGCCATGAGTAATCATAAGTGATGAGGGGTCGCATTTCTGCAACCGTAAGTTCACTTCTATGATGCAGCGTTACAATGTGAATCATCGTGTTGCTACTGCCTATCATCCGCAAACGAATGGTCAAGCGGAAGTGTCTAATAGAGAGATCAAGCGCATTCTAGAAATAGTTGTTTGTCCGTCAAGGAAGGATTGGTCTTTAAAACTCGATGAAGCTATTTGGGCTTACAGAACAGCATACAAGACTCCACTTAGGATGTCCCCGTTTTAACTTGTTTATGGTAAGGGATGCCATTTACCTGTGGAGCTTGAGCATAAAGCCTATTGGGCGTTGAAGAAGTTGAACCTTGATCTAGATGCAGCTGGAAAGAAGCGAATGCTTCAGTTAAATGAACTTGATGAATTTCGAATCCAAGCGTACGAGAACAACAAAATGTACAAGGAAAAAGTGAAAAGGTGGCACGACAGGAAGCTATATCCTAAGTCATTTCTGCCGGGGCAACAAGTTCTCTTATTCAACTCTCATCTCCGACTTTTTCCTGGAAAGTTGAAATCAAGGTGGTCTGGACCTTTTATTGTCAAAACTGTGTTTCCACATGGAGCGGTGGAGATTTTTGAGAATGAGCCGGGCCAAGCATTCAAGATTAATGGTCAGCGTTTGAAGCATTACTTGTTGGATTTTAATCGCAGCGGAGGCATGGTAAAACACTTGTACACATACAAAATCCAAATAAAAGCATATAAATCGTGGTAAAAACGTAGGTATCGATTACTAACCTTTAATATGCGATCCAAAAGCAATGTTCAGAGATCCTTAGCAGCTGCTCCTCAAACGTGAAGCACTCCACCGGTATCTACCAAGAAAACGACGTTAAGGAGGAGGAGGTGGAGAGAATTGAGTTTTATAAAACTTTTGGGTTTTTGGGTTCGAATAAAATATAGGGTCTATAATAGTATATTTATAGGCAAAATTTTCAGCTGAAATTTTCCCATAAATATTATTATTATTATCCCATTTATTATTCTCATTAATAATTAAAATACCTTTTAATTATTAATCCTTTTTCTAAACACTTTAGAAATAATTCTCTCTCTTGATTTAATTTCCAAAAATTAAATCCTTAATTAATAATATTAAGAACTTTTCTTAATTAATTTATAATCAATTAAATCTCATTTAATCAATTATTAAATTTTCCAATTAATTATTTATTTCACAAATAAATAATTATTAGCCATTATTAATTAATTCCTCCACCATTAAATCATTCTCTTTTTATGGTGTGACCCTGTAGGTTCAATATTAAGCCGGTAGTAGAAATAAATAATAATAAAACTATTTTATCATTATTTATATAAATTCTCTAATTTATTAAATATGATTAATTAATTAATCACATTTATTCTATATTGTGAGGGATACTTCTCAGCATATCGCGACTATCCGGATAATATGAATTCACTACTTAGAATACCAAGAACCTATTCAGTGAATAGTTACTGTACAATAAACTCCTTCTACCCTACAATGTCCCGATTAAATACAAGGCATGGATCTCGTGTCATGCCTATCTAATTCAATCACTTGCTTACCATTTACTATGCTTAGTTCTATGCAAATTAGAAACTCCTTTCTAATTTCATTCACTCTGGCCAGAGATTCCTGAACTAGCATAAGTGGATCAGCCTTGAACATTCGCTTCCTTCACTGGAAGGGGTAGATCCTTTATTGATCATACACTATCTTCGTGTACAAATTCCTATACCCAGTAGAGCCCTAATAATTGTCCCTGGAGACTAAGAACTAAACCAAAGCATAGTTCAGTGTACACAAGATGACTATGATGACCTCAAGTCTAAGGATACTTGTACAACTATCACTATGTGAACAACTGCTGACACGTGAGTGAACTCCATCAGTTGTTCAACTGTGCGAGTCATGTTCAGTGAACTTATTCTATAATAAGCACCTACATACTAGCTATAGTGTCACCACACAAATGTCCATGAGAACAGACATCCTTCATAATGAAGCAAGCATATTATGTACCGATCTCTGCGGATTATTAATTACCAGTTAGTAATCCTAAGACCAGGAACTATTTAAGTTTAGAGTTATCATCTTTTAGGTCTCACTATTATGATCTCATCATAATCCATCAAAAGCTTTACTCTAAACTATGGTATATCTTATTTAAACACTTAAATAGATAAAGCCCGTAATAAAAACAAAACAAGTCTTTTATTAATATCAATGAAATCAAAACAGATTACATAAAAGTTATTCCTAAATCCTCATACATGATTGGACTTAGGACATATTTCTTTCAATCTCCCACTTGTACTAAAGCCAATCACTCTGGTATCTAATACCCATCTTGTCTTTATGACGATCAAAGTGACTTTCATAAAGTAGCTTTGTGAGTGGGTCTGCTATGTTGTTATGTGTGTCAACTCTAATTCAATACAATATAAGAAATGTTACCGCACTCCCATCAACCCTTTTGTAGACGCATGGTTCATCTACGTTTTTGATAAAATCAAACCCTTTGATTGTCTCATCAAAACGGATATTCCATCTACGAGAAGCTTGCTTTAAACCACATATGGTTCGCAGTAGCTTACACACTAGGATTTCATTTCTCTTGGAAAGAAAACCATCCGACTATTTTCCAGATCTCATAGTCGTAGTAAGCAGCAATCGCAAGCAAAATCCGAACTGATTATAACAGGGCTACAGGTAAAAGGTTTCATCAAAGTCAATCCATTGCCTTTGTTTGAATTCTTTTGCCACAAGCCTGACCTTAAAGGTCTCCACCTGGCCATCTGCTCTAATCATTCTTTTATATCCCGTATACATAGATTTCATTCCGGATTTCATGGACTATGCCATTTCTCTGAGTCAACACTACTCATAGCCTCATTATAGGTTACAGGGTCGTCATCATCAATGATCGACAACTCATTGTCATTCTCAATGACAAGGCCATATTACCTCTCAGGTTGGCGAGACACTCTCCCCGACCTACGAATGGGCTGTTCCACAAAAGGTTGTTCAGTCAGAACAGGTGTTTCCACTTGATCCGTAGGAGTTTGTGCTTCTTGAACTTTATCAAGTTCAATTTTGCTCCCACTGTTTCCTTCAAGGATAAACTCCTTTTCCAAGAAGGTAGCATGTCTGGAGACAAACACCCGATGATTGGTGTAAAAGTAATACCCTAAAATCTCTTTAGGATATCCCACAAAACTACATTTTACGGATCGATATTCCAGCTTATCTGGGTCAACTTTCTTGACATAAGCTGGACATCCCCAAATCTTAACGTGTTTAAGACTTGGTTTCCTTTCTTTCCATATCTCATACGGAGTTTGAGGAACAGATTTGGAAGGCACCTTATTCAGTAAATATGCCGAGGTTTCCAATGCATAACCCCATAGGAATACTGGAAGATTTGCATAGCTTATCATGGACCGAACCATGTCTAACAGAGTTCAATTTCTCCTTTCAGATACCAATCTGGAGGCGTCCACTGGGAGACTATACCATTTACTTTGAGATAATCCAGAAACACTCCATTAAAGTATTCACCACCTCGATCTAATCGAAGAATTATAATACTATGTTTGGTTTGTTTCTCCACTTCATACTTATACTCTTTGAACTTTTCAAAGGCTTCAGACTTGTGTTTCATCAAACACATATCCGAATCTAGATCTATCATCTATGAAAGTAATGAAGTATGAAAATCCACCCATGGCTTGCTTAGAAATTGGTCCACATACATCTGTGTGTACCATTCCTAGCAAATTTGCAGTCCTCTCTCCATGTCTACTAAATGGAGACCGCAGTGCCATAATGAAGTGAAATTTTCATCATCCCTTTTCTTTTATTAGTTTGTTCAATCTGAAGTAAATTATGTCACATTTATACAGACCATTATTTAAAGTACCACGTCCATAAAGAATATTATCTCTAAGAATAGAACATTCATTATTCTCAATAATAAATGAAAATCCAGCCAAGTCTAACATGGGAATAATATTCCTCACAATCGAGGGAACAAAAGAACAATTATTTAAAACAATAGTCTTGCCCGTAGGCATATGTAAATGAAATGATTCTACATCTTCAGCAGCAACTCTTGCTCCATTTCCCATCAGTAGAATCACCTCCTCTTCCTCAAGAGTCCTACTTCTCCTTAGTCCCTGCAACAAATTGCAGATATGAGAACTACAGGCGGTATCTAATACCCAAGTAGAAATTTGATTTAATGACATATTCACTTCTATCATGAACATACCTGAATCAGAAGCGGTAGTCTCACTACCCTTCTTCTTCTTCAATTCTGCAAGGTAAACCTTGCAGTTCCTCTTCCAGTGCCCCACCTTGTTACAGTGAAAGCAAACAACTTTGCTCTTGGGGTCTTCAGCTTTTGGTGGAACCGGCTTTTCTTCACCTACTTTCTTCTTCTTGGAAGAGTTCCTCTTCCTTTTCTTAGGATTGGAACCTTCACCAATTAGAAGAACAGAACTCTTCTTAGGGGGGAAATTCGATTCTGCAGTCTTCAACATGTTGTGGAGTTCAGGCAGGCTGACATCCAACTTATTCATGTGAAAGTTCACAACAAACTGCGAGAACAAACTCGAAAGCGATTGCAAGACCAAGTCTTGGCTCAGCTCCCCATCCATGGCAAAACCAAGTTGTCCAAGACGTTCAATCAAATTGATCATCTTAAGTACATGGTCATTCACAGATGATCCCTCAGACATCCTACAACCGAACAACTCCTTCGATATCTCATATCGAGCTGTCCTCCCCGCCACATCATACAACTCTTGTAGATGCATTAGAATAGTGTGAGCATCCATATGCTCATGTTGCTTCTGTAGCTCAATGTTCATGGAAGCTAGCATGATGCATTGAGCAACATTTGCATCATCTATCCACTTACGATACATGTTCATCATTATGTGCATCACTAGCAGGTTCAGTAGGCTTAGGTGAGTCAATCACGTATTCCAGCTTCTCAATCCTGAGAACAATTCTCAAGTTTCGAAGCCAGTCAGCATAATTAGGACCAGTCAACTTGTGAGCATCTAGTATGCTCCTGAGTGATAGTGCAGAAGACATAATGTATATTGTAAATCTGTAAATGATAAACACATAACAACACTTAGCAAATATTCGATTTCATTTTAAAATACTATATGAATCGGGTCTTTATTCATAAGTGGTTCCCACTAGTTTACCTAATTTATTCAACCCCCTACGTGAAAAATTAAGCATTCATAATGCTAGTGGGAATAGGGATCCTACATTCTATTACACAACCCCGGCTGTAGCACGAACCGCCATGTAATGTTCAATAGGCAGACAACTCTTGTCAATTACATCTTATGTTATTCCCTAATCAAACTTTAGCCTCTTGAATAATTGAGTCTCGGCTGTGGCACGACAAACTCAATATTCTAAGTCAAGTCTAACCCAACATTCCGTACAATTGAATCAGTCCCCAAGGCCCACGGCTGTGGCACATACCGACCTTTAGATTCTTATTCAATGTACACATCTCTATGTAATAGACAAGTATTTCTTATTTCGAAATCAAAGCCCTTGGCTGTAGCACGAACCGACAATGATTCAAAAATAAGAACTACTTTCTATCATGTTGGAAGGCTATGACCGACACAAGCCCGTTGTATCATTGGCCAATTACTACTTGATATTATTTAATTTTAGAGGGATTATATTACGTTACAATCATAATCATATTATAAAGAGATTCTTCCTTTTAAATTAAATATTTCAAATCAATAATCAATAATCAGATGATTCCCAGATCGGGTGGAGCATTGTCAAGAGGCGTCACTTAATAACCCTTTCTTACAGATAGAAATCTGTTGTTGACATAATCATCCTTTCTCTCATATCGAAAATTCATATTCAATTACGTGTTTCACAAACACAAGAATCTCATGATTGTATTCATAATATTATTCTTAAGGTTATGAAACAATTTCACTATAATAGGTTGTCTAACAAATGCCTTATGTTCATTTAAGTTCACCTAAATCTATCACCGCATGATAAACTAAGCATATATCACATATATAAACATGAATAAACATCAAGGTAGGCATGTTACATCAACTATGTATCACATGAAGCATTTAAAAGCAGTTAAAACAGTTAAAAACAACTTTAAAACACTTTCGGAAATATAAACAGTTCAAAACTTTTATATAAACTAAAATTGATCACTCCATTAGATCCGTCTCGGAAAAATAAATCCAACGGTATATTGCACGCCCAAAACGGAGTTACGAAACTCCCAGAAAATCAATTTTAATGTAAACAGTCGGGCTGTAACGCATTACAGGAACGCGTTACAAGCCCTGTAACGCATTCCGGTGATGCGTTACAACCCTTTTAACCAATTAAAAGGTGTAACGCATTCCGTGAATGCGCCACAGGGTGTGTAACGCATTCCCGAAATACGCGACACCCTTTTTTTTTTCTTTTCTGCAGCAGCCGCCGTTTTTTTTCCTCGAACTCCGTGCCTGACTTTGCTTTTCTCTGTCTGTGCTTCCGTGCAGCATTCAACAGGTAACACAGCAGCAGTACAGTAACAACACAGACAATACAAACATATATATATACTATATATACATATATTTATACTAATTTAATTACGAATTTAATTACAAGAACTTCAAAAATTCATAATAAAAAATCTATACATCATAAAATTATGAAAAAAATACCCAGACGATCTACAACACTTGTAGAACCCAGATCAACATTCAAAATTATTCTGAGAAACGATTTCTCATCAGACAAAATTAATCCATGATATAACTTGTAAAAATCATAATTAATTCATACAAGCACATAAAATTCTGAAATTTTTACCACAGATCTATATGTATACAACCTACGCTCTGATACCATTGTTAGATTTTAATCGCAGCGGAGGCATGGTAAAACACTTGTACACATACAAAATCCAAATAAAAGCATATAAATCGTGGTAAAAACGTAGGGATCGATTACTAACCTTTAATATGCGATCCAAAAGCAACGTTCGGAGATCCTTAGCAGCTGCTCCTCAAACGTGAAGCACTCCACCGGTATCCACCAAGAAAACGACGTTAAGGAGGAGGAGGTGGAGAGAATTGGGTTTTATAAAACTTTTGGGTTTTTGGGTTCGAATAAAATATAGGGTCTATAATAGTATATTTATAGGCAAAATTTTCAGCTGAAATTTTCCCATAAATATTATTATTATTATTCCCTTTATTATTCTCATTAATAATTAAAACACCTTTTAATTATTAATCCTTTTTTTAAACACTTTAGAAATAATTCTCTCTCTTGATTTATTTCCAAAAATTAAATCCTTAATTAATAATATTAAGAACTTTTCTTAATTAATTTATAATCAATTAAATCTCATTTAATCAATTATTAAATTTGCCAATTAATTATTTATTTCACAAATAAATAATTATTAGCCATTATTAATTAATTCCTCCACCATTAAATCATTCTCTTATTATGGTGTGACCCTGTAGGTTCAATATTAAGCCGGTAGTAGAAATAAATAATAATAAAACTATTTTATCATTATTTATATAAATGCTCAAATTTATTAAATATGATTAATTAATTAATCACATTTATTCTATATCGTGAGGGATACTTCTCAGCATATCGCGACTATCCGGATAATATGAATTCACTGCTTAGAATACCAAGAACCTATTCAGTGAATAGTTACCGTACAATAAACTTCTTCTACCCTACAATGTCCCGATTAAATACAAGGCATGGATCTCGTGTCAAGTCTATCTAATTCAATCACTTGCTTACCATTTACTATGCTTAGTTCTATGCAAATTATAAACTCCTTTCTAATTTCATTCACTCTGGCCAGAGATTCCTGAACTAGCATAAGTGGATCAGCCTTGAACATTCGCTTCCTTCACTGGAAGGGGTAGATCCTTTATTGATCATACACTATCTTCGTGTACAAATTCCTATACCCAGTAGAGCCCTAATAATTGTCCCTGGAGACTAAGAACTAAACCAAAGCATAGTTCAGTGTACACAAGATGACTATGATGACCTCAAGTCTAAGGATACTTGTACAACTATCACTATGTGAACAACTGCTGACACGTGAGTGAACTCCATCAGTTGTTCAACTGTGCGAGTCATGTTCAGTGAACTTATTCTATAATAAGCACCTACATACTAGCTATAGTGTCACCACACAAATGTCTATGAGAACAGACATCCTTCATAATGAAGCAAGCATAGTATGTACCGATCTCTGCGGATTATTAATTACCAGTTAGTAATCCTACGACCAGGATCTATTTAAGTTTAGAGTTATCATCTTTTAGGTCTCACTATTATGATCTCATCATAATCCATAAAAAGCTTTACTCTAAACTATGGTATATCTTATTTAAACACTTAAATAGATAAAGCCCGTAATAAAAACAAAACAAGTCTTTTATTAATATCAATGAAATCAAAACAGATTACATAAAAGTTATTCCTAAATCCTCATACATAATTGGACTTAGGACATATTCCTTTCATTACTATGGGGACACGGCAAACCAGGAAGTGGTTAGTGTCGTTTTATTGTCAACTTGAGCGAAGTACCCTACGTCAAGCTAATGACGAAAAAGTAGCGCTTCTTGGGAGGCAACCCATGATTTGTGACTATAGGAACCCTTAGAAGTTAGTAAACTATACAAAATCATAAAAAAATAAGAAAAACCAGGGCAAGAAAATAGTTTTCCAGAAGGTCCCTGAGCGCCCGCTCAGTTCTGCTGAGCGACCGCTCAGCAAGCTGAGCACCCGCTCAGCTATGCTGAGCGACCGCTCAGGGCCCGACTGCCTGAATTTTTTTTAAGCCTTAGAAAAATCTAAAAAAATCATAAAACACAAAAATCAAAACACAAACCCATTACCCACGAGTTATTTTCCCATTACCCACGTTTTTAACCCTCAACCCCACTCCTAATCAAATTTTAACCCTAATCTCTACCCTATATATACATACAACTATTCCATATACTCCCCCATACACTTTCAAACCTTAAACTCTCTCCCATATTCAAAAACACAAATCTTAAGCACTTTTTCTCAGTTTCAATGGCAGCCAAGAGATCCAGGATGATTGATAGCAGCAACACTGTTCCTACTGCTGATTTTTCGAGGGGTACTGTTGCGAGACCTCGTTTGTTTGATAGGGCTGCTGAGGAGGAGTATACTAGGCTTCTGGGTAAGCCGATTTTGAAGGAGAGGGGATTCTTACCATCGGGGAGGGATGGTGAGTTGTTGCCGATGATTTCTGAAAAGGGTTGGATTTCTTTCTGTGAGTCACCAGAGGCAGTTCCGATGATCGTGGTTCACGAGTTCTATGCGAACGCAAAGGCTAAAAAGAATGATTTTTATGTTGTGCGTGGGCTGACGGTGGATTATCATCCTGTAGAGATTTACCGTGTGATTGGGCAGCGACAGAGGAAGCCCACGGAGGAGAATTGGAACGAGAAGACTGCTGAAGATTTTGACTTGGATTTGATTTGTGCTACTCTCTGTAGGCCGGGCACGGTTTGGACGTTCAAGTCTGGGACTTGTTGGGTTCCGAAGGCATAAAACGCAGCGGATAAACGTAAATAAAACAAAAATTCGAAACCCAAAAACAGGATCCATGTATAATTATGGGCAGATTATGGAGATAACGAATCATACCTTTCAAGAGATTAACTTTTACGAACTCAACGGAGATCCTAGCTATCACGCTTTGTGTCTACCTCTCGGAGAAACACCTCTATGGTATCCACACGAGCACCTTCAAGAACGTCTCACGAACTTGACTACAGAATGGATGTACTAGCCTCCTTCTTGACGATCTGAATTGCCTCTGCCTCTCTTTGCTGCTAGGGTTTTCTTAAAAAACGTTCAAGCCTCTTTAACCTCTCATTATCTATTTATAATGACTGATTAAAAAGGCCCATAATAGAAAAGCCCAACCCTAGTAGGTATTGGATTAAATAATAAAAACGAATTTCTATTATTTAATTAATAACTAAGTCATACTTAATTATTATGGGCAAAAACATTCCTTTTAATTCGAATTTATATTATCTCAATTAAGTCTTACTTAATTATAATAAAATTCAAATAATCATCAATTAATTTAAATCCATAATTTAAATTAACTATTCCATTAAGTGCTCTATTTGTGCGACCCTATAGGCTATTATTTAATTGGCAATAATTTTATTCTCTAATAAAATTATAAACAATGAGCGGTATCTAGTAATACATCATTGTTACCCAATTAAACAATAATTAAATCGTGATTAGATAAAACCTTTCGTGATTAATGTTTTTCCATGTAATATAATCCCTTTAACCATACATATTATAGATTAAACTCGAGGCATGTATTTAGTCATCCTCTTCAACATTTAATCTGGGTTTACTTGATGCATGAGTAGATTATTGAAACAAATCATTATTTGAGCATGGCCATGCTTTTATAATCTCACTCAATCAAGAGGCCAATAATATCTCTCCTAATTATAGGAGGGTTAAATCCTTTATCTATCATTCATATTTCTCATACGACTCATGATATACCCGATGTCCACTTTTATCATCACCCGATCAAAAGTAACTTTTAATGTAGTCAAAGTATATTAATCCTCGTATAGAAATATAATGATTTCAAGTCAAAGGATCGTTACACCATTATCACTGTGAGTCTTTCTTATGACTTTATTAAACATGAAGAATCTCACTGTGGGTCTGTCCAGTACCATGTACTCTCACATGTACCTATGTATTGACTTCAGTATCCCCATACTTATAACCAATGAGATGTGGTTATCTTGTCAAACAACATACTAGTCTATCTATGTATTATTATTGTCCTATATAATAATACTCGACTAGGGACCTTTAAGAATATGATATATTATATAATCTCAAGTTCAAGTCATGTACTTAAACTATACAATTTGTATCATGATTCTAAGGACATTTATTATGCTAACAAAATATCGCAGTAATTAAGGTCATAATAAATACATTTATTGAATGATCAACTGACATAAAGATAAAAGAATAATGTATTGCCTCTAGGGCACCTACACTAACAATCTCCCACTTGCACTAGAGCCAATCACCCATATATCTAATACCCATGGAACTAGTGTGACCATCGTGCTTCTGCTGCGACAAGCCTTTGGTCAGTGGGTCTGCAATGTTATCATTTGTGTGCACTTTACATATGTGTATATCACCCCTTTCATTAATCTCTCGAATAAGGTGAAATCTCCTGAGTATATGTTTAGCCCGGGAGTGTGATCTAGGTTCTTTAGCCTGTGCAATGGCTCCATTATTATCGCAGTATAGATCAATGGGATCTGCGATCGATGGAACCACTCCCAAAACAGAAATGAACTTTCGAATCCAAACGGCCTCCTTAGCTGCTTCACAAGCTGCAATGTACTCAGCCTCCATTGTAGAATCAGCTACTGTTTCTTGCTTTGAACTCTTCCAGCTTACAGCACCTCCGTTTAGACAAAACACAAAACCAGACTGTGATACAGTATCATCTCTGTCTGTTTGGAAACTTGCATCGGTGTAACCTTTTACAACGAGTTTCTCTTCTCCTCCATACACCAAGAATGAATCTTTAGTTCTTTTCAGGTACTTAAGAATATTCTTAACTGCCGTCCAGTGACCTTCACCCGGATTAGACTGGTATCTGCTCGTCATGCTCAAAGCATACGAGACATCTGGGCGAGTACATACCATTGCATACATGATAGATCCAATTGCTGAAGCATATGGAACTTTATTCATGTGGTCCTTCTCATCCAATGATTTCGGACATTGGTCCTTAGAGATCGTTATCCCTTGAGACACAGGGACATATCCCCTTTTTGCATTTTGCATTCCAAAACGATGCAAAACCTTATCAATGTATGTGCTCTGACTTAGACCGATCATCCTTCTAGATCTTTCTCTATAGATCCTCATTCCTAGAATGTAGGATGCCTCTCCTAAGTCTTTAATGGAGAAATTGCTCCCTAACCACGTCTTAACAGCCTTTAGAGAAGGTATGTCATTCCCCATTAGTAGTATATCATCAACATATAGTACTATGAATGCCACATAGCTCCCATTAACCTTCTTGTAAACACACGGTTCATCTTCGTTTTGAACAAAGCCATACTCTATGACTATTTCATCAAAACGGATATTCCATCTCCTAGAGGATTGCTTCAATCCATAAATGGATCGACGCAATTTACATACCTTGCCAGCATTCCTTGGATCGACAAAACCCTCAGGTTGTGTCATGTACACATCCTCTTCAAGGCTTCCATTAAGGAAGGCTGTTTTGACATCCATTTGCCAGATTTCATAATCATGGAATGCTGCAATGGCAAGTAAAATCCTTATAGACTTGACCATAGCCACTGGTGAGAAAGTTTCATCATAGTCAATACCATGAATTTGTTTGAAACCTTTTGCAACCAGCCTAGCTTTATAGGTCTGAACATTTCCATCCATGCCCTTTTTCTTCTTAAAAACCCATTTGCACCCTATGGGTTTTACCCCTTCAGGTGGATCAACCAAAGTCCATACTTGGTTTTCGTACATGGAATCTATCTCGGATTTCATGGCTTCAAGCCATCTCTTAGAGTCTGGACTGTTCATAGCATCTTGGTATGTGAGAGGCTCATCTTCATCTATGAGCATCAAATCACCACACTGAGTCATGAGAAATCCATATCTCTCTGGCTCATGGCGAAATCTACCAGATCTACGAACAACCTGTGTTTGTTGAGCATTATCATTATTCTGCTCTTGTTCCACTTCAGGTTCAATGCTATTTTGCGGTTCTCGATCTTCATCGAGATCTATAGTTCTCCCACTGTTTCTTTTGGAAACAAAATCTCTTTCCATGAAGACAGCATCTCGAGCAATAAACACTTTCTGCTCAGAAGGACTATAAAAATAATACGCCTTTGTTTCATTAGGGTATCCTACAAAAATGCACTCTTCGGATTTAGGTCCAAGCTTGTCAGATTCTTGACGTTTCACAAATGCCTTACATCCCCAAACTTTCATAAAGTTCATGCCTGACCGTTTCTCTTTCCATATCTCATATGGAGTCTTTTGAACCTTCTTAGTAGGAACACGGTTAAGTGTGAAAGCCGCTGTTTCTAGAGCGTAACCCCAGAAACTAATTGGAAGATCTGCATGACTCATCATCGATCGCACCATGTCCAACAAGGTGCGATTTCTCCTCTCTGAAACTCCATTCCATTGAGGTGTTCCTGGCGGAGTGAGTTGCGATACAATACCACACTCTTTCAAATACTCTCTAAATTCGGTGCTTAAGTATTCACCCCCACGATCGGATCGTAAGATCTTAATACTTGCATCTCCGCCAATTTGCTTCTCTACTTCAACCTTGTATTCTTTAAATTTTTCAAAAGAATCGGATTTGTTCTTCATAAGATATACATATCCATATCTACTGAAATCATCAGTAAATGTTATGAAGTAGTAGTAGCCTCCTCTAGCCATTACACGCATTGGGCCACATACATCACTATGTATTAGCTCCAGACGTTTAGTGACCCTTTGACCCTTACCAGTGAAAGGGGCTTTAGTCATCTTACCAAGCAAACAAGATTCGCATTCTTGGTATGATTCAAAATCAAACTTATCCAAGTATCCATCCTTATGTAATTTGGATATGCGTTTCTCATTTATGTGGCCTAGACGACAATGCCAGAGGTATGTTTGATTTGAGTCATTTATTTTAAGTCATTTGTTTTCTATATTACAGACAGGGTTATCTAAATCAAGAACATATAAACCATTAAATAAACGCGCAACACCATAGGTTAAATCATTCAAAGCAAAAGAGCAACTGTTGTTCTTTATTGTAAACGAAAAACCTTTCTTGTCCAAACAAGAAACAGAAATAATGTTTCTGCGAATCGCAGGCACGTAAAAACAGTCTTCTAGTTCTAAAACAAGCCCAGAGGGCATAGATAAATAATAAGTCCCTACAGCTAAAGCAGCAACTTTTGCTCCATTGCCTACTCTTAGGTCCACTTCTCCCTTAGCCAGAGTTCTACTTCTCTGCAGGCCCTGCACATTTATACAAATGTGAGAAGCACATCCAGTATCAAATACCCAGGATGTAGAAATAGACAAATTGACTTCTATAACATAAATACCTGATCCAGAAATCTGAACTGCTTTCTTTTTCTTCAGATCCTCCAAGTAAATTGGACAGTTTCTCTTCCAGTGACCATCTTTCTTACAGTAGTGACATTCACCCTTGGCCACACCACCTTTAGGCTTTAAAGCCTGTTTGGGACCTGACTTTGGCTTGGTTGTAGAATCAGATCCAATCTTCTTCTTACCCTTCCATTTTCCCTTCCCTTTGGCCTTACCTTTATTTCCCACCATCAGTATGGGAGCAGGTTCAGCTGTCTTCATGTTGGTCTCATATGTTCTCAACATATGCAACAATTCAGTAGGTGTTTTGTCAAATTCATTCATATTGTAGTTCACAACAAACTGAGTGAATTTGTTGTTCAAAGAATTCATGATTAGGTCAATACCAGTTTCCGGACCAATCGGGAAACCCAAAGTTTCAAGGTACTCAATGTAACCAATCATCTTCAGAACATGTGGGCCAACTGGTTCACTCGCCCCTTGTTTGCAATTAAAAAGTGACTTACTCGTGTTGAACCTTTCTTGACGAGTTTGGCTTGCAAACATGCTTTGCAAGTGCTCATTGATAGTATATGCATCCATATGCACATGTTGTCTTTGAAGCTCAGCACTCATAGTTGCCAACATAAGACATGCAACATCATTTGCATCATTCTCATCCTTTGTGCGTGCTGCTCGTTCATCAGCAGTAGCACCCTCAGGAAGGGGGCCTGGAGGAGGAATATCAATGACATGAAGCTTGCGCTCCTGCCTGAGGACAATCCTTAAATTCCTCTGCCAGTCTAGGAAGTTGTTTCCTCCTGTCAGCTTGTCCTTCTCAAGGACTGAACGTACGGATAGTGTGTTTGTGTTGTTTGCCATTACTCAGTATCTACAATAATAAAAGCGCAAAATAAACATTAGATTGTCTGAGTTAAAATTTTATGTTCATATGATTATGATATATTCGTAATATATCTCCCACTATTTTTTTTATCAAATTAATAGCCCTAACTATTAATTCGGAAAGTATATCCCATAAATCTTTCTAGTGAGCCAAGATCCATATTTCGTCATGTTCTAAGTCAACCACTGGTATCCTTAAAACATGATTATTTAGGTAGACAACAGTTGTCAATTATATCATATATAATTCTTGGATAATTTGGTGAACAACAATTGATCTTATCTATCTAATAGATTTTTAACCAAACTCTATGCTTCTAAGTTCATAATAGTTGAATATAACCGTTTATATTCACCTTATTATGATGACTCAGTTAAGTTAGACCCAATGATACAACGTCCGAATATAACCGTTTATATTCGTCGCATTTCACCATGATAGATAGGAGTCCCCTGCCACTGACAGCCCTTCCCCTTATCGATCTAGGATTTAATGAGTGTTCATTCATTGGAAAGCATCTGATTAAAACTTAATATTTTTACTTAGGGATTTTAATTTAGAACGATCATGATCCCATCATAAAGAGATTCCCAATTTTTCCTTGAATAAAATACTTCAAATCAATACTCGTCAATGGTTTGATTTCCAGGTAGTGGAGGAGTCACATCGGTCTCGCTTAAAACCCACAGCCTTACAAGTTCTATGAACCCGTTGTTGACAAAATCGCCCCATGTCAGAAATAAAGAAAATTCGTATTTTATTCCGTGTTTCATAAACACGAGAATCTCATGATCGTTTGTTAATTTTAAATCTTGAGTCGTTACAGATTTTATCTTGTTTAAAGGCATGGCATGGGTGATGTATCTAATACATACATACATCATTAATCTAATTAAAACATGCATTTTTCTACTCTACACATACTATTTATACATCATATGAAAAGTACGTAAAGTAAACGTGCAATAGTTATGGCCCAATCCTATGTGATCTTTTCAGGCTAATGAAAAGATCAAGGTCAATCTATGGTGTAAAAATAACTATTACATATGTCTTCTCTATTGCTTCCATTGTCTCCTTGGCCTCCATAGGATGCCTCCTCTTTCCCTTGTCCTTCTAGGATGTTACATTAAGAATTATACTAATGAACTTACAAAAGAACTCGAGTTACATTCGAGATAAAACAACTACAAATAGAAAACGACATGCAAGTCGTATTTATTACAAACCAAAAGAATAAACCATTACAACTAAGGTCTTAAGGCCATAACTATGCACCATGCTCAGTAACCATTAAAGAACATGATAGATCATATAAAGATGACATACTATTTATCACTTATCATGATCCAATCAAGAATAATAAATAAGTAAAGCATATGTCATAAGCACAAATTAAAAACGAAACCCTAACCACGCGGTTCGACCTCCGCGGTGAGGTCGCTGGGGGGGTTCGGGGGGGCAGCGAGCCCCCCGATGGCGGAAATTTTTGCAAAATCAAGTATCAGAATACTAGAAAAACATGTATCAGAATACTATTCCAGAAGCATGTATCAGTATACACACGATCCATATCCCAGTTACCAAAAACGTGTATCAGTATACATATTTTAAGAGATCGCATACATATGAGTTATGGCAGATCTTAAACATACTAGTATCATCATATAGATCATTAACAGATTCATCATATCATTCATATAACATAACTGTTATCATGGCAGACTCATATAACATAACTGTTATCATGGCAGACTCATCACACATGCATACTTGTAAAAATACAGTAAACACGTAACCAAATCAGCCCCTTATACACGTAGCTCTGATGCCATTGTTGGGTTCCGAAGGCATAAAACGCAGCGGATAAACGTAAATAAAACAAAAATTCGAAACCCAAAAACAGGATCCATGTATAATTATGGGCAGATTATGGAGATAACGAATCATACCTTTCAAGAGATTAACTTTTACGAACTCAACGGAGATCCTAGCTATCACGCTTTGTGTCTACCTCTCGGAGAAACACCTCTATGGTATCCACACGAGCACCTTCAAGAACGTCTCACGAACTTGACTACAGAATGGATGTACTAGCCTCCTTCTTGACGATCTGAATTGCCTCTGCCTCTCTTTGCTGCTAGGGTTTTCTTAAAAAACGTTCAAGCCTCTTTAACCTCTCATTATCTATTTATAATGACTGATTAAAAAGGCCCATAATAGAAAAGCCCAACCCTAGTAGGTATTGGATTAAATAATAAAAACGAATTTCTATTATTTAATTAATAACTAAGTCATACTTAATTATTATGGGCAAAAACATTCCTTTTAATTCGAATTTATATTATCTCAATTAAGTCTTACTTAATTATAATAAAATTCAAATAATCATCAATTAATTTAAATCCATAATTTAAATTAACTATTCCATTAAGTGCTCTATTTGTGCGACCCTATAGGCTATTATTTAATTGGCAATAATTTTATTCTCTAATAAAATTATAAACAATGAGCGGTATCTAGTAATACATCATTGTTACCCAATTAAACAATAATTAAATCGTGATTAGATAAAACCTTTCGTGATTAATGTTTTTCCGTGTAATATAATCCCTTTAACCATACATATTATAGATTAAACTCGAGGCATGTATTTAGTCATCCTCTTCAACATTTAATCTGGGTTTACTTGATGCATGAGTAGATTATTGAAACAAATCATTATTTGAGCATGGCCATGCTTTTATAATCTCACTCAATCAAGAGGCCAATAATATCTCTCCTAATTATAGGAGGGTTAAATCCTTTATCTATCATTCATATTTCTCATACGACTCATGATATACCCGATGTCCACTTTTATCATCACCCGATCAAAAGTAACTTTTAATGTAGTCAAAGTATATTAATCCTCGTATAGAAATATAATGATTTCAAGTCAAAGGATCGTTACACCATTATCACTGTGAGTCTTTCTTATGACTTTATTAAACATGAAGAATCTCACTGTGGGTCTGTCCAGTACCATGTACTCTCACATGTACCTATGTATTGACTTCAGTATCCCCATACTTATAACCAATGAGATGTGGTTATCTTATCAAACAACATACTAGTCTATCTATGTATTATTATTGTCCTATATAATAATACTCGACTAGGGACCTTTAAGAATATGATATATTATATAATCTCAAGTTCAAGTCATGTACTTAAACTATACAATTTGTATCATGATTCTAAGGACATTTATTATGCTAACAAAATATCGCAGTAATTAAGGTCATAATAAATACATTTATTGAATGATCAACTGACATAAAGATAAAAGAATAATGTATTGCCTCTAGGGCACCTACACTAACAGGACTAACGAGTATCGTTATTTTCCAGCGATTGCGATGAATATGTATGCCCGTGCATGGAATGCCTTTCTTTGTGCTAATATTCTGCCTACTTCACATGCACATAAGATTACAGTTGAGCGAGCACAGTTTTTATGGGGTATTTTGAATGAAGAGTACTATGTGGACCTTGGTGAGTTCATCTACCAAGGAATTCTGAAGTTTTTGAGGGGAGCGAAGCACATGAACATCCCTTATGCATCTACTGTTACAAAGCTTTGCTAAGTAGTGGGAGTTCAGTGGCCTTCTCATGAGCAGATACAGCTGCCGGCCGCTCCTATTAATTCCGGGACTCTGAATATGATGCAAGAGTGGACTGGTGGAGAGCCCGATGAGCATGGGCTGGGTTATCGTCTTCCAGGAGGATGTCCAGCAGCTGGTGCTACCATGGCGAGACCGGGGCGTGATGAGGCAGGCTCTTCTAGAGCTCAGGAGGGTGCTGGGATGGCTGATGCCCAGTATAGGAGGCTGTCGAGGAGGATGGATGTTATGTACGAGACGCAGAGCAGGTTTGCTCAGGAGCTCACCCTTGCACTTGGGACTGCTTTTAGAGGCCTTGGAGCTGACATCCAGTGGCCCGTTTTTTATGAGGACTCTGCGTATCCGCCTCCTGATACTCCACCCTCAGAGGGTGATGATGATGATTTTTTCGAGTAGGTATACCCTGTGTTCCTTTCTACTACCTTCACTGGGGACAGTGAAGATTTTAAGTTTGGGGGTGGTAGTTGAATATTTTGTGTGTGTGTCATATAGTTGCATATTCATGATAGTTTAGTTCGTATAATTGCATATTTTTGCCATATAGTTTTTTTTTTGTTTTTTATAGCTTTATTTATCATGTCATGTAGCTCATGCATATACCATGATCCCTTTTGCGTTGCTTTACCAATTAATTTGTGATGTTGATGCGAGTATAATGATAGCATTAGAGTGATGTTGAGTCTTGTAGGTTGACGTGCATGCTAGAAACACTTGTAATTTCACCAAGTCTTAGAGAATGCTTAAGGACTAGATGGTTGTCATGGTTTGATGGTTTTCAAGGTTAATCTATTGATTATGCTTAGAATTTATAATAGGTTTTTAGTGATATAAGGCATGAAAAGAAAAATTGGAGTAAAAACTGGAATTCATTACTAATTATGGCTAGACGTCAAATGGCTAGTGGCCGGCTCGTATTTTTATGCGAGTAGTCTAGGGTTGAGCAAGATTGAGTGAAACGCACTTTCTTAGAAATTTGAAAAAAAAGAAGAAAAAAAACAGAAATGTAGAAAAAAAAAGAAAAAAAAGAAAAGAAAAAATAAATAAAGAGTTAATGCATAATTGATCACGAGTGGGCTCTTTGGTATTCGAGTTATTAAGTTCTTAGGGGACTTTGTGCCTAGTGACCTAAGGCTTTTATAGTCTGGGATCCGCTAACCTAACGCTCGCTAAATGGATGCCATTGTATAAGTCTTTTGTGGACCTCACTCATTGCACGGTCAAATAAGCATTATTGTTGTGTTAAATAATAAGCATGATTCTGTAATAAGCTCCAGTAATCTTGAAGTGTTATAAGTCATTTTGTGCCTAAAATTTATTCTTCGTATAACCATGTGATTACCTTGAAGATAGTCGAGTTATGATAATTGATCTAGTTTCGAAGCATATCTATTAAGCATCCGCACACACCACGTTTCTGGCTGTATGTTAGTTTGCATGATTTGATTGATTTTTATTCGCCTAATTGCATTTATTGAGATGTCATGAGTTGGTTGGTTTAGTCGTAGTAAGGGGGATCGCTGCATTTCATATATATTGCATTCATGCATGCTTTTGTTTTATTTTTGAGTCTGTGACGCTTGAGGACAAGCATCGATTTAAGTTTGGGGGTGTGATAAGTGGTATTTTATACCACTTAGAACGTCTTATAATAGCTTAAATTGATGTCTTGAAATCAAGTATTTTGTGTATTTGATGCGTTTTTCTAGTGTTTGTGCATTTCAGGGTATTACTTGCATTTGTGGAGAGATTTCATCAAGAATAAGCCTTGGCATGTGTTTGGCATTGTAAGTGGGAAGTTAGGAGCAAAATGCAGCAAAGAACGGGAGCAAAAACAGAGTATCTTCCAGAAGGGGTCTGAGCGCCCGCTCAGCTCTGCTGAGCGACCGCTCAGGAAGCTGAGCGCCCGCTCAGGATTGCTGAGCGACCGCTCAGGGACGTAAATTAAAATTAATATTTTAGACTCCTAATTCTATTGAGCTTCCAACTTCTGAGATAGCTGGGTTTTGTGGGACTCCTATATAAGTAGTTTTCAGAGACGTTTCACGTGGTGTGGAATCGCAGTATCAATCGAGGAGCAAGGAGATAAGGAAGAAGACCATTTTAGCACATCGTAACGAAGAGGAAGCATAGTTTCTTGTGATTCTTTATTTCGTTGTAACAGTGGATGCTAGTTTTCTTTACTTTGAACCTATTTACTCTTGCGACGTACTCTGGTTTAATATAAGTAGTTTATTTAATTATTCTCGTGTGTTATTATCATGTTTTCATATGAACCCATGGTGACGATGAGTGCTATCATGGGCTAATCGTGATCATGGGGTCGTAACGGATTTGCTATGGAATTCTTTAGTTAGTTGTTTAATACCTTTGTTAGATATATTTGATAATGTCATGGCTAATATGATTTATATTTAGTTTTTTCAGATCTTACTTAACAGGACAAATCAGTACTTAACTGGCAATTAGTACTTATACTGGAAGTCAGGACTTAAGGATATCAGTATTTATATTATCAGGAGATAATCATCAGAAGATGGATATCAGAACTTAAGTGCTGAAGGACGTTCAGATAAGGACAGTAGCTGATTAAAGGAAAGAAGATCAAGATAAACATAAGAAGAGATATGCATGAAGAAGGAATTCTATTAAGAATAGAATACTTGGAAGAAAAGATATCTGATTGATATATTTTAGGAAGCAGAATTATATTCCATATCAATTAGCGATTATCTTGTAACTGTGTAGTATATAAACACAGACATAGGGTTTACACTATAAGTGTTATCATATTCGAGAAGATTATTCATTGTAACCTTAGCAGCTCTCGTGATATTTGTTCATCACTGAGAGGTAACAGTTCCATACTGTAACAGAGTTTATTGTTTCAATAAAGTTTGTTTTCTGTTACTTGAAATATTAAAAGTTCGATTTGATTGTATTTTACACTGTATTCACCCCCTCTACAGTGTGTGTGACCTAACAAGTGGTATCAGAGCTTATCTGTTAACGCACATACAGTTAAAGATCCAAATACAATCATGTCTGACACAGAAACTCCAACTAAGCCTACCAAAACTGAAGAACCTCCAAAGACACAAATTCAAAGTCGGTATGAAACCATCAGAGTTCCCATACTGAGACCATTTGAATATGCCATATGGAAGGTGTAATAACCCCAATTTTTGGGAAATTTTGAAACCTTTATGAATAGTGTTTTTGCTGAATGAGAAAACTTTTCATGCCACACTATGTAGGGGTTCTGATATGGATATTCTGAGATTTTATTAGTACTTTATATGGGATATAAGTGTATGTAAAGATCGTCAGAATCCAAATCCGAACACTTTGATTTTTCCAGGAAATCCACTAGATACGGAAAGAATTGAATATAAGGTAGCAGGATACGAAGGATTTAAATTAAAGGATTATAAGAGAGGATCATAAAAAGGAATATAATGTATTGAGAAAGGTTAAGGGAACCCAAGTAATAAGATCCCGGGTATGATCCCTCAAACGATAAACGAAAATGAAAGTTAAGCGAACCGTATAACAGATCAGCGGTCATTAGGCAAACAATTAGGAAGTTAATCAAAGGGATTAGAGAGAGTGATGTCACCCAACCAATGAGAAGAGGACAAGGAGGGAAAGATGACATCACAACATGACATAGGCATGACATGGGAATGAAGGAGATGTGGTGGATTTTTAACCACACAAAATCAAGGTTAAATTGGTAATTAACCAAAAACAAAACAAAACCAAATCAACCAAGCCAAATAATTCATTCTTCATCAAAACAAAAAGAAACCAAGGCATTATTCTTCAATTGCTCTCGGCTTTTTACTATTCCAAAGGCAAGAAATTTCAAAAATTCAAGATCCAAGCTTCCTAAATTGATCCAAGCATCCCTAAGACTTCTCAAAGCTTCTTAAGGCTTCCTAGCTACTCCCACCACTTCAAGGAAGGTTACCAGACTCGTCCCGAGCCATTCGTAACCCCCAGGCGCTCAGGCAACTTTTCTACCCGTTATACTGTTGTTGTGATGTATATATGTATATGCATTATCTTGTAGTAGATGCATGTTGGTTAATTAGCAAATGTTGTGATATATTGTAGCATGTTATATGGTACATATGCATGCCTGTTTCGTATTCTTGCCATATATATATCTGTTGGTTCAGTTGATAATACCTATGCTAGAGGATAGCGGTAATTTGCATATACCCTTATTATAGGGACCCAAAAGATGAAAACATTTTCTAAAACCGGGAGTCGAGGATCCCGAGTAGATTTTATATATATTTATATATATATATGGTTATAGTTTTCAAAACTATTAATCGAATAAGGGTTATTCGATAACTTTATATTATTTATTGAATATTATTTCGAATATTATTCGAAGGCTTATGACTCCTTTAGAGTATTATTGAATATTACTTGGATATTCATTCGAGGATGTATGACTCCTTTATTTTATGAATATTATTTATAGTATTCATTCGAGGTATTATGACTCCGCTTATTACTTAATAATATTCTTTATTGTATTAAAGAATAAGGTGTCGATAATCAAACTTATTTTTGATTATTCAAATAAAGATATTACTTTCGTATAAGTATATCTTTGATTATTTGCTATTCATTTCAAGTATAAGTTTTCCAACTTCTACCTCAATTATTCTTTATGGAAATATTATTAAATAATAATATTCAGATATTTCTTTCATATCGGGACTGATTTATTTTAATAAATCAGTATTACTCCAAACATTCTTAAAAATGTTTTCGAGTCATCAAAATGAATTTAAAAAGGGTAGAGCGGATCCCAAAACTTGTTTTCAAATTCAAGATCTTCCATTTTAAGGGGACTTGAATACTCGCTCAAAAATCTAGGGGATCCGGCTCTATGGTGTATTTTATATTCGCAACAAGGTTGCAGTTTTGGTAAATGAATTGATTACTTACCCAACGTTCGGGAAGTAAGTCCATCTATTGAGTCGGCATAAGCAACATGGGCTCAGTGGGCGTCCATGATAGTGTAAGTAGCTCAGTGGGAGTCCATCAAATGCATAAGTGGCTGAGTGGCAGTCCAGCATAAGGTCCTATTGCGACCAGGGTGATGACCAGTGGGGAATTCGTCCATCTACTAGTAGAAAAGGTTACTTATTGGTATCTTTGCCTGATCAGCAAGATATCAGGTTTATGCCAAAATTCTTTCCTTTCCAAATTTATTGGATATTGCAATTCTGTTCATACTTTACATGACAGAGGTTTTTAGGAAATGTATGTATATATATATAGGTGTATATATATATCGGGACTTAATGAGGTATATCATAACTTCATTTCCTTCAAAATATTTCAAAGATTGAATCTATACAAGTCTTATCTTGTAGTCTCATCAGTGAGATGAACTTTTGAACTAATTATAACTTGAACGGTGGTAGTTCAAGTAGTATTTGGAAAAGATATAAGTATATTGGAGTATCTGGTAACTTCATCTTTTAAACTTATATCTAGTAAATGATTATCTTATGCATGACAAAGATTTTCAGAAAAACGTTGAGACAAGGTTAGATATATGAGATCACCTTGCAACGATATTTTTTATACAGTTATAAACTGGAACTTTGTGTATATTATATGAAAGAGGACTTCCAAGATTTTGAAAAGTATATAGGTATATATACTAAATATTTTGCGACTTCATCGCATTAAGATATCAAACTTGGTTTATTTCTTTTGACCAAGACTTTCATGAGTACTATGAGAAGGCTCATATACTGTAAATCATTATACATATTATTTTGGTGGGCTTGCTGCTCACCCTTGCTTTCTTCTTTCATCACACAACATCAGATAGATAAGATGAACATGACCAAGCTCCCAATTCGCAAGCGGATAGGAAATGTACTGCAGCTTTCTGGAAGCGTTGAGGCCGCTGTAGCTGAAGTAGAAATTACCAATAGGCTAAGTTTTCAACTAATAATGTACCAGACTTATGTATATCATGAATTGTAATAATGGCAAAGAAATCTAAATTTATTCAGAAACCTGTTTAAGGTGCATTGGCATATAATTGTGGAATAAAACGACTTGTGATTATTTTTGGATATTCATCTCTGAGACTATAACTTGTGGTGTGTGTGTGTTTATTGTGGGGTCACAGTACAGAGTAGTTGATTATTTATTAAGATTGGGTGTTATTAAGGGAAATGGAACTCGTGACAACCCGGATCCCCGACCCCGGATTTGGGGGTGTTACAGAAGTGGTATCAGAGCCAAGCGTTATAAACCTCAGAGATGATGTGACGTTAAGATAATAAGTTCACTAAGATAATAAGAACTCTTGCCAAGTTCATAGTCGGGCTACCTAACGTAGTACCGACAGTTAAAACCCTTATGGGAACCCTTATAAATGTAGCGATAGAAGCGTAGTTCGTTATCGTATATGGTAGCGGGACACCGAACCCTGAGGTTGAGGAGCAACAACGCGATGATGTTTTATTACTAATTGGAGATCAGATTATGGATCCGATAGAGCGTCCTAACGCATGACCGAATGATGTTGATATTGAGGATGTAACGGTTGAGGATGTTGTCCTAGAAGGGACAGTTGCGGAGGAGGATCCCATGGAGGATCCTGACAAGAATGAATAAAGGACCATTGAGGAATTGATAACCATGGTTAGGGAAACTACCAGAGGTAGGATTGGCCGGTCACTACCGGAGGTTCGTTCAAGTTTGTAAAGATAGTAGCCCCTTTAACGCGGCTTACTCGTAAGACTGAGAAGTTCGAATGGACAGAGAAATATGAGAAAAGATTTTAACAACTAAAGCAAAGGTTGGTGGCGACACATATGTTGGCGTTGCCGGATGAAAAAGGAGATTTTGTGAATTGTAGTGACGCTTCACATAAGGAATAATGAGGTATTCCTACAGAATTTGGGTTCCAAATGTTCAAGAGCCTAAAGATGAAAGCTAGTTTGAGGAATAAGATTTAGAGCAAACCCTGAACGTGATAGTCAGGGAGGTCGCCATCAAGATAGAAGGAACCCATGACATAATGGAGTGGAAAATGAGGATTTTAAATTAAAAGATGACCCCAATTATGGGGAGTAGGATGAAACATTTCATACTAAGGAAACAGAAAGTCGAGTAAGGAAAGGAGACCCGAGACGGTACTCCTATATGGCAATTCATGGACCTTTCTAAAAAGAACTTAGACTATTATCCCAAACCACCACCTTGAGGAAACAATGTGGTGTGAAATTCTTTCAGGACCTCTAAGTCGCTAAACTCTCAGAGTTCCAAGGAACAAGCTGACCCAGTCAAGGCAAGAGCCTGGCTAAAGGAAATATAGGAATCATTTGAGATTCTAAATGATTGACGAACCACAAAAGACTGTTTTTATCACTTACCCTCCTAAGAGAGAGACCACCCGCTGTGAAAGGCCAAGGAAGGCACGGAGCAAGAGATTATAATAAACTGATTTAAGTTCAGTCAATTGTTTTTGGGAAAGTACTTCCCAAGGTTATGAAGATAGTGTAAAAGCTTTAGAGCCAGAACAAAGGTAGACGAGTATAATGAATTAGGAATCTAAGTTGTAAAAGTTATCAAGATTCGTTCTGAGGACACGAATCCAGAATGACGGGATGTTTGAAATCAATGCTTATGTTGTGTTGGTTCATGAAATAATGATAAGAGAAAGGAAAATAAAAAGAAACTGAAGTGGAAAGGAATATAAAGGCAATAGAGTTTGAGGTATGATAAGGGAGTTGGGTATGAGGAAACCCTAAAGACTCGTAGCAATAGAAATAGAAAAGTATGCATTCGTCAGGATGAGGGTGATTCACCATGAGTTAAAATTGATGGTTGAAGGTATAAGAGATACATATAGTTTATCCCCTGTAAGTTGGGAGGATTCGAGGAAACCTTGAGATAGTTCGAAGGATAAATAATGAGACGCGGATAGACTGAGGAGACAAGAAAGTAAGAAAGTAGGAAAATTGGATGAAGGAAGTGACCTTCAAGAATGTGAAATGTAAGACCGGTGGCTCGATACCAGAAAGGGAGACGCCAGGTATGAGAGATATCCCAACATTGAGATGACTGTTGGGATAAACAACAAAAGTAAGTAAGGAATTATTAAGAAGAAGTTCACGTTGAACATGACCAATATCTTCCAGAACATCCTTGTTATCATTACCGAATTAGGCAAGAAAAGCGGATAACCGTTATTATCTTTTGGGAGGCCATATTGATTGACCTCATTTTGAATACAGATGTTATTGTGAAATTAGGCATATACTATCGAGGTGGGAATGATTGAATAAGACACCCTTATCAGGGATATATGACTTGATTTATCCATGGAAGGATGCATGTACCTTTTTAAAGGTGGAATTAAGT
Source organism: Apium graveolens (assembly GCF_009905375.1). Taxonomy (NCBI): domain Eukaryota; kingdom Viridiplantae; phylum Streptophyta; class Magnoliopsida; order Apiales; family Apiaceae; genus Apium; species Apium graveolens. The sequence goes on along the minus strand of NC_133649.1, from coordinate 22,877,555 downwards.
ATAGAACATCGGTAACTTAAAACGAATCCTAGGGGAATGCCTAAAGGTTGGCATTTCACCCTTAATAGGGATAGTATGAGTTTTGACAGTATGAATTGGAAAGGATTAAGGTAATAACAGCCTTTAAGAATCAGTGGAGAAATTTTTCAGAAGTATATAGACAATGGTTTTAGTATTAGTAAATGGTATTTTGATATGCCCTGTATTTAGGGAATATAGGAGGAACGATTCAAGGATAACCTTAGAGGTTTTACAAGGAGAAAGGTAAAATTCAAAATTTTCAAGAATAGAAATGTTGATAAAGGAAATATGACGTAATTATATTGATGCCAAGTGAGGCACGTGTTAAACCACGAGAAGGTATGGATCGAACCAGTAAAGGTCGAAATTGTTCAGGGCAATTAGGGCCCAAGATAAAAGATGTTCTAAGTATGATTGAGAGTCAGTCTTGACAGTGATTAACCTCTAAAGACTGAGGCAATAACTTATGGAAAAATGGTGATATTTTTTTTTACTCACCAGATTTTAAGGAAAACATCTTCACATAAGCAGTGATTGAAATAAAGTAGAAAATTTATTTGGAGGTGGTTAAAATGACATTGACTGTAAGGAAATTTTACTAACAGGAAAGGCCAAAGAGGTGGCCGACACTTTAAAGGTAAGAGGATAATTATAGGCGCTTGTGCCAAAGGAATACAGTGATGATGGTTAAAGCTATGAAGGTTGTATTATGGTTTGGAAGATTGACATTCCTTCTGATGACTGTGCAATACCTAACCGTAATAGTAGTTGGTAAAGGTTTAATTCGTGTAATCACCATGAGCGGGCTATCTATCTCAGAAGATACTATCTTGAGATAAGCCAGGATCATGTTTCAAAAAGGACTAGACGAACCCTTGAGTTAAGTCTTCTATTGAAGGCATATGATTAAGAATGGTATTAACCTGCTATCGTTGCTTTGACTGAAACTCTTATGCACTTTTATCTGCTTCATGTCATGTATGTATGTCAGGATCAGGAGTGTTCTTCATGAATCATGAATGGTGATTATGTTACCTCCTTAGAAGGATTTGATACGACATGTATGGACTCCGTATGGTTAGATATTAAGATTTCATGGAACGTGAATGATAACAGTAGGTCAGTGGTGGACCATAGTAAGGCAGCAATGATTCTGCGAGTAATGAGTTGATTACAACCGTGAGAGTTGTATTGGAATGGATGTTGAGATTGAGTACCACTAATCGGGTCGTGGTAGTGTATAAGTTATCATTGATAGACTAATTAAGTAGAGTATCTACCTATTGAATATTTATTCCCTCTTATGAAAAGAGAGTCGTATTACTATATGAGGAAGGTTGCGGTACAAGCATAGAATTTTATTAACGATGATGTATAAAATGAGATTCCAGATTCGATTTTTCGATGTCGAGGGAGTTTCATAGGTGATTGAGTATAAGCTCGAGGAAGAGCATGGGTCCGTAGAATGATGGGTGGAATAATAAATATTTAGGCATGTGAAATACGATGCTATAATACTTGATGTTAATATAAATACATATATGTTTTGTTCTCCTATGACAAACCTCTATAGTTCAGAGGTAGGTTCCAAGCCAGATATTTTATGGCAATATTTTTTCATATATACAATTCTCTTCAGTTCGTTCTTTTCTCTTCTTTTCATTTCATGTAAGCTGAGAAGAACAACCCTTCCAGAAGGGGAGGTATTGCCGAATGACTATCTATCTTTGTGATAGAAGCCTATTAGGATACCACATGTTGTTTAATTGCTTGTCAAGTACTAAAGGCTGGCCACCTTCTGTACTAACTATGCGATATAACAAGTGTTCATGATCATAGTGATCTCTCAATAAATTCTTTTACTTCTATATGATTGATCAAACTTTAGGAAATAGAAACATCTGAAAAAGGAGTAGTAAAGTATGGTGGTATTCAGAATGGAAGCACATTCGTGATACTAAGGTTGACGTGGTTATTAAAAGGTTATAGAACGCTAACAAGCAAAAGTATAACCAGTATAATATTAGGAACGGAAGGTAGTAGCGATTACGAGCTGGAAAAGAATAGGTATTAAGAAGCAAAAGCTCTAATGCTAAAAGCTATAATAAGAGTCTGTGCAATAGACTTGAAAGAATTTGGAATGATCACTTAACACGGATTAAGTTTTCTTACGACAATAGATCATATGTCATTATCGAGATGTCGCCTTATGAGATCCTTGAGGGAAGACAATGTCGATCTCCCTTATGTTAGGATGAAGTTGTAGAGCCCAAGATGCTCGGACCCGCAGTAGTCCAAAGGACCAAGGATATAATAGATCTAATCAGAGGACGACTGGTAGTAACCCAAGATGGACATAAGAAGTATGTCGATTTGACACGAAAGGACAAGGAATAGGAAGTAGGGGACCTAGTGTTGTTATAGGTATTCCCTTGGAAGGGGTTAATGAGATTTGGAAAGAAAGGAAAACTAAGCCCAAGATACATTGGACCTTTTGAGATACTAAGACGGATTGGGAAGTTGGCTCACGAGCTAGCCTTACCCCCGAACCTGCAACAAGTTCATAACGTGTTCCACGTATCAATGTTAAGACAGCGTAATTCGGATGCCAGATAAATAGGGGCATATGAGCGCATAGACATGCAACCCGACGTAACCTATATGGAGCAACCAGGAAGGGTTATAGAGTGAAAAGGAACAAGTGCTTAGGAGAAGGGTTATCAAACTAGGCAGAGTTTGGTGGTAGGACCACAATGTGGGAAAATTTACTCGAGAGTTAGAAAGTGCAATGCTAAGAGAGTATCCCTATTCATTTTCTATCTGATTCCGGGACAGAATCCTTTTAAGGAGGGGAGACTGTAATAACCCCAATTTTTGGGAAATTTTGAAACCCTTATGAATAGTGTTTTTGCTGAATGAGAAAACTTTTCATGCCACACTATGTAGGGGTTCTGATATGGATATTCTGAGATTTTATTAGTACTTTATATGGGATATAAGTGTATGTAAAGATCGTCAGAATCCAAATCCGAACACTTTGCTTTTTCCCGAAAATCCACTAGATACGGAAAGAATTGAATATAAGCTAGCAGGATACGAAGGATTTAAATTAAAGGATTATAAGAGAGGATCATAAAAAGGAATATAATGTATTGAGAAAGGTTAAGGGAACCCAATTAATAAGATCCCGGGTATGATCCCTCAAACGATAAACGAAAACGAAAGTTAAGCGAACCGTATAACAGATCAACGGTCATTAGGCAAACAATTAGGAAGTTAATCAAAGGGATTAGAGAGAGTGATGTCACCCAACCAATGAGAAGAGGACAAGGAGGGAAAGATGACATCACAACATGACATAGGCATGACATGGGAAGGAAGGAGATATGGTGGATTTTTAACCACACAAAATCAAGGTTAAATTGGTAATTAACCAAAAACAAAACAAAACCAAATCAACCAAGCCAAATAATTCATTCTTCATCAAAACAAAAAGAAACCAAGGCATTATTCTTCAATTGCTCTCGGCTTTTTACTATTCCAAAGGCAAGAAATTTCAAAAATTCAAGATCCAAGCTTCCTAAATTGATCCAAGCATCCCTAAGACTTCTCAAAGCTTCTTAAGGCTTCCTAGCTACTCCCACCACTTCAAGGAAGGTTACCAGACTCATCCCGAGCCATTCGTAACCCCCAGGCGCTCAGGCAAGTTTTCTACCCGTTATACTGTTGTTGTGATGTATATATGTATATGCATTATCTTGCAGTAGATGCATGTTGGTTAATTAGCAAATGTTGCGATATATTGTAGCATGTTATATGGTACATATGCATGCCTGTTTCGTATTCTTGCCATATACATATCTGTTGGTTCAGTTGATAATACCTATGCTAGAGGATAGCGGTAATTTGCATATACCCTTATTATAGGGACCCAAAAGATGAAAACATTTTCTAAAACCGGGAGTCGAGGATCCCGAGTAGATTTTATATATATTTTTATATATATATGGTTATAGTTTTCAAAACTATTAATCGAATAAGGGTTATTCGATAACTTTATATTATTTATTAAATATTATTTCGAATATTATTCGAAGGCTTATGACTCCTTTAGAGTATTATTGAATATTACTTGGATATTCATTCGAGGATGTATGACTCCTTTATTTTATGAATATTATTTATAGTATTCATTCGAGGTATTATGACTCCGCTTATTACTTAATAATATTCTTTATTGTATTAAAGAATAAGGTATCGATAATCAAACTTATTTTTGATTATTCAAATAAAGATATTACTTTCGTATAAGTATATCTTTGATTATTTGCTATTCATTTCAAGTATAAGTTTTCCAACTTCTACCTCAATTATTCTTTATGGGAATATTATTAAATAATAATATTCAGATATTTCTTTCATATCGGGACTGATTTATTTTAATAAAACAGTATTACTCCAAACATTCTTAAAAATGTTTTCGAGTCATCAAAATGAATTTAAAAAGGGTAGAGCGGATCCCAAAACTTGTTTTCAAATTCAAGATCTTCCATTTTAAGGGGACTTGAATACTCGCTCAAAAATCTAGGGGATCCGGCTCTATGGTGTATTTTATATTCGCAACAAGGTTGCAGTTTTGGTAAATGAATTGATTACTTATCCAACGTTCGGGAAGTAAGTCCATCTATTGAGTCGGCATAAGCAACATGGGCTCAGTGGGCGTCCATGATAGTATAAGTGGCTCAGTGGGAGTCCATCAAATGCATAAGTGGCTGAGTGGCAGTCCAGCATAAGGTCCTATTGCGACCAGGGTGATGACCAGTGGGGAATTCGTCCATCTACTAGTAGAAAAGGTTACTTATTGGTATCTTTGCCTGATCAGCAAGATATCAGGTTTATGCCAAAATTCTTTCCTTTCCAAATTTATTGGATATTGCAATTTTGTTCATACTTTACATGACAGAGGTTTTCAGGAAACGTATGTATATATATAGGTGTATATATATATCGGGACTTAATGAGGTATATCATAACTTCATTTCCTTCAAAATATTTCAAAGATTGAATCTATACAAGTCTTATCTTGTAGTCTCATCAGTGAGATGAACTTTTGAACTAATTATAACTTGAACGGTGGTAGTTCAAGTAGTATTTGGAAAAGATATAAGTATATTGGAGTATCTGGTAACTTCATCTTTTAAACTTATATCTAGTAAATGATTATCTTATGCATGACAAAGATTTTCAGAAAAACGTTGAGACAAGGTTAGATATATGAGATCACCTTGCAACGATATTTTTTATACAGTTATAAACTGGAACTTTGTGTATATTATACATGGAAGAGGACTTCCAAGATTTTGAAAAGTATATATGTATATATACTGAATATTTTGCGACTTCATCGCATTAAGATATCAAACTTGGTTCATTTCTTTTGACCAAGTCTTTCATGAGTACTATGAGAAGGCTCATATACTGTAAATCATTATACATATTATTTTGGTGGGCTTGCTGCTCACCCTTGCTTTCTTCTTTCATCACATAACATCAGATAGATAAGATGAACATGACCAAGCTCCCAATTTGCAAGCGGATAGGAAACGTACCACAGCTTTCTGGAAGCGTTGAGGCCGCTGTAGCTGAGGTAGAAATTACCAATAGGCTAAGTTTTCAACTAATAATGTACCAGACTTATGTATATCTTGAATTGTAATAATGGCAAAAAAAATGTAAATTTATTCAGAAACCTGTTTAAGGTGCATTGGCATATAATTGTGGAATAAAATGACTTGTGATTATTTTTGGATATTCATCTCTGAGACTATAACTTGTGGTGTGTGTGTGTTTATTGTGGGGTCACAGTACAGAGTAGTTGATTATTTATTAAGATTGGGTGTTATTAAGGGAAATGGAACTCGTGACAACCCGGATCCCCGACCCCGGATTTGGGGGTGTTACAGAAGGTGAGGATGACCATGTTTCTGGAAGCTACAGATCCAAAATATCTTGATAGAATCAAGGAAGGACCTCACAAACCAACCAAGCTCGCAGTTGCAGTTGCAGGTGAAGCAGCAAAGACCGTACCAAGGAAGATATCGCATCAATTGCTAAGGATGCTAAGGTACGACACTTACTGCATAGTGCCATTGATAATGTAATGTCAAACAGGGTAATTAACTGCAAGACTGCTAAGGAGATATGGGATGCTCTGGAAACAAGGTGTCAGGGAACTGATACAATTAAGGAGAACAGGAAGACAATACTCACTCAAGAGTATGAACACTTTGACTCAAAGGCTAATGAGTCATTGACTGATTTATATGATAGATTTGTCAAACTCTTGAATGATCTGTCACTGGTTAATAAGGAGTATGATCTTGAAGATTCAAACCTTAAATTCCTGTTAGCTCTTCCTGAATGTTGGGATTTGAAGGCAACAACAATAAGAGACAACTACAGTCTTGATGAAACAACTTTTGATGAAATTTATGGAATGCTCAAGACTCATGAACTTGAGATAAAACAAAGAAGCAAGAGGAAATGAGGAAAGTCAAGGACAGTTGCTCTTAAGGCTAAAGAAGAATCCCCCAAGGAAGCTACCTCAAGGAAAGACAAGGGTAAAGCTCTTTTCACAAAGTCTGATACTGAGTCATCAAATTCTGAAAGTGATGATGACTCAGATTCTGAAAGCTTGCCTGAGACTGATGCTGATGAGGAGATGATGAAGCTGTGTGCTCTTATGGTGAAAGGGATTACAAAGATTGCATACAGGAAGTTCAGGAAGGGAAAGAAGTTTTCCAGGAAATGCACAAGTTCTGATAAGAAGAATTTCAGAAGATCTGAGGGCAGAGGAGGAAAGTCTGATAGAGGAGATTATACCAATGTCAAATGCTATAACTGTGGTGAGAAAGGCCACATATCTCCTGATTGCAAGAAGGTAAAGGGTGACAAAGGCAAGGCTCTTGTCACAAAGCAGAAAAGCTGGACAGACACCTCAGACTCTGAAAGTGAGGAGAACTATGCATTGATGGTAAATGCTGATAAAGAAAGTGCTGAGAGCAGTTCTGAAGCTGCTGAAACAAAGGTACCTCAGACTACTTATGCTTTTCATACTGATGATATAAATGAGTTGAGAAGATATCTTAAAACCATGTTTGTTAGTTATAGAGATCAAACTTTAACATGTGAAAGATTAACTTCTGAAAATCTTGCTTTTAAGAAAAGAAATGATTTCTTAGAAAAAGAGTTAGTTATGTTCCATCAAACTCAGAAGGATAGAGATGATGCTCTTTATGTTAGGGATGAAGTGCTAAAAATGAATGAATCTCTAAAAACTGAGTTAGAAAAGGAAAGAGAGATAATCAGGACTTGGACTAACTCTGGCAGAACAACTCAAAATTTGTTAAGTAGTGAAAATTGGAAAGAGGGCTTAGGTTATGGAGATGATAAGAATGATAAAGGAACTGTAGAAATTAAGCCTGTTGTTAAGCAAAATCCAAAGTTTAAACCTGTTAAGTTTGTAATTGTAAAGTCTGATAATGTGAAATCAGAAGTTAAAGTGGAATTAACTTCTGACAAACTAAAAAAGGAAAAGATAGTTGAAGTAAACGTAGGCTTAATGACTAAGAAGCAGCTTAAGCATAAGCTGAAAGATGTTAAGAATGCAAACAAGGTTAAATCACCTAGGAAAAATAGGAATGGAAAGGAAGGTGTGAATAAAAGCAATGATTATAAACCTGTTCCTGATACTCCTAGAAAAACGTGTCATAACTGTGGAATTTCTGACCATCTGGCTTCTTTTTGCAGGAAGAATAAGAACATAAACTCCTTACCTTCAAAATCAGGAGTTAAGAGTTAGTTTGTTAGATATAAACCACAAAATCCTTGTTTTCATTGTGGTAGTTTATGGCATTCCATTTATACTTGTAAGGAATATCATAGTTTGTACTATGATTATTATCAAATAAAACCTTCTTTGAAGAAAGTTTCCATTGTTCCTTCTAGTGTAAATTCTGATTCAAAGTCTGATAGTGTAAGTTCTGATAAGAAAAATGTTAACATAAACTCTGATGCTAAATCCACTGCAAATGTTAACAAACTTGATAAGGCCAAAGGATCCAAGCAAGTCTGGGTCCTTAAAACTAATAATTAATGGTCTTTGTGATTGCAGGGCAACAAGAAAAATATCCTAGTTCTGGACAGTGGATGTTCAGGACATATGACTGGAAATAAAGCCCTGCTATCAGACTTTGTGGAGAAAGCTGGCCCAAGTGTTTCTTATGGAGATGGCAACATTGGAAAAACATTGGGATAAGGCAATATCAATCTTGGAAATGTCATCATTAAAGAAGTAGCTCTGGTCTCAGGACTTAAATACAATCTGCTGAGTATAAGTCAAATCTGTGACAGAGGTTATCATGTTGATTTCTTTGAAGAACAATGTGAAGTTGTGAGTAAATCTAAAGGCAAGGTTGTTCTGAAAGGATACAGGCGTGGTAACATTTATGAAGCTAAGCTTTCAACAAGTACTGATGGTTCTGCAATCTGTCTGATGAGTAGAGCATCAACTGAAGAAAGAGGGAATTGGCACAAGAAACTCTCTCATTTAAATTTCAACAATATAAATGAGCTGGTCAAGAAAGATCTTGTGAGAGGACTGCCAAAGTCAGTATTTGCTCCTGATAGCATTTGTGATTCTTGTCAGAAGGCCAAATAAAGAAAATCTTCATTCAAGAGCAAAACTGAATCATCAATTCTTGAGCCTTATCATCTATTACATGCTGATCTATTTGGTCCAGTAAATGTCATGTCTATTGCAAAGAAGAAATATGTATTGGTCATAGTGGATGAGTTCACTAGATACACATGGGTGTATTTCTTGCACACAAAAAGTGAAACTGCATCTATCTTGATTGATCATGTCAAACATCTGGATAAATTGGTCAAAGATTCTGTGAAAACAATAAGGAGCGATAATGACACTGAGTTCAAGAATTTGATAATGGAAGAGTTCTGTAAAAACCATGGAATTAAGCAGGAATTTTCTGCTCCTGGAACTCCACAGCAAAATGGAGTTGTTGAAAGGAAGAATAGAACTCTCATTGAAGCTGCACGTACAATGCTTGAAGAAGCAAAGCTTCCAACCTATTTCTGGGCTGAAGCTGTGCAGACTGCTTGTTTTACTCAAAATGCAACACTCATTAACAAGCAAGGAAAAACACCATATGAGATTGTGAAGAAAAAGAAGCCAAATCTGAAGTACTTTCATGTATTTGGATGCAAGTGTTTTGTTCTCAAGACTCATTCTGAACAGCTATCCAAGTTTGATCTAAAAGCTGATGAAGGAATATTTGTTGGATATCCACTTTCCCCAAAAGCCTTCAGAGTCTATAATTTGAGAACAAAAGTGGTCATGGAATCTATCAATGTTTCTTTTGATGACAAGAAGATTACTGGTCTTGAAGATTTTATTGACCATGATCAGCTGAGATTTGAAAATGAAGACTCAAATTCTGATACTGAAAATCCTGACAGTCTAAGTCCTGATACTATAAACTCTGATGGATTAAACTCTGATGTTATTGAAACAGTGGTGACTACGCCAAAGGAAGATGCACCTATGCAGGGGGAGCATACTCAAGATCTTACCACATCTCAAGAAGCATCAGAACATACATCTGGCTCTTCAAGTTCTGATTCATCAAGTTCTGATAAGCCAAGTTCTGATAGTGCTGAAAATCTAAATTCTGAAGAATCCAACTCAGAGAGCATAGTTTCAGGGGGAGCATCAGAAAATGAAAATGAAGACAGCATGGATCATGGGGGAGCATCCAGTTCTAGAGAAAACCTTCCATCTGCAAGGAAGTGGACTAAATCACATACACCTGATTTGATAATTGGAAATCCTGATGCAAGTGTCAGAACTAGAATAAGTACTTCAAACGAATGTCTTTACAATTCTTTTCTCTCTCAGAATGAGCCAAAGAAAATGGAAGAAGCTCTTCAAGATGCTGATTGGGTGCAAGCAATGCAGGAAGAGTTAAATAAATTTGAAAGAAACAAAGTCTGGACCCTAGTGCCAAGACCAAAGAATAGATCTGTTGTTGGTACAAAGTGGGTATTCAGAAACAAAACTGACAGTGATGGCATAATTACAAGGAATAAGGCAAGGCTGGTTGCAAAAGGATATTCTCAACAGGAGGGAATTGATTATGATGAAACATTTGCACCAGTTGCTAGATTAGAAGCCATAAGGATATTTTTGGCTTATGCTGCTCACAAGAGGTTTATTGTCTTTCAAATGGATGTGAAAAGTGCTTTTCTCAATGGAGAATTGGAAGAGGAAGTATATGTTGAATAACCTCCAGGCTTTGTATATTCTAAACATCCAGATTACGTCTACAGGCTTGATAAAGCACTTTATGGACTTAAGCAAGCTCCCAGAGCATGGTATGAGACTTTAGCTCAGTTTCTTCTGGAAAGTGGATTCAACAGAGGGACTATAGACAAAACACTGTTCTACCTCAACCATGGAAAGGACTTACTTTTGGTCCAGATTTATATTGATTTTTGGGTCTACAAATGACAGACTTTGCAAGAAGTTTGCCAAACTGATGTAGTCAAGGTATCAGATGAGTATGATGGGGGAACTTAGCTATTTTCTGGGTCTTCAAGTCAAGCAGAATGAAGAAGACACTTTTATTTGTCAAACTAAGTACACCAGAAACTTGCTGAAGAAATTTGGAATGCAAGATTGTTCAAGTGCATCCACTCCCATGGCCACTACAACAAAACTGGACAAGGATACTGGTAAATCAATAGATATTACTGATTACAGAGGTATGATTGGCTCTCTACTCTATCTAACTGCTAGTAGACCTGATATCATGTATGCTACCTGTCTTTGTGCAAGATTTCAAGCAGATCCAAGAGAACCTCACTTAACAGCTGTAAAAAGAATATTCAAGTATCTTAAGGGAACAGCTGATCTGGGATTGTGGTATCCCAGAGAATCAGATTTTAAACTAATAGGTTACTCAGATGCAAATTTTGCAGGTTGCAAAATTGACAGGAAAAGCACAAGTGGAAGCTGCCAATTTCTTGGAGGCAGATTGGTTTCTTGGTTCAGCAAGAAACAAAAGTCAATTTCCACATCAACTGCAGAAGCAGAATATATTGCTGCAGGAAGCTGTTGTGCACAGATTCTTTGGATGAAAAATCAGTTACTGGATTATGGGTTAACATATTTCAAAATCCCTATTTACTGTGATAATCAAAGTGCTATTGCTATGACAGGTAATCCAGTTCAACACTCTATGACAAAGCACATCAGCATCAGGTACCACTTCATAAGGGAACATGTGGATGAAGGTACAGTGGAATTGCACTTTGTTCCAACAGATCAACAACTAGCAGATATCTTCACAAAACCATTGTGTGAAGCCACTTTTACAAGATTGGTAAATGAACTTGGAATGGTTTCAGGTTCTTTCTCTAAATCTGCTTAGTTTTGTTCTGTTATATTAGACTTTATGATCAGTATTTACAGAATTTAATCTCTTTGTGTATTCTGTGCTTAATTGACAAATGTGTTTAAGTACTGACTGTTGTCTGAAATATGTTTCTAAACTCTGATAAGTGATATGTCTATTTAAGTAACTATTCAATCCTATGAGGATAACTGTGCTAGATGCTGAACTAGTAGTCTTCAATAAACAAGGGATCCCATGTAAGAAGTAATTATTTCCATGGAAATCTATTGACACAAGCAAATTCTGATAATTGAGCTTAGTTGAGTTTACTTTATCTATCTTATTACTAAGTCACAAACTAGAATAATGCTACTCATCTGTTAAGTTCTGATGCTAGTAAATCTGTTGAATGTACTAAGTGCTGATAAATCTCACTTATCAAAAGAAAAAGCAAAAGAATCAAGGATTAAAAATTAGGTACTCCATTGAGATCTAGAGTAAAAATGTGGAAGGGAAGACCCAAGTGCATTGCTGGTATTAAGTAATATGCATCAGAAAAGCAAATAAAATATTTTCTTGGTGACTTTTCACACTCTATGATTACTGGATAAATACTCTGATAATAGCATAAATTCTGATGAGTAGTTGTGACTCACTTACACTGAGAAGCCACTGTAAAATGGAATTCAAAAAGATGCATAAAATTAGCACACAATAGTTGAGGTGGACTCATGCATGAACTAATTCAACAGTAGGTTTCAGAATAATGACAGCTCTTTAGCAAAGTTTTAGTTATGCCTTATTTCTAAGATGTACTGAAGTGAATCAGACTTTACTCCTTATCTGATATTTAGCTTAATGCACAAACTAAACACTCCATATGGATGATGAAAATCACTGTGGTGATCTATGTTGTTTTAGATGAACAGTTATTGTGTCACATTGCACAAATTCTGAGGACAAGTTCTGATTGCATGTTCTGATGATTAAATTCTGAAGAATATAAATCAAAATTTGTGTGAGGACTTACTAAGATATGCATTCATTTTTCGAGTTAAGAAATTATGTTCTGATGACCGTTAAGTTCTGATATAAGTCTAAGTTCTGATATTAAAGTCTGATTCTTTACTTGACTTATTTGTGGATAAAATTTAAAAACAGTCTCAGTTTACACCTGATATATTGAAGTGGAAGATTAACAGTCACTATATTTAGGGATAGTGGTACTCGTACATGAACAGTCAACTTTTACTTGCTTCTTGTGCGCATTAAAACCATGTTTTCTCTTTCCAATGAATGTTTTTCTTTTTCCAAGTCTGGGGAGATGAGGTAGAATTAATTTTACCTGTCAACATTAAATTTCTTTGTGTCTCCTGGCATTCTCTTGCCTATATAAGCAACCACTCCACAACAGCCTTCCCATCAAATCTTTTCTCACAAACTTACCTTCATACTTTTTCTATCAAAAACACCATAGTCAGATACAACATGTTTTTGAACTACGAAACCTTCAATATGGAGCTAAGCTGTGCCGATTGGCAGCAGGACTGGCACGTCACTGCCATTCCTGATGAAATATGGGACTCTGTGCCCCAGGAGGTACTCACCCACCTCCTGTTCTTCTATATGGATTACCATCGCCATCTGGAGCGATTGGAGGAGGAAAGATTGGAAGCTCTCCGCCAGCAAGAGCGAATCATTCGACTCGCCATTCTGTTTGTCGAGAGTAGGAAGAAGAAATGATTTATTTTCTTCTTCCTGTTTTTCTTCATCATCAGCCTTGCCCTGCTTCTTGAGCTAGGACTAAGGCTGTTGATGTTAGGTCTAGCAGCTTAGGGAAATCTTGTATAAATTCTGATGTAATTTCAATTTCATGAATGTAATCTCTTGATATATTAATGAAATTTGTTTTTGTTTCAAGATTTTGTCTCTAAGATTTTTTTGTAATGCATTGATAAATCCTGATAAATATTCATATTCTGATGACCATATAAATTCTGTTTTAATTTAAGTTCTGATTTTACTTTATCAGTACTTACTCATCTGATTTATTTTGGTCATTTTCACTTGATTTATTTTCAGAATATTAATGTTGCAGTGAAAAATAATTTAATGGGAACGGTTTCAATTTTTAATTAAAACTGTTTCACCTTGATTAATGGAATATCTGGGTAAGTGGAACGGTTTCTCCTTGAAAAACGGCAAGTGGTATAGTAATGAATACTGTTTTCTCGTGCCCAGTAACTATCCGTTATTACTGCATGTCTGACAGGTGTCCAACGGTTACATTTTTTTTAAAAAGAGTATAAGTAAGACAGAGAGAAGATTTTTTAATCTTTTATTTCCTTTCATACTTTTTCTCTACTTGCTTTTATTCTCTTTCTTCTTCTTACGTTGGTTTTTCATACAAACATTTTTTTAAACACCTAGCAGGCACTCTTAAATCTCAATTTTTCACATGGCACCTAAGGATTTAATCATTGATGGAGCTAAGTTTGTTCCAAATAACTATGCTGCAATTCTTGATCATACTGAAGCTCCATCTGAATTGCATTTTGTGCAAGATCTTCTTGCACACAGTGAGATTGGGTATGCATTGACCCAACCTTCAGTCTTTTCAAGCCAACAAGTTCTGACATTTTGGCGGACTGGGCACTTTGATAATGGTGGTACACATGGCACTCCCAGTATTGTTTTCGAAGTGGGTGATTCTTCATATGCAGTCACTCCTGGTACAATACGCAAGGCTCTACATCTCCCAGAAGGATGTACCTTTTCAATTCCAGAGGAATCAGCTCTTCAGGAGTTAATGGCCAATTTGGGGTATGAACAGAGTTTGGCAAAGCTTGGGCAGTTGAAACGGGCTCATATCAGAAGAGAATAGAGCTTCTTCTTCGACTGCATCACTAAAGCTTTTGGGAACAAGTGTTCGAATTTTAATGCTATTCCTATTATGAGTCAACACATCGGGTATGCTATTATAAACCAAACTCATTTTGATTTTGCAACTGCTATAATTGGTTTTATTGGGGATAGGATGACAGAGGATAGGAATGTTGTTTACTTTGCTAGATTCTGTCAACTTATATATACTTTTTGTACTGATGAACCTTAATTAGTAAGTTCCTCAACTCCACCTTTTAAGGTTTCAAAATGTTACTTTAATGACCTGATAAATGCTGACACTAAGAAATCAGTGGTTAGACCTTTACAGATTCCTCAGTCAGTAAAACAGATCTTAGTAAATGCTGATCCTGATACTTATAAATCTGTTTATTCTGATGTCCAACCAACAACAACCATCCAAACACCACAACAACCATCAGCACCTACCACTCATTTTCCTCAACCAACCCTCAGGCAATATATCAAATCCTATCTCTCCACTTCACAGACCGTTCAACCCTCATCCTCAGCACCTACTGTGAAGCCTTCATCTTCCAAACCTAAGAGGACAAAGACTATTCCTCAAACACCTCAAAAGAAAAGGAAGATTTCTTTGAGAGATGAATCTGATACTGAGGAACAGGTTCCTTCTTCAGAACCTGTTGTTAAACAAGCTGAAAAAGTGACTTCTCAGAAGGATTCTGGAATTGGGGGATCTAGGCTTCTCAAGAGGCTTAGAAGAATGACAGTTCCTGAAACTCCCAAGGAATCCAAATCTACAAAGAGATACAAGAAACAGAGGGTAAAAAGACCTGTTTCAGATGATGAAGCAGTAGCAACTCAGGAAGGGGATCAGGAATCTCTGATCTCACAGGAAAAGGAATTTGTTAAAGTCACTTCTTCTTCATCAACTCCATCTCAGGAAGCTGTTTCTGAAAAGGTCAATGTAACACCCCCAGATCCGGGGTCAGGGATCCGGGTTGTCACGGTCTTTCTTTCCACAATATCACTTCACTTAATTAATAATAAATAACCTCATGCTGTGACCCCACACTAACACACACCACAACCCGTTATAGTCTCAGAGATGAAATTGAAATAAGTACAAGTCTTTGAATCCACAATTTAAAATTATTACAACCCAAAATGATTACTTGATAATTTACAGTTAATTGCCATTATCTGCCACAAGTTATAATTATACATAATTTGATTCTCAAAAGTAGATGGTCTGAACTACAATGGATCTACCTCTGCAGCTATAGCAGCTACAACATCATCGGGAAGACGCGGGACGCTTCCCACGCGCTTGCGCTGGGTCTGCTGGAGTCTGGCCATCTCTCCTAACTGTTGTTGTGTGATGAAGAAATAAAGCAAGAGTGAGCCTTACAGCTCGCAAGATAATATGTAGTGATAACAATAATACAAGTATCTAAATGGATACTTACTAGAATCTTTATCGTGTGTAAGATAATTACTTACTAGATATAAGTAAAAACAAGGAATGAAGTTACCAATACTTCCCCACACTTATATCATTTATAAAGCTACTTGAACTATCACCGTTCAAAGTATTATAAGATTCACGAGGTCATCCCATAGATGAGACCACAAATAAAACTTGAAAATATTTGATCTTTGAAATATTTTGAAAAGAGATGAAGTTACGAGATACTTCATTCAATGGATACACCAATAAAAATGTTTGACCCTGTCAATGCTTCGGCAACCACCCATTAGTAGCCTTTCGATCGAAATGCTACTGGTAGTGTTGCAGAATTATCCAAATGGATGATGAACTCATTACGGGAGTTTACCGCGCCAGGAAGACCACTTACGATGATCAGTCGTAGTAGTACAACCCCACCATTTTCTACATGTAGAGGAGAACCTGTCGGATTTACTTGTCAACCGAACACTGAACTCCTAAGGAATGGACCGCCTTAGCGGAACTTCCAGGCCATTTGGGCCAATATAATAAGGCTAGGCCGGCGCTACTCGACCACTTACGCCACTCCTAGTTCAGATGAAATCCATGACTCTGAAACGTAAAGCTCGTTTCCCCCTTTCCCCAAGTAGAAACTTGTTGATACGGCTCCAACAAGAAGTCGTATCTAGTTGGAAAGGAAAACTCACCGATATTTCCCAGGCGATGCCTGTTAATGGATTAACTTGTTCCAAGAATTTTACTTCCCGAATATTGGGTAAGTAATCAAAAACTCTTTTACCAAGACAGCAACCTTGTTGCGAATATAAAACACACCACCGAGCTGGATCCCCCATGTTTTGAGCGAGTATTTAAATCCCCTTTTTAAAAGGAAGATCTTAAATAGAAAAATAGTTTTGGGATCCGCTCTAACTTTTGAAAATCATTTTAAAGACTCGAAAACACTTTAAAGAGTGTTTGGAGTAAAACTGATTTAATGAAGTAAATCAGTCCCCAGAATATTTAGAAAATGACTGAATGTTAATATTTAAATAATATTCCCATAAAGAATAATCTTTATAAAAATAATTGAAGTAGAAGTATTAAAACTTATACTTGAAACGAGTATTAAATAACCAAAGATATACTTATATGAAAGTACTATCTTTATTTGAATAATCGAAAATAAGTTTGATTATTGACACCTTATTCTTTAATAAAATAAAGAATATACCTCGACAAATAATCGGAGTCATAGATCCTCAAATGAATATTCAAATAATATTCATTAAATAATATAAACTGAGTCATAAGCCCTCCGATGAATATTCAAGTAATATTCAGATAAATAAACAAAAGGAGTCATACGCCTTCGAATAATATTCGAAATAATATTCAATAATAAAATAAAGTTTAAAGTTATCGAATAAACCTTATTCGATTAATAGTTTGGAAAAACTATAACCATATATATATATAAATATATATATATATATATATCCATATCCATATATACAAAAATCTACTCGGGATCCTCGACTCCCGGTTTTAGAAAATATTTTCACCTTTGGGTCCCTATACTAAGGGTATATGCAAGTTACCGCTATCCTCTAGCATAGGTATTATCAACTGAACCAACAGATATATATTTCAAGAATATGAAACAGGCATGCATATATACCATATCACATGCTACAATATATCGCAAGAATTTGCTAAATAACCAATATGCATTTATCGCAAGATCATGCATATACAAATGTATACATCACAACAACAGTATAACGGATAGAATACTTGCCTGAGCGACTTGGGGGTGAGAAAGGCTCGGGACGAGTCTGGTAACCTATAAACAACAAGTAAGTTGGAATTAAACCAAAATCACTTGTAAATCTATACTTTAACTAACTTAGACTCTAACGCTTGTTTTGCGCTCACCGATTCGCTTAAGTCACTCGGGTACCCTCGGCTCCACCATTTTTAATAATTTAACCTTTACGAGTTTTAAAGCGATTCCTTCGCGAGTGTCTTACCAACTGCCTAACACACTTACCATAAATGTTTCATACATTAATTAACCCTTTTTGATCTTTAACCTATGTTTCAAAGTAAGGCGAGGGAAAAAGTTTCGTTCGCGAAACGCCGTTACTTGAAACGGTCGTTTCTCCTAAACCGTGCATCGGAATCGAACGAACTACATATCAAAACGAAGCTCGCAACATGAGCTATCTAAACATGGCAGTGGTCATAATCTAGCAGGGGGTTCTCGGGTCCTAATGCTATGCACAAAAACAGTCCAAAGAAAATCGGACGTTACGACGGCTATGTTTACGCGATTTCCCAATTTTAAACCATACAAAACCAACCACAAACCCACCTCAAATCCAACACACAACAAACATCCATCCTTATCACATCATAACAACCCCAACCAATTCAATTTAATCATTCATACTTATGCTTAAACTTAACTTTAATCATACTTAAGTTCCTTTAAATCAAAACCACAACAATTACCATTCCATTTCACTACCATTCCAAATCCCAAACTCTAAATCATAACAACAAACTACAATATCAACCCACTAATCAAAATCATCTTATAATATATAGGAATCTAGGGTTTGGAGATGGTATACCTTCCTTGAAGTGGTGGGTGGAGCTAGGAAGCCTTAAGAAGCTTTGAGAAGTCTTAAGAATGCTTGGATCTTCAAGAAAAACAAGAAAAAGTTCAAGTTAAAAACTTGAAAACACTATTCATTATCTTCTTCTTTGATTAAATGAAGAAGATTGAGAAAGAATTAATGGCTTAAACTCATGATATAGTCCTAACTAAGCATGAAGATGATTAGGGAATTATCTTACCAATTTAGGAGGCTTGAATCTTGAGTTTTGAAATTCTATGCCTTTAAAAGTGCTAAAAGCCGAGAGCAAATGAAGAACTCATGCCTTGGTTGCTTTTGATTTTTGATGAGAATGATTTTTACTTGGCTTGGTTGACTTGTTTTGTATTTGATTTAGTCAATTACTTTCTTGCCCTTGAAATTGTGTGGTTACAAAGCTACCACACCTCCTTCCTTTCCATGTCATGCTTATGTCATCCTCATGATGTCATCCTCCCTTCCTTGTCCTCTTTCTATTGGTTGGATGACATCATTCCCCCTAATCCCTTTGATTAACTTCCTAATCGTTTGCCTAATGACCGCTGATCTGTTATACGGTTTGCTTAACTTTCGTTCTCGTTTATCGTTTGAAGGATCATACCCGGGATCTTATTACTTAGGTTCCCTTAACCTTTCTCAATACATTATATTCCTTTTTATGATCCTCTATTATAATCCTTTAATTTAAATCCTTTTTATCCTGTTACCTTATACTCAATTCTCTCCGTATCTTGTGGATTTCCGGGAAAAACCAAAGTGTTCGGAATTGGATTCTGACGATCTTTACATACACTTATATACTTCATAGAGTACTAATAATATCCCAGAATATCCATAACAGAACCCCTACATAGTGTGGCATGAAAAGTTTCTTCATTCAGCTAAAACACTATTCACAAGGGTTACAAAAAGTTGAAAATTTTGGGGTTATTACAGTCTCCCCTCCTTAAAAGGATTCCGTCCCGGAATCAAACAGAAAATAAATGGGGGTACTTTTCTAGCATTGTGCTCTCTAGTTCCCAAGTCGATTCTTCCACATTATGATTCTGCCATAGTACTCTGACTAGCTTGATCACTTTGTTCCGAAGCACCTGCTCCTTCTTATCCATAATCCTTACTGGCTTCTCCACGTAAGTTAGATCTGGCTGCATATCCACCTGTTCGTACTCCACTATGTGCCTGGCATCCCGATGATACCTCCTTAGCATTGACACATGGAACACATTATGAACTTGTTGCAAATTAGGGGGTAGGGCTAGCTCGTAAGCTAACTTTCCAATCCGTCTTAATATCTCAAAAGGTCCAATGTATCTTGGGCTTAGTTTTCCTTTCTTTCCGAACCTCATTAATCCCTTCCAAGGGGATACTTTCAACAGTACTAAGTCCCCTACTTCATATTCCTTGTCCTTTCGGGCTAGGTCTGCGTATTTCTTTTGTCTGTCTTGGGCTGCTACAAGTCGCCCTCTGATAAGATCCACTATATCTTTGGTCCTTTGGACCACTTCGGGTCCGAGCATCTTCCGCTCTCCTACTTCATCCCAGTATAAGGGAGATCGACACCTTCTTCCGTACAGAGCCTCATAAGGCGGCATTCCGATGCTAGCATGAAAGCTATTATTATAAGAAAACTCGATCAACGGCAAGTGATCATCCCAACTACCTTTAAAGTCTATTGCACAGACTCTCAACATATCCTCTAGTGTCTGGATGGTCCTTTCACTCTGTCCATCCGTTTGGGGATGGTACACGGTACTCATATTTAACTTGGTCCCCGCACATTCCTGAAAGCTCCTCCAAAATCTGGAGTTGAACCTGGGTCTCGGTCTGAGACAATGGACGCTGGGACTCCATGTCGCGTCACTATTTCCTTAAGGTAAATGTCCACCAGTCTATCGACTGTGTATCTCTCATTGATAGGAATGAAATGAGCTGACTTTGTCAGTCGGTCTATAATTACCCAAATGGCGTCGTGATTGGCTTTCGTCCTTGGCAAGCCTACAACAAAATCCATCGCTATCTGTTCCCATTTCCATTCGGGAATCTCCAGGGGTCGTAAAAGTCCACTGGGTCTCTGGTGCTCCGCCTTTACTCTTTGGCAAGTCAAACACTTGCTTACCCATTCTGCTACGTCCCTCTTCATGTTGGGCAACCAGTAATATTCCTTCAAATCCATATACATCTTGGTACTTCCTGGGTGAATGGAATACCTTGAATTATGGCTTTCATCCAAAATCTCATCTTTAAGTTTTTGAACATTCGGAACCCAAATTCGGTAGGAGTACCTCATTATCCCTTTATCATCTTTCTCAGTATGGATCTCCTCTCCAGTCATTGACTCTCTGCCTTCATTCATTATTTTCTCCTGGCACAATCTGATCTTTTCCAATAACTCTGGCTGCATTGAGATCTCAAAAAGCTTTTCAGTTCCGGTTCCGGTTACCTTTACTTCTATTTCCATTTTCTCAAAATCCCTTATCAACTCTTCCGAAGTCGTTATCATTCTGAGTCTTTCCTTTCTACTAAGGGCATCAGCCACCACATTGGCTTTCCCTGGATGATAGAGAATCTCACAATCATAGTCCTTGATTAGTTCTAACCATCTCCTCTGGCGCATGTTGAGCTCTTTCTGCGTAAATATGTACTTGAGGCTCTTATGGTCTGTGAAAATCTCGCACTTCTCTCCATACAAGTAGTGCCTCCAAATTTTTAAAGCAAATACTATTGCCGCGAGCTCAAGGTCATGAGTAGGATATCTAACCTCGTATTCCTTCAGTTGTCTCGACGCATACGCAATAACTTTACCGTGCTGCATAAGCACACATCCTAATCCTTTGTGCGACGCGTCACTATATATCACAAAATCTCCTTTTCCGTCCGGCAATGCCAATACCGGAGCCGTTATCAACCTTTTCTTTAATTCCTGAAAACTGTTCTCGCATTCCTCCGTCCATTCAAACTTCTCTGTCTTACGAGTAAGTCGTGTCAAAGGGGCTGCGATCTTCGCAAAGTCCTGTACGAATCTACGATAGTAGCCGGCCAATCCTATGAAACTCCTTACCTCTGTGGGTGTGGTTGGCCTTTCCCAATTTGAGACCGCCTCTATCTTGGAGGGGTCGACCAATACTCCTTCTTTATTGATCACATGTCCTAAAAACTGTACTTCATTCCGCCAGAATTCACACTTCGAGAATTTGGCATATAACTGCTCCTCTCTGAGTATTCCTAGAGCTATCCTCAAATGCTCTGCATGTTCTGCCTCAGTCCTCGAGTAGATCAAAATATCATCGATAAAAACTATCACACACTTGTCCAAGTACTTCTTAAATACTCTATTCATTAAATCCATGAAAGCCGCTGGGGCGTTGGTTAATCCAAAGGACATTACCAAGAACTCATAATGCCCATACCTGGTACGGAACGCTGTCTTGGAAATATCTTCGGGTTTAATCTTTAGTTGGTGATATCCAGTTCTCAGGTCGATCTTGGAAAAATAAACAGCATCCTTTAGCTGGTCGAACAGATCGTCTATTCTAGGTAATGGGTACCTGTTCTTTATGGTTAGCTTGTTCAACTCTCTATAGTCGATGCACAACCTCATGCTCCCATCTTTCTTCTTAACAAATAAAACTGGTGCTCCCCACGGAGACACACTGGGTCTTATCATACCCTTATCCAAGAGTTCCTGCAATTGGATAGCTAATTCCTTCATTTCTAACGGGGCTAACCGGTAAGGTGCTTTTGAAACTGGCGCCGTCCCTGGGGCCAACTCAATAGCAAATTCAATCACTCTATCGGGTGGTAATCCCGGAAGGTCTTGTGGGAATACATCTTCAAATTCGTTGACTACTGGAATATCTTGTAAGTTGGGCACCTCCTTCTGCGTGTCCACCACATAGGCTAGGTAAGCCTCACTTCCTTTTCGTAGCATCCTTTTGGCCTGGGCCATAGTCAAAAATTTCTGCGTCTGCCTCTTTCCTCTAAATATAACTTCTTTCTTCCCTGGGACATTTAACTTAACTTTCTTCCCTTTACAGTCTATCTGAGCATCGTTGCTAGATAGCCAGTCCATTCCCAAAATCACATCAAACTCCCCTAATTTAAAAGGAATCAGATCAACACTGAAAGATTGCTCCCCTATGCCTATCTCACAGGCGGGGTGAATCTGGTTAACAGGAATAATTTCATGATTGGCTATTTCTACTTGTAAGGGTTCTATCAAGGGTTTAGCCTTAAGTCTTAACTTACGCGCAAAGTCCCTTGATATAAAAGATTTAGTTGCTCCCGAATCAAATAAAACATTTGCACTGACTGAATTTAGAGAAAGGGTACCTGCTATCACATCTGAATCTTTCATAGCATCCTGGACTGTCATGTTGAAAGTCCTCGCAGTAGGTGGCTTATTAGAAGCAGCCCTGCTTGCTCCCGAAGCTGCTGGTTTGTTCATTGGGCATTCTCTCTTCCAATGACCTGGGCAGTCCGCACTGATGACAAGTGGTGGTTGGAATGACGGCAGGGGCTGACGAAGGGCATTTGTGAGAATAGTGGCCCACTTGCCCACACTTAAAGCAGGTTACTGGCTTTCCTTTACACTCCCCAGTGTGATTCCTTCCACATATGTTACAGGCTGGCAATGGGGGTCGAGACTGGTTGGAATAGGACATTCTTGACTTCTGGCCGCCCTGGCTCACACTCACACTCATTGGTCGCTTAAACCCAGTGTTCCTTCCTGGCAGGGACACTGCTCCTCGATTAAATCTAGTTGGGAAGCTCCTTCCTGCGGAACCTCCACCCATGCTCATACTTTTCCTCTTTATTCCTTTCTTCTCTCTTTCCTTCTGCATCTGTTCACTTCCGACTTCTACAATCGTTGCCTTTTGCACCAGAGTGGCATAGTCCGTAAGCTCAAGGATTGCCACCCTATTCTGAATCCATGGTTTCAGTCCCTGCTGAAACCTCCTAGCTTTCTTTTCCTCGGTGCTCACAAACTCCGGCACAAACCTTGATAACTCAGTAAATTTCGCTTCGTACTCTGCTACAGACAAGTTATTCTGCTTTAGCTCCAAGAACTTGAGCTCCATCTGGTTTTCCATAAACCTCGGGAAATACTTTCCCAGAAACAACTGACTAAATCTCTCCCAGGTTATAATAGCATCTGTCTCCATGTTTTTCTTGGCCTCCCACCAGTAGTTAGCTTCTCCTTTCAGAAGGTAGGTAGCAAATACAGTTTTCTGTGCCTCATCGATACTCAAAATCTCAAAAGATTTCTCCATCTCCTTTAACCATGCCCTTGCCTCAACTGGGTCGGCTGATCCGTGGAACTCAGGGGGCTTAAGGGACTTAAAAGCCCTGAAAGAGTTTGCCACAGCATTGTTACTTCCTTGAGGGGGTGGGTTGGGTTGACGTTCCAAATTCTGCCTTAGGAGTTGCATGAACTGGCTCATGGGATCCATGCCTGGGTTTGGTACTGGTTGCTCAACCTCGGTTTCTCCTTCTTCAGCCTCTATCTCAAATCCCTCAACATCATATGTTTCCTCTTCCTCTTCATACAGGGAGTCATCCTGTTCCACATAATCCTCATCTTCCTCTTCACTGTGTTCTTGGTTTCTATTGTCCTGATTATGGCTTCCCTGGTCCTCAGATCCAGGGTTCGCCCTAGTTCCAATCTTTCTTGGCGGCATGATTCTGATAATAATAAAAACAATCATTGGGAAAATTCAACGTTAGGTCACAATCATATACAACATTGTGCCTTGCACAGCTCTTATAATGGGGAGAACGTATATCGCAATTCTATTATTTTAAGAAAGTTCTAATACGAAGTGCAGTAATAATAATGATAAAAACAGTGATCCCGTCACTATGGAACTGAACCGAAAGGAAACAAATATATACATAATGCGAGAATACATAGTTTGATCTGGTCAAAAGTACAACAGTGCTACAGTCATCTGTCCCAAAAGTGATACACAAGAGTCTATCTGTCTAGTCAGAAAAAGGGATGCTATATACAAGTCAACTATCCCGGAAAATTGGCTCTTACTAAGGCCTCGGCTAACTAGACAACTAGACTATTCCATCAGTCAATCCTGAATCACACACCGGAGCGGGTCAGCTCCCAAACCCTTTCCATCGCACGACGGAAGATATAGTCGGCCTGCCGCCTGGAGATCCTACCATGCCTGTCCCCCTGGAGCGATCTGAGCCTCGCTCGGGCTGTGAGCTCTATCCCCGTAAGCTCCCTCCTCAAGGATCGGGGTATAGAAGCCCTAGGTCTCATAAGCTCGGGTACGCCTACCCGCCCTCTCTGCATCCAACTCCCTCCTGGCCTCATCTAGTCGGCCCTCGGCAACAGCCACTCGGGTCCTCAATACATCCTGAACATATCCATGAGCTAACGAAGACTGCCTGTGGGCAGGGTCAAGAGGGTGGTGAATCCGGAGCCGCTGAGGGTGCCTCCTCGGTCTGCCTAGGCTCGGAAGTATGGGTCTCTGAGCTGTCATCATCAGGAATCCAAGATAGTGGTGGAGGGGTAGGGGCTCTGACCACCGGAAGTGTGGGTAAAGGGATACCAGCATACACTACCATAGGTCCAACACGCTCCTCAGCTACTGGGACCTCATCCGGGTCCTCCTCATCTGGAATAGCAATAACCTCTGTCTCTGACTCCTCTGAGGGGTCCTCCTCATCTGAAACAGCAATGACCTCCGTCTCAGGCTCCTCTGAGGGGTCCTCCTCATCCTCCTCCATCTCAGGCTCCTCCTGATCCTCAACATCTAGCAATGCCTCATCATGCTCACGCTCGAACATCTCAGGGTCCTCTATCTCAGGCGCCTACACATTAAACGAGCTAAGTTACTATCATGATACTTATAAGGGTTCCCGTAAGGGTTTTAACTGTCAGCACTACTTTAAGTAGTCCGACCATGAACTTGGCAAGAGTTCTTATTATCTTTGTGAGTTTATTATTATATCGTCGCATCATCTCTGAGGTTTATAACGCTTAGCTCTGATACCATTTCTGTAACACCCCCAGATCCGGGGTCGGGGATCCGGGTTGTCACGGTCTTTCTTTCCACAATATCACTTCACTTAATTAATAATAAATAACCTCATGCTGTGACCCCACACTAACACACACCACAACCCGTTATAGTCTCAGAGATGAAATTGAAATAAGTACAAGTCTTTGAATCCACAATTTAAAATTATTACAACCCAAAATGATTACTTGATAATTTACAGTTAATTGCCATTATCTGCCACAAGTTATAATTATACATAATTTGATTCTCAAAAGTAGATGGTCTGAACTACAATGGATCTACCTCTGCAGCTATAGCAGCTACAACATCATCGGGAAGACGCGGGACGCTTCCCACGCGCTTGCGCTGGGTCTGCTGGAGTCTGGCCATCTCTCCTAACTGTTGTTGTGTGATGAAGAAATAAAGCAAGAGTGAGCCTTACAGCTCGCAAGATAATATGTAGTGATAACAATAATACAAGTATCTAATGGATACTTACTAGAATCTCTATCAGTGTGTAAGATAATTACTTACTAGATATAAGTAAAAACAAGGAATGAAGTTACCAATACTTCCCACACTTATATCATTTATAAAGCTACTTGAACTATCACCGTTCAAAGTATTATAAGATTCACGAGGTCATCCCATAGATGAGACCACAAATAAAACTTGAAAATATTTGATCTTTGAAATATTTTGAAAAGAGATGAAGTTACGAGATACTTCATTCAATGGATACACCAATAAAAATGTTTGACCCTGTCAATGCTTCGGCAACCACCCATTAGTAGCCTTTCGATCGAAATGCTACGGGTAGTGTTGTAGAATTATCCAAATGGATGATGAACTCATTACGGGAGTTTACCGCGCCAGGAAGACCACTTACGATGATCAGTCGTAGTAGTACAACCCCACCATTTTCTACATGTAGAGGAGAACCTGTCGGATTTACTTGTCAACCGAACACTGAACTCCTAAGGAATGGACCGCCTTAGCGGCAACTTCCAGGCCATTTGGGCCAATATAATAAGGCTGGGCCGGCGCTACTCGACCACTTACGCCACTCCTAGTTCAGATGAAATCCATGACTCTGAAACGTAAAGCTCGTTTCCCCCTTTCCCCAAGTAGAAACTTGTTGATACGGCTCCACCAAGAAGTCGTATCTAGTTGGAAAGGAAAACTCACCGATATTTCCCAGGCGATGCCTGTTAATGGATTAACTTGTTCCAAGAATTTTACTTCCCGAATATTGGGTAAGTAATCAAAAACTCTTTTACCAAGACAGCAACCTTGTTGCGAATATAAAACACACCACCGAGCTGGATCCCCCATGTTTTGAGCGAGTATTTAAATCCCCTTTTTAAAAGGAAGATCTTAAATATAAAAATAGTTTTGGGATCCGCTCTAACTTTTGAAAATCATTTTAAAGACTCGAAACACTTTAAAGAGTGTTTGGAGTAAAACTGATTTAATGAAGTAAATCAGTCCCCAGAATATTTAGAAAATGACTGAATAGTTAATATTTAAATAATATTCCCATAAAGAATAATCTTTTATAAAAATAATTGAAGTAGAAGTATTAAAACTTATACTTGAAACGAGTATTAAATAACCAAAGATATACTTATATGAAAGTACTATCTTTATTTGAATAATCGAAAATAAGTTTGATTATTGACACCTTATTCTTTAATAAAATAAAGAATATACTTCGACAAATAATCGGAGTCATAGATCCTCAAATGAATATTCAAATAATATTCATAAATAATATAAAATGAGTCAGTAAGTCCTCGAATGAATATTCAAGTAATATTCAGATAAATAAACTAAAAGGAGTCATACGCCTTCGAATAATATTCGAAATAATATTCAATAATAAAATAAAGTTAAAGTTATCGAATAAACCTTATTCGATTAATAGTTTGGAAAAACTATAACCATATATATATATAAATATATATATATATATCCATATCCATATATACTAAATCTACTCGGGATCCTCGACTCCCGGTTTTAGAAAATATTTTCACCTTTGGAGTCCCTATACTAAGGGTATATGCAAGTACCGCTATCCTCTAGCATAGGTATTATCAACTGAACCAACAGATATATATTTCAAGAATATGAAACAGGCATGCATATATACCATATCACATGCTACAATATATCGCACCAATTGCTAATAATCCAATATGCATCTATCGCAAGATAATGCATATACAATATATTCATCACAACAACAGTATAACGGATAGAATACTTGCCTGAGCGACTTGGGGGTGAGAAAGGCTCGGGACGAGTCTGATAACCTATAAACAACAAGTAAGTTGGAATTAAACCAAAGTCACTTGTAATCTATACTTTAACTAATCTTAGATTCTAACGCTTGTTTTGCGCTCACCGATTCGCTTAAGTCACTCGGGTACCCTCGGCTCCACCATTTTTAATAATTTAACCTTTACGAGTTTTAAAGCGATTCCTTCGCGAATGTCTTACCAACTGCCTAACACACTTACCATAAATGTTTCATACATTAATTAACCCTTTTTGGTCTTTAACCTACATTTCAAAGTAAGGCGAGGGAAAAAGTTTCGTTCGCGAAACGCCGTTACTTGAAACGGTCGTTTCTCCTAAACCGTGCATCGGAATCGAACGAACTACATATCAAAACGAAGCTCGTAACATGAGCTATCTAATCATGGCAGTGGTCATAATCTAGCAGGGGGTTCTCGGGTCCTAATGCTATGTACAAAAACAGTCCAAAGAAAATCGGACGTTACGACGGCTATGTTTACGCGATTTCCCAATTTTAAACCATACAAAACCAACCACAAACCAACCTCAAATCCAACACACAACAAACATCCATCCTTATCACATCATAACAACCCCAACCAATTCAATTTAATCATTCATACTTATGCTTAAACTTAACTTTAATCATACTTAAGTTCCTTTAAATCAAAACCACAACAATTACCATTCCATTTCACTACCAATCCAAATCCCAAACTCTAAATCATAACAACAAACTACAATATCAACCCACTAATCAAAATCATCTTATAATATATAGGAATCTAGGGTTTGGAGATGGTATACCTTCCTTGAAGTGGTGGGTGGAGCTAGGAAGCCTTAAGAAGCTTTGAGAAGTCTTAAGAATGCTTGGATCTTCAAGAAAAACAAGAAAAAGTTCAAGTTAAAAACTTGAAAACACTATTCATTGTCTTCTTCTTTGATTAAATGAAGAAGATTGAGAAAGAATTAATGGCTTAAACTCATGATATAGTCCTAACTAAGCATGAAGATGATTAGGGAATTATCTTACCAATTTAGGAGGCTTGGATCTTGAGTTTTGAAATTCTATGCCTTTAAAAATGCTAAAAGCCGAGAGCAAATGAAGAACTCATGCCTTGGTTGCTTTTGATTTTTGATGAGAATGATTTTTACTTGGCTTGGTTGACTTGTTTTGTATTTGATTTAGTCAATTACTTTCTTGCCCTTGAAATTGTGTGGTTACAAAGCTTCCACACCTCCTTCCTTCCCATGTCATGCTTATGTCATCCTCATGATGTCATCCTCCCTTCCTTGTCCTCTTTCTATTGGTTGGATGACATCATTCCCACTAATCCCTTTGATTAACTTCCTAATCGTTTGCCTAATGACCGCTGATCTGTTATACGGTTCGCTTAACTTTCGTTCTCGTTTATCGTTTGAAGGATCATACCCGGGATCTTATTACTTAGGTTCCCTTAACCTTTCTCAATACATTATATTCCTTTTTATGATCCTCTATTATAATCCTTTAATTTAAATCCTTTTTATCCTGTTACCTTATACTCAATTCTCTCCGTATCTTGTGGATTTCCGGGAAAAACCAAAGTGTTCGGAATTGGATTCTGACGATCTTTACATACACTTATATACTTCATAGAGTACTAATAATATCCCAGAATATCCATAACAGAACCCCTACATAGTGTGGCGTGAAAAGTTTTCTCATTCAGCTAAAACACTATTCACAAGGGTTACAAAAAGTTTGAAAATTTTGGTGTTATTACAATCACTCCTAGGATTGAGGGAAGGGAGTGAACTGAGTGAGAGTCTGGGTTGCTCCCAGGAAAAAAGAGAGGAAAAGAGTGAAAATATGCAGTCTATTACTTCAGGACTGGCAAAAGTGAGTGTGAGGAGTCCCACCTTAGATGGTGAAGGTGAGGGTGTGAAGGTGGTGAGCCAAGGTGAGACCTTGATGCAAGAAAAGAGAGAAAATGAGAGAAAAGAAGGTACATGAGATATAAGGGTGGATGTCATTGCAAGTGAGTTAATGAATATCCAGGATGCAGACAAGGAGGGACTATCTCAGCAACCTCAAGCTATTATAGATTCTACCTCCCTTGATGCTGAGACATTTACTCACCCTGTTCCAGCATATCAACTTCTAGCTGACCAGGGTAGTGACAATGCAGAAAGGATGCTCAACTTGGTGCACACCACACAGTCAATGCTAAGAGCTAAGGATGCCATCACATCTTTGCCTTCTACAGCTGGTGATGTTGATTATGAGACTGGTGGTTCAGAAGAATTCTTTGGAGGTGAAGGTGGAGATAGTGAAGAAGAGCCATTGGACATAGGGGGTTCAAGATCAGGCATGCCATCTTGGGCATTTTCAAAGCAATGTGATGAACATCACTTCAAGACAACCCTGATTCAACTCATAAATCAGACAAATTCTTCTCTTCAAACCACCACAAATGCCAGCACCAAAAAGCTCCTTCAAGCACATCTTGCTTCTCTGCAACTACAACAAATCCAAGGTTTTCAACATACTCAAGATGTCAACACTATCAAAGGTGATATTGATGAGTTGAAAAAGGCCATTTCTGACAAGATGGACTCTAAACTTCCAGAATCTACAATGCTTGACATTAAGAGACAACTCAGGAAAAATTCTGATCTTGCCACAAAGATAGATGCCTTGGATACAAGAATGACGGTAATGGAAGCATCTCTTACAGCAATTCATCTACACTAAGCTCAACAAATAGACTTGCTTCAGAAACTGGTGGCTGCACAGACCTCCTCTACTCAACTTGCTGATAACAAAAAAAGGGAGAAAGAGAATTCTAGGAGTGAGGGGGAGCAAAAAATGCTTAACATTCAAAATAGCAAAGTAATTGTGCCTACAATTACTATCTCAAAGCCACCAGCTAAGGACAGTATTGATCTGATAAAGGAAGCAGCAACTACTTTGAAAGCAGCTGAAAAGGAGCAGTTGAATCCAATCAACTGGGAGAAAATTGATGAGAATATTCAAAAGAAGTTTAAGCTAGCAAAGAAGCCAGAAAATTCAGCCATTCATCACTCTCAAGTCAGACAAATCTCTGTGAATGAAATGAGCATGAACTATCTGGAAAGAGGACAGCCATCATGCATCAAATCTCCAAAGGCTGAAGTACTTTTAAAGCCAAGGGTGAACTATCCAAAATCATCACTAAAGAACCATTTGGATACAGTGTATGAGACACCAAAGCCTGATGAGAAGAAACTGTTGTCAAGATCCATTGCCTTCTACAAGGATCCAGCTGATTCAGCTTTGAAAAGGAGAATTGCTAAAGTATTCAGGAATGGTAAAAAAAATTGTGTGGTGGCTGAACACCCTCAATTTGCTAAAGCAAAGAGAGAAGAAAAGGCAAGATTGAAGCAAAAAAAGAAGCAAGCTGCTCTAGATGCTAAAAAGGTTAAATAAAAGAAAGAGCAAGCTGCTATCTTGGCCAAGCTACAAGCTGTGAAACCAACACAACAAATTCCTGCTCAGCCATCTGAAATCACTGAATCTCAAGATCCAAAGAAGCAAGTTGAACCACAACAGAAGAAATATCAAAGATACAAGGAATTGGCCAAAAGAATCAAAAGGAAATTAAACTTTGTTGGTAAGGAATTGGAGGATTAGTTTCCCAAGGAATTAACTCCAACAACAACTCAAGCATCAAAACCCTCAGTGGTATTTGAAGACATTAAGGTGGTGGATCCTTACATGAACATTCATGGTGAACCTATTGTGCCTAAGGATGAACCAATAGACTGGGAAAATCTACTAATTCCTGACTTCAATTTGCCAATCCTTAACAAGCCAAAGAGAACAAAGTCAAGAGCAGTCAAGAAAGTGAAGTTGTCCCCTCTCAAATCCAAATCTCTAATTAAAGCTCAATCCAAAGTCAACAAGGGAGATTACATGTACTTATGTGACATCAAGGAATTATCTGATCTAAACCACTATCTAGATGATCTGGAAGAAGTTAGAGGGATTGATGCCTACAGGAATCTACCTGAAAGGTTAGTTTTCAAGTACAAGGGAGGAAATGAGATTCAATGGCCACTTCACAGGATCCTTCAAGAAAGCCAATCTGTGCTGATAAAGGTTTATTCATCATTCAAGAAGAACTTTGGATTCAATGTAACTGCAAGAAGACTTGTTCTAAAGAAGATTGAAGAACTGAGGAGTATTAGAGCTAAAGATGCACTCCCAAAGACTCTAACTATTCCTTATACAGGGAGTAGAGTGCATCTAATGCCCTACTGGCTGATGGAGTTCATGGATGACAAAGGAGTTATAAGATTTTTCAGATTAGAAGACCAATTGAGCATCTCTAGCAATGACACTCTTTTGGAAATGCAAGAAAAGCTAAATCTCTCAAAATCCGATGAACTGGAATTCCACAGACAGCTCCGAATTCAGATAGAAGAAAACAACAGAAAGCTTGGAAATAGATCCAGATCTTCAAGGAATTAGATTAATCTGCTCAGGCTAGAGGAGCACCTTGAAAATGACTGTGAGCTAATCTTTGTTCATTTTGTTATTTGAAGCACTTTACATTTTTATGTACTTACTTTTAAAGTTGTATTTTTAGGGTGTTTTGTTATCATCAAGTTTCTCTTAATTTATGGCTATAATTCCAGTAGACATAAATTGGGGGAGATTGTTGTGGATATGTTGTGAACTTGATGATTTCATTAACAAAATACCTTAGTAGATTTTACTTAGTGAAAAATGTAGCACTCGACGGATAAGGAATATAGTCCCGACGGATGACTCAATATAGTCCCGACGGATGATGATTTATTATCCATCGAGTGAGTAACTTGTGTAATAATTAGTCTGTAGCACATTTCTGCATACACCTTGTTTATATTCTGTAGTAGCACTCAAGTCATGTTGACTTTAATTAGATATGCAGAATAGGTTGATTAATTGTACATAGATGATGTCTTGTAATTCTGCATAAATGAAATAAAGTCAAGTGCCAGATAGCTACCCGACGGATAAACAACAATGCCACTCGATGAATGATCAACAAGGCAACCCGACGGATGATCATGTATCCGACGGATAATCAATTCAAACATCCGTTGATAGTGACAACACAGTCACATGCGTCGAGTGTATGCAAAAGGAATGTGGAAGCCTATTCAACTGGGTTTTAGAGAACAAAAAAGCATTGCCATTTCCATGCTATTATGAAGATATTCAAAGATGTTGGAATAGAGTAATGAAGTAGCATAGTATTAGACTTGATAGGTTTTGTTTTATTATCTTATCTTATTACTTTGTAATCTTGGTGATATATAAACCAAGAAGTAGCAAATAGAACAACAAGAAGAACAAGACTAAGAACATTATCTCA
Source organism: Apium graveolens (assembly GCF_009905375.1). Lineage (NCBI taxonomy): Eukaryota > Viridiplantae > Streptophyta > Magnoliopsida > Apiales > Apiaceae > Apium > Apium graveolens. The sequence continues at coordinate 22,844,372 of NC_133649.1, read as the reverse complement.
GAGAAACAACTGTAAGCTGCATCCTTAACATTTCTCTGTAAACTTAGTTGTTCATATTTGTAAGCAGCTGTGAGCTAATCTTGCTACACAGAGTTCTCTTGATATAATATATATCTCTGGTGGATACATTCAAATCCACCAGAAAGTTTTTAAAGACTTGTATTTTTAATTACTTGTGTTTTGATTTTACTAACTTCTTATTCCGTATTTTGCAAATCAAACACTTATATATTATTAAGATAGAACATTTTATATTTTTTAAACAGGTTCAACAATTTCATTCAACCCCCCTTCTGTATTTCTTGTTGAATTGTTAGGGACTACCACTTATGTCCTGTGTAGTTATCGTTTATCTTTTTTTTCTATTCTATTGACTTTAAATTTTGGTGGTTGGCGAGTGATTAGCTTAAACAATATCCCTCCAGATGAGATAAAAGGGCCCGTTTGAGATTTCTTAAAAATGTAACTTATGATTTAAAGTTAAAAATTTCTATATAAGTGATATGAACATCGTAACTTATAAGTTATTTAGGTGTTTGGATAATTTTACGTATAAGTTACTTATAAGTTGAAAATAATTTTGGTAAATCATAACTTATAAGTTAAAAAAAATTCGAAACAGAAATTTAAATGTAAATTACGAATTGCAATGAATAATTTTAACACATGAATATGAATAAAAAAGACAAATTCAAAAATAAAGATAATAACCACGGGATAATACTATATAATATACACAATTTCTCTGGACTAAAATAAAATTATACTATTGATATGGGCTTAATAAAACAAAACTAAAAATAATTAGATTTATTTAGTTTGGTCAGTATAACGGAAGAAAACAAAATTATACGATTAAAAGGGGGTTAAACATAATTAAAATCAAAAGACAACTAATCATCATTAAAAAAAAACTTAATGTTAAAATATTAAAATAATAAAATATTAATTATTTAAAAGAACCATGTATCGTAGGTTATAAACGGGTTATATAAATACAATCGTATGTAAATACCGAGTTACAACTAAAAGTACGAAGAAATAAGTTGAAACGTTGTCGAGAAAGTACCATACAGTTAACTTGCTCGTTTTGTAATTTAAGCTGAATTTATGAACATTTTAAAAATTTGCAAAACAGCGTGAGTGTGGTTCGACTGCCCATTTAAAATGGATATTTCTAATATTAAAATAATAATTAAAAAGTAAAAATAATTAATAAAAAAACATGCCTATTCATGAAAAGACATGTCGAATCATGAAAAGACATGTCTGACTAATTGATGTCATGGCATGCCTATTTCGTGACGCTGTAACATGCACCCTACATTTAAGCCAAGAAAAATGAAGTGTACAAAGTTGTGCACCCAAACTATATTTGTTCATTTCATAATACACAGAAGTCTTGAGTAAATTAAATTATCTGCATAGAATCTTAACTCAGAAACACTTTAGTGGTTTTATGTGACTATGTGAGTGTAATAATAGTTTTTGAGGAAATATACATGCTTATATTTGAAAAGAAAATGTTATTATATTTGATGGTTTGCGAGTTGATAAAAAGTATAAAAAAAAAAAAAAAAACTGGAAAGAGGAAATAGAAAGAAGAATATGAGGCGCACAGATAGAGTTGAACTATCTAATCTCTATCTACAAAGGATAAGAGGCCATCCTTGATTCCAAGTGGATTTGAAGATAACCAAATACTACTAGTTCACCATCCAAACAAACACCATTTCCATCTCAATACTCTCTGTCACTCCAATCTACAAACAACAAATGGCAACTCTACAACAAACTCCGATCACATTCCAATGCCGATCACCTTGTGCTCAGTACACGCCTACGAAACCACACACTCTCTCTTTCTCTGGTGGCCTCCGTCTACCCAAACTCACCCTTAGTGTAAAATCACGTCGTCGGGGTGGTGCTAGAATGTCTGACAGTGTGGCTAGCAGCTACGCTAATGCACTTGCTGATGTAGCCCAATCAAATGGAACACTGGAAGCAACTGCAGCTGATCTGGAGAAACTTAATCAGCTTTTCTCCGAAGAAGCTGTGTTTAACTACTTCATTAACCCCACTGTCACTGTAGAGGATAAAAATAAACTAGTTGATGCGTATACAAAGGAGGCCAATCTACAACCTCACATTTCCAATTTCTTGAACATTTTGATTGATATGAAGAGAATTGACGAGATTAAGGCAATTGCTAAGGAGTTTGAAATCACGTTTAATAAGATGACTGAGACGGAGCTGGCTGTGGTCACTTCTGTTGTGCAATTGGATGAGGCAAACTTGGAGCAGATTGCTAAAGGAGTGCAGAAACTCACTGGAGCTAAAAATGTCAAAATTAAGACCGAGATTGATGAGTCACTTGTTGCCGGTTTTACGATCAGGTACGGAAATGGAGGTTCCAAATTGATTGATATGAGTGTCAAGAAACAACTTGAAGAGATCGCTGAGACGCTCGAGGTTGGTGATATTCAATTGGTTGGATGAATCAAAGATTCAAGACTATGTTTGTGTATTATTTATTTCTATATTTTTTGTTAATCTGCAACTGTTGGACAATTTATACGACCCCAAATGTATTTTTGTAGATGCTGGTTATAGTTTTATGGAATAATCTGTCATTATAACCACGGTGATGATGCAATATATACACAAAATCCAAAGTTAATATGATCATCCTTGTTCGAAATCAATACAAAACACGGGTTGAAAAGGCAGATCTTTCCGATTTTCGAGTACTCTTTGGAGTTCATCAATCTTTAGAACATTGTCGATAAAAAATCTACCATAAATCCACCACATTCATTCATGTAGATTCTATTATCTTTATTTCTTACCGACTCACATTCATATTACTGCGGTTTGAGTTCAACTTACTTGGGGCTGAATGGCACCGATAAAAGACCGAATCTGATTTAGGGAAAATCATGGTTGTAAAAATCGGTAATCGGTACTAATCGGTTTAGGTACCGATTATGGATTAATCGGCAAATCGGGGATTAATCGGAGGAATTAATCAGAACAAAAATCGGATATATTTATATATTTTAATAATATTTAATATATTTACCTTATTTATTATGAAATATATAGTTCAAAAATAATTTATAAATATTAATCGAATTTCAAAAAATAGATCGACCAAATATTTTTTAAGGATTAATCGGGAATTAATTGAGAATTTTTAAAAAAATCGGAGATTTTTAGAGCAGCGGGGAAAATAGAGAAGCTGCCGGCCACAAGTACAAACTTTGTCTTCAGGTAAGGTACGACGAATGAGGATAAGTGGACTAAAACTTAATGAGCGATGGCTAGAATCAATACTTTTTTTATTTATAAGTGAAATATTTTGCGTGGAAGAATAACACCAAAGTAACAAAAAATACCCAACTTTGATATAATTAATTTCACTAAAAGAACTCTTGTTGTCGACGTAACCGATCCAAAAAAATATCTCGTAGGGTTAATGTGAACCACAACTTATTCACTGTGAAATAATCATAGGCGGCTTTAATCCACTGGGATTAAGGGGTCCAAAAAAATTATAACACACTATTTAAATATAGGCTGAAATATAATTTTGTAATGTATATATTAAAATCCAAAATGAAACCCATAAATCAGAAACATAGCCCAAATTTCTTATTATTTGAGTTGATTAGAGGCTCACGTGATTTTGACTTTATTTAATCAATTATTTATTATTGATTCTATGATTCCCTTTGTTCTCCTTGGCTTACTTTAGATTATACTGTTAATATTTATATCATTTAAATGTTCCAAACAAAAAAAAATCTCGGATTTTTTTCAACCCATGTTATTTTTCTCATTAAAGATATTCTAAACCATGTAATATAAGTAGTAGTTTAGACTTCTCAATATTTGTATGATCTTTAGATATATAGGTTTTTATATTATTTTTTTGCCATAAAAGGATAATTTGCATTAAACTTTCAAATCGTCCAAAAGTACATGAATAAACTCTAAAAGGATATTTTCCCCTCTCCAAGTACATTCAACTATTGAGTTAGTGTGCCTCGTGAGCCACCTTGTTTGCAGAAACTTTAACAAATTTTAGACTCACATTAAGGTTACCTAATTCTGACTGAAAGAAAAACCTTGCACTGTAGAATAGGGCTGAGCAAAACCGAACCGAAACCGAAAAACCGAACCGAACCGTGCTAATTCGGTTCGGTTCGGTCCTAAATTTTTCAGAAATTTGGTCTATTCGGTCCGGACCGAATAGACCGAATTAAAATTCGGTTCGGTTCGGTTCTTTTCACAAATATTTCGGCCCGGACCGAATAGACCGAATAGACCAAATCATAAATACTATAATTTTGTATTATATATATTTTACATATATCTTAAAAATTATAATCAAAATTTTTAATTTGTAATTATATTTATGGAGTATTAGAACTCTACATATCACATTACTTTAATTATATTTTAAAATTTATAATTTGTGATTTAATTTATAATGCAATTTTATTTTTGAAAAAAATTTCGGTCTATTCGGTCCAAAACCGGACCGAACCGAATTATTTCGGTTCGGTTCGGTCCGGTCCATAATATAACTTCGGTCCGGTTCGGTCCAAGAAAAAATGACTATTCGGTTTTTCGGTCTATTCGGTTCGGTCCGGTTTTGGACCGAACCGACCGAATGCTCAGCCCTACTGTAGACTCTGGCAAGGTAAGAAAGATTGGTTGTCGAACATCAAATGGCCTATGTTTACCATAAGACAGGGTGTCTCCACCACTACTCACGACCATGCTTTAGATTTCACCCAGCTGAGTGCCTCCCTAATTCCCACCGACTCTGCAAGTTCTGGATCGATATTACCTTGTTTAAAACTTGAAACAACTTCCAATATATGACCTTCATGATCACGGGCCATCATATCACAACTATAGCAATTAAAGTCCTCAAAAATTGCTGCATCCCTATTTACCTTAACCGTTCCTTTCTGTGGTTGTTGCCAATGCACATCGCCGTCCAGTTAAGTCATGAACCCAAAGAAATTATCAAACAATTTGTCATGTGCATTCTGCCATTGATTAAGGGTCGAATAGCTGATGCTACTACTTCTGTAAACTTCATTCCTTTTTGTTTCCATACTATTGCATTCCTGTTCTTTCATAACGACCAACAAATCATACTAATTTGTTTTATCTCCTCTCCAATTTTTTTAAACACACTTAAATGTATAAATTTAAGTTATGTGGATGAGCCTTCTAATATAACACCTTATTAAATACTAAATCCTTTTTTATGAAAAAAAACTGCTTACATATTTTTTAAAGAGATTCAGAAAAAATTTCGCACTAGACCTAGAAAAGTTGAGGACCAAACTTCGAAATAACAATGAAATCACAATAACTGGACACCAAAGTCGATGTTATCCAAGAAAAGAACATATAATCAATTTGAATAAGAAGACAACAAAAAAATAATCAAAAATATTTTCAATTTTCATGATCTCGCCTACTACTTTTTAAATTTTTGGTCTAAATTACACATAAAAATGTTGAATCATCTGTGCATTATCAGAATAATCGCAGTTTCGTCTGTCACATACGCATCTACATAACTGATATGGTTATAAAATACATCCTAAAAACACATTAAATGTCGCATTAATTACACTTGAGCTTCTTGCCTAAAAGTCCAGTACAGACCTGTCTGGTCTGAGCCCATAGCAGACTCAGGACGGCCTATGTAGACAAGTCCCAACTAGCTGAGGTCGTCAAGTCTACGAACACAAGTTGTTCATGGACTAGGCCCAATACGGCTGGAAGAGCAGAGACATGTGTTCTAAACGGACTCAAAGTCCTACACAGAAGGTTCGGGAGCTCCTTCCTCAATATGACTCCTAATCACCATCCAAGTTGGAGACTTGTCCACCAAGTCTCCCAACAGAAGTCTAAACCTAGATTCACCTCTATATAAAGGGCTCTACCTATAACGACTCGTATATTTTATATTATTTTGAAAGTGTAATTATTGAATAATTAATTAAATAAAATATGTGTATTGGTTTTGACAGTTGTGCGTTGGTTTTTATTAATTATCTGTGATTTATTGGTAAATAGGATGGAAATTGTGTAATTAATCATTGAGTTATATTGTCTTGTTTCGCGTTTAAAAGTGATTGTATGGCAGTTTTATTTTTATAAATATTTGGATTGTCTCCAAAGTTATTTTTATGGTTTTATAATTTTAATAATTATTTTTAAGATTTTATAAAATTGAGAAATCAATATTTCATTAATTATTTATCTTTAAATGATTTTCTGATTGCATTTATTTGTAAAATCAGTATTTAATTCCAGAATTCTTCAAAAATTACGAAACTCATATTTTAGGAAGTTTATAATATTTCGAGAATTTTAAAATTCTCCCCCCTGCCGGTTTCTTCCATCTCCGGTGAGTTTGGTCTCCGTCCCTTTGCTGGTTTGATGCTGTGATTCTGTTTGCTTACATATATGTATATACTATATGTATATATATGGGTGCGATAAGTCAGTTTTCGAGCCGCCTCTATTCGTCGCCCTTTTGCTTTTTCTGGCAAAGGATCTGATTACGTGATGGACTGCGTTTGTGTGCGTAACTGTTGCATGCCTTTTTCCGTTTTGTTTTTCCTGCCGCTTGTTCTGTTCGGTGAAGTGCACGTGCGTGCGTGTGCTTAATTGAACCGATTATATTTTATTTTATTATTTATGAAAATTTTGATGAAATTAATTGATTTGTTGGTGTAGTTAATTTAGTTAATTAATCGGTAGAATCCGTAAGGAAACCCGAACTTTATCGGGTACCGACGTATTTTACCGCCGTCGGCGATGAGCCTCGGCGAGCCGACGGTGGATGGTGATGATTTTGATCCGAGTTTTACCTTTATAAAATAAACAGATTTAGTTTGTAAAGTTATTCCTAGAACGAAAATATTTAGTTAAAAGGTAAAGGTTGTATCGAGGATCGAGATGCATAATTAAATTGATTGTTTGGTTGTGATATCGGTTGGATTGTGCTTGTTATTGTGTATTGACGTCGAATTGCTTCGACGGGTTAGTCCGATAAATAAAGGAAGTGCTGCCCGATTTCCGAGAAATCAAATTACGGAAACACAAGAGCGTATCCAATAATTATCGGGACGTCGAGCGAGTATATATAAATACATACATATATTTTATACGAAACTTGATTGTACTTTGTGGTGAAATATTTTGCCAAAACCAATAGCCCTAATTTTATAAAATGACGAATATTCGTATTTTCTGAAAATGAACACCGAACCGATTTTCGAGAACATGAACCCTAATTGTTGCGTATATTATAATAATATATAATTACGAGTCGGGTTAAGATATCGTTGGGTGGATTTGGTAGAGAGGATATGTCAAGCATACCTGGTCGTCTGACGTAGGGTATTTCGACTCTCTAGGTTCTAGTCGAAGGACTCAAGAATTGATATTGAACTGAAGATAACCTAGTGATCAGTCGACAAGCTCAGCAAGGTTCCAAGCGAAGGACCTGAGTGATGAAGTCGGATCCGGGATAGTCTAATAGTAAGGAGATAAAGCCATGCATTCAAATCAGTCCAGGGTCAAACAATATTAGTTGTAAAGCTCTGCAAGGCAAGTACCCCTGACCATTCTTTTATGGTTCAGTATATGTGAATAGCTAATGTTTTAATCTTGTAATGGAACATAAATGTTTTAAGTTATGTATCCCCTGTATTTGAAAATGTTGTTTAAATATATTTTTGGGGAAAAGTAACTTCTGAAAGTACCTATCTCTAAAAAGTGATTCAAATGAAAGGAAGTTTGGAATAGTGTGCTGTGACATAATGGTTGTAACAAAGATAGGTAAAAGTGATTTTAAAAACCGGATAAAACGAATCAGATATTGGATAACGTTGTGTAAGTGGCTAATGCGGTTGCGCACCCTATCTTTACCGATTAGTCCAGCATAGTTAATCAGAGACCTAACTAGTCTCTACGGATCCGATTATTTGTGTGAAAGCCCGATCAGCTTTCCTAGACAATTTGTGTGATAGCCCGACCAACTATCCAAGATGACTTGTGTGGATTCCTGATCAACCGCCCCTAAATAAAATCCAATACATATCTGATTGTGATTGTGGTTCCAGTAACGGAACAAATGGTTTTGTGGTTCCTGTAATGGAACAGTGGTATTGGAAATGAAAATTGCATGCTAAAATTGAACTCTGGTATTTATGCACAACACACAACTATTGATTTTATTTTACATAGCATGCTAGTTTTGATATCCAGTTTATACATGTTTTACTTGTCCTTAACGAGTTATGAATTCTGTTCCTATAACTGCTTTATTTTAAATCATTTACTTGTTATTCATATAGTGGTATTGATGAGCAATTGATTGCTCACTCTTGCAGAATGTTTTGTATACATATGTTACAGATGTTTAGAAGATTCCTTCGTCATGGTCAGGGCAGAGTTCCAATTCCTTCTGTGCCAGGCTCCTCTGAGGTAGTTGTATTGGATCAAAGATGGTCTATTAAGTTGCTGTATTAAGTTAGTTGCGTCAGGATGGTTTGTTATAAGATAGTTTTGTAATAGTTGTAACCTAAGTCGTACTTAAACCTGGAAAAGGTCTTGGTAAAGGGTTCGTGGTTATGTATTATTAATGATTTGGATTATATTATGTTTGTTATTATTATTGTCGGTGACGTCAACTCCTGACCCCGGGGTTGAGGCCGTCACAGTTGGTATCAGAGCTACAGGTTTGAGTCTCTGATTTAGGTTATGAATAGAGTCAAAAGAGTGTAGAAAGGTATATATAAAAGTGTGAGTCAGCAACTCAATCAGAGGAGCAAGTTTATGAGTTCAGTCAAGGGTTCCGAGGGCGTAACCCTGACGCCTATTGAGGATTGGCTGGAACTGCCCTAGCTTTTAGTAAGTCTCCCTTGTATATAGGTATTATTGGTAATGTCTGGTAGAGGTTTCTAGTTTCCTTTCTCGAGGAAGCGAGTTTGACCGTGAAAGTTCAGTTTCTAAGCGGACCTTGGATGTGTTAGTTGAAGAGACACCAACGTTATTTTTTTTAAATATCGTATTTTCTATGTCAAGTGATGCTGCTGGACCGAGTATGTGACCTCGGTGAGTTCAGGTAATATATGATGATAATAGTTAGTGGCTGTGATGATAACCAAGTCTCAGAGTGAATGTGGATCAGTACTGTTGTTTGTGTCTTGAACCCTTGCACGCCTTTTATGAAACGCATTATGTTTCCAAAGTAATTGTTTACCCGTTTAGCAAGTTGCTTGTTTTTCTCATAAGAAGATCAAAGTTCAAATTAAGCAACTTAGGGTTCTGTTGATCTCATTATAAATCAGATTTCCCCTTACTATTTGTGAATTCTCTATCTAAACATTGTTTCCTTCCTCGGTGATTCTATCAGTTGATTGAGGGAAGACAACATATATGATTTGACTGTTTGTCTGTGTGACAAAGGGTCTGGTGGGATGCCACCGAATTATGTGTTGTACACTATGCAATACTAAGACTGGCCATCTTACGTACTTGTATGGTCGCTCTCAGTCATATTTATGTCTTCTTCACTTTTCCTCGGTGTACCCTTGATTCTTTGATTTTGAAATTTCATTTAAAGTTCCGAGGCAATGAATTGTTAGTAGCTTTTGTAATTAGACAGTCCTGGTTATTGAAAGTAAATAAGAATTGACTGTCCGGAGGAATAGAAGTTTTGCATTTAGTTGCTACTTCAGAAATGAAGATAGCTGAGAGGATTCATGATTCGATATTAAAGGTTGGAATATGCAATCGCCTCTCGAAGGATGTATGGTTGAAACTAGTCCAAACTCGGACTAGTATGCTTAGTATATTCCAGAGTTCCTTAAGTTTGACTTGATCTACTAGTTTGCTTTATGAAGTTGTGGTTGTTATAGCCAGCAAAGTCTTGTTGTATATTAAATCAATCTAGCTATTGTAAGTGAGTAGTGAGGGGAAGTTAGTTGTTGTTGTATTGAGAAGCCATGCCACGGTGTTTAGTTTTTTTATATTTTAGTTTTCCTGTTCTGTTGTTGATTCTTCTACTGTCAGTGTTGCTATCGTTGCTAGTGCTGTTAATCTAGATCTCTTTTATAAATGGACCCTGATATGAAAACATGGGTATTTTGATTCGGCAGCATTTTCCTGATACAGGTGCACCTTTTAAACGGTGATACCTTCTATCAAATATTTTAGTTATGTTTTGAATAAACTCATCCCTATATTTCAGGAAGATGCCACCCAAGAAAACTACACAGTCTAAAGAAAATAGTAGTAGTTTTATGGAGGGTCCAGCTATAAATGAAATTCTAGACTTGTTGCGCCAGTAGCAGCAACAACAATTGCAGTTAATCCAATAGATTCAACAACAACAACATCAACAAGGAGAGCCAACCCAATCTACTAGTTGTAAATCATTTCAGTCTGTTAAGCCCCCATAGTTTAAGAGCGAAGTGGACCCTGTTGTTGCCAGAAATTGGCTTAAGGAAATGGAAAAAACATTTGCCCTCACTCAAGTAAGTGATGAGCTTAAGACAGATTATGCGAGCTACTTTCTTAAAATGAAGCAAATTATTGGTGGGAATCCATCGTGCATTGGAAGGAGAAGGCCTTGTTTCTTGGACGAGATTTAAATAATTGTTTGGAGAAGTATTTTCCCGATTGTCTAAGGAATCAGTTGGAAGTCAGTTTTCTAGAACTGAAGCAAGGTGAAAAAAATGTGTTGGAGTATGAGGCCAAGTTTACAGAATTGGCCCAATTAGTTCTTGAGTATGTAAGCATGGAGACCCAGAAGGCAAGGAGGTTTCAACAAGGGTTGAAGCCTGAAATTCACAGAGGAGTTGTGGCATTGCAACTCAAGACATACTCTTCCGTAGTTCAGGGCGCCCTAGTAATGGAAAGTGACCAGAAGTTGGCCGTTAAGGAAGATGGTGATAAGAAAAGGAAATCTGAAAGTGTTATAGATGGGGCAGACCAAGGAGAATCCAGTCAGGAGTTTCAGAATCGGTTTGGCTGAAATAGAAGTAAAAGATTCCGGAGACAGAGTTTCTCTCAGGCTAGGTCTAGTGCTACTTCAGTTGCTTCCACTCCACTCCAGCCCAGTCAGTCAAGTTAGTAGTGGATTGCAAGTCCTGTGACAGGAGACACAATGGTTCATGCAAAAAGAATGTTCAATGTTTCAAATTTGGTCATAAGGGTCATTATGCATCGGAATGCAATCCAGAAAATCCAGGAGTTACGTGTTACAATTATGGGAAGGTTGGACATATTGCAAGGAGTTGTGAAACGGTTACTCAAGATACTACATGCCAAGGGCCAATATCCAGCACAGCTAGAGGCAGAACCTTCAAAGTGACCAAGAGATCGAACGCCTAGGACTCAGACGTAGTTGCAAGTGCATTTTCTCTCAACTCCCTACCTGTTAAAGTTTTATTTGATTCTGAAGCGTCTAAGCCTTTTGTACCAAAGAAATGTGTAAGTAAAATGAATTTGATATTAGAAGACTTAGCCGAGATTTTAACCATAAAAGTGGTCAATCAAGATGGATTTTCAGTGAGTTACCTCTGTCTTAACTATCAAATAGAATCCATGAGTATTCTTTTCAGCTGATCTGACATCCTTCGAGCTAGGAGAGTTCACTGTGATTTTAGTGACGAATTGGTTATCCTGTCATAAGGCAAATATTGATTTTCAGAAGAAGTGAATTGTAAAGTGTACTGAAGCGAATAGTAAGGTAAGTTTCTAAGGGCAGAAGCAATATAAGAAGTTCTTCCAATCATGCGAGAAAAGGAGTAATAAGCTAAGGATATAAGGTAGATCCACCATATATAGAGATATGAAGAAGAAAATATTTAAGATGGAAGAAGTTCGAGTAATGAATGAATGCAATGGAGTCTCTCCAGAGGCCAATGGGAATGAAATAATTAATTAAGTAATTACAGATTTTATCGGAAAGGGAGGCGATCATACCAGATATATCCCCGTGGGGCGCACCAGTGATGCTATGGGAGAAAGTACTGTTTATCGAGAGATTAACAAAATGACGAATACGTATCGAAGACTGCGGTTGGAATGAAATATAAGCATCACAACTTCTGGTAATGTTATTTGGATTAACAAGTGTATCAGTTAGTGAACATGGTGTATAAGGAGTGCTTGGATAAGCATGATTGTATTTGTTGATAACATCCCCAACTATTCAAAGACTAATGAAGTCTATGTGGAATGACCAAGGATTTTCCTACGAATATTAGAAGGGAAACAACTATATGTTAAGTTTTTAAGTATGAATTTTGGCTGAGATTAGCAAAAAATTCTAATTATTTTATTAACAACCACCTAAACAAAGCCGGTGTGATAACAGATGCCTTGTGCAGAAAGAAATGATTGAATATAACTAAGATTACTGAGGAGTTAATAAAAGAATTGGAAATAGTGGAAGTTAAAGTTCAAATGCCTGAAGTTGAAAGGAAGTGAATATAAGATATTACTTACCATCCTTAACTGATGGAAATGAGTAAGAGGTGTTCGAATGTTTGGAAACTAAGTTGAAAGTGAGTACCATCTATCATCTTTAGACGAAGGATGAAAGTGAGAAAATGGTTCAGAAGATATAAAATATGTTAAGAGTATAAATTTTTTGGGTTTAAAAGGAAACTGAGGTAATCACCTACCGTTGATTGAGTTTTTCTATGCTAATAGTTATCATGATAGTAGGGGAATGCTACCTTGTGAAGCCTTGTTAGGTCCTGAGTTAATTCAGCACACCAAGGATGTAGTGGTGTTGATTTGGAAAAGAGTTCAAGCAGCTCGGGATAGACAAAGAAAGAAGGCGGATTGCATCAAAAGAGTATAGGTATAGAAATAGGATCGTTGGTATTGACAAAAGTTTCACCTTGGAAGAGATTGGTTAGGTTTGATTAGAAGGGGCGAGTTGAGTCCTAAATATATGGAACCGTTCGGGGTATCGAGGAAGATAGATAAAGTTACTCATGAGTTAGTATTGTTGCCGCAGTTGCAGCAAATTTATAGTGTGTTCCACGTGTCAATGTTAAAGCGATATGTTTCTGATTCGAACCAAGTCGTTGATTAGGAGCCAATGGGCTCTCATCCAAATTTGTTCTGCGTGGAATGATCGATCCAAATCCTAGATCGTTAAGAGCGAGTCCTTAAGAATGAGTTTATTCATATAAATAAAGTATTTGGAGAAATCCTCGAATAAGAGAGTATAATTGAGAATTAGAGTCAGATATGCTTGACAAATATCCTCATTTGTTAACTAGTTAAGATTCTGATGACATAATCTTTTTAAGGGGGAAGGATATAACGACTCGTATATTTTGTACTATTTTGAAAGTGTAATTATTGAATAATTAATTAAATAAAATATGTATATTGGTTTTGACAGTTGTGCATTGGTTTTTATAAATTATCTGTGATTTATTGGTAGATCACGATGGAAATTGTGTAATTAATTATTGAGTTATATTGTCTTGTTTGGCATTTAAAAGTGATTGTATGGCAATTTTATTTTTATAAATATTTGGATTATCTCTAAAATTATTTTTATGGTTTTATAATTTTAATAATTATTTTTAGGATTTTATGAAATTGAGAAATGAATATTTCATTAATTATTTATCTTTAAATAATTTTCTGTTTGCATTTATTTGTAAAATCAGTATTTAATTCCAGAATTCTTTAAAAATTACGAAACTCATATTTTATGAAGTTTGTAATATTTTGAGAATTTTAGAATTATTTCAGAAATTTTTGGGATTAAACTCACCCGCACGTTTATTCGCTAAATCGCTAAATGCGGGTACGAGTTGCATTTCAAAAATGCTTTAAAAATTATGAAAATTTTATTTTATTAGTTTCGGGGTTTTTAGAAAATTTTAAGACTATTTTCATAATTTTATAAATTCGGTTTATGCGCAACTTGGTTCGATAAATTGTGAAATGCGGTACAGAATTAAGCTGTCAGGTGTTAAATTGTACACGTGTTGAGTCCTCAGGAAGTGTTAGATGCTATGTCAATTGATAATTGGGGAGATTAAATGAAAATAATACAAACTGATAATTACAATCATCCTAATCTATTCTCCCCTCATCCCTCATCTCTCAATTCCCTCGGCTCATTTTCCTTGCTCGATTTCTCTCTTCTGGTTCCTCTTTCTCCCAAGCAATCTCTCCTCTTTTTCTTCTATTTTTCCTCTCGTTTGCTTCCCCCCGCCGGTTTCTTCCATCTCCGGTGAGTTTGGTCGCCGTCCGTTTGTTGGTTTGATACTGTGATTCTGTTTGCTTACATATATGTATATACTGTCTGTATATATATGGGTGCGATCAGTCAGTTTTCGAGCCGCCTCTATTCGCCGCCCTTTTGCTTTTTCCGGGAAAGGATGTGGTGGCGTGAGGGGCTGTCTTTGTATGCGTAACTATTGCGTGCCTTTTTCCATTTTGTTTTTCCTGCTGCTTTTTCTTTTCCGTGAAGTGCACGCGCGTGCGTGTGCTTAATTGAACTGATTCTATTTTATTTTATTATTTCTTAAAATTTTGATGAAATTAATTGATTTGTTGGTGCAGTTAATTTAGTTAATTAATCGGTAGAATCCGTAAGGAAACTCGAACTTTATCGGGTACCGACGTATTTTACCGCCGTCCACGATGAGCCTCGGGGAGCCGACGATGGACGGTGATGATTTTGATCCGAGTCCTACCTTTATAAAATAAACAGATTTAGTTTGTAAATTTATTCCCAGAATGAAAATATTTAGTTAAAAGGTAAAGGTCGTATCAAGGATCGAGATGCATAATTAAATTGATTGTTTGGTTGTGATATCGGTTGGATTGTGATTGTGGATTATTGTGGTTGTTATTGTGTATTGACGTCTAATTGATTCGACGGATTAGTCCGATAAATAAAGGAAGTGCTGCCCGATTTCCGAGAAATCAAATTACGGAAACACGGGAGCGTATCCAATAATTATCAGAACGTCGAGCGAGTATATATAAATACATACATATGTTTTATACGAAACTTGATTGTACGTTGTGGTGAAATATTTTTCCAAAACCAATAGCCCTAATTTCATAAAATGACGAGTATTCGTATTTTCTGAAAACAAACACCAAACCGATTTTCAAGAATACGAACCCTAATTATTGCATGTATTATAATAATATATAATTATGAGTCGGGTTAAGATATCGTTAGGTAGATTTGGTAGCGAGGATATGTCAAGCATTCTTGGTTGTCTGACGTAGGGTATTTTGACTCTGTAGGTTCTAGTCGAAGGACTCAAGAATTGATATTAAACTAAAGATAACCTAGTGATCAGTCGACAAGCTCAACAACATTCCAAGCAAAGGACCTGTGTGATGAATTCGGATCCCGGATAGTCTAATTGTAAGGTGATAAATCCAGGCATTCAAGTCAGTCCAGGGTCATACGATATTAGTTGTAAGACTCTGCAAGGCAAGTACCCCTGACCATTCTTTTATGGTTCAGTATATGTGAATAGCTAATGTTTTAATCTCATAATGGAACAGAAACATTTTAAGTTACGTATCCCCTATATTTGAAAATGATGTTTAAATATGTTTTTGGGGAAAAGTAACTTCTGAAAGTACTTATCTCTAAAAAGTGATTAAAATGAAAGGAAGTTTGGAATAGTGTGTTGTGACATAATGGTTTGTAACAAGAGATAGGTAAAAGTGATTTTGAAAACTGGATAAAATGAATCAGATATTGGATAACTTTGCGTAAGTGGCTAATTCGGTTGCGCAGCCTATCTTAATCGATTAGTCCAACATAGTTAATCAGAGACCTAGCCAGTCTCTGCGGATCCGGTTAATTTGTGTGAAAGCCTGATCAGCTTTCCTAGACAATTTGTATGATAGCCCGGCCAACTATCCTAGATGACTTGTGTAAAGGCCTGATCAGCCATCTCTAGATAACATCTAATACATATCTGATTGTGATTGTGGTTCCAGTAACGGAACAAATGGTTTTATGGTTCCTGTAATGGAACAGTGGTATTGGAAATAAAAATAGCATGCTAAAATTGAACTCTAGTATTTATGCACAGCACATGATTGTTGATTTTGTTTTACAGAGCATGCTAGTTTTGATATCCAGTTTATACATGTTTTACTTGTTTTCTAACGAGTTATGAATTATGTTCCTATAACTGCATTATTTTAAATTGTTTACTTGTTATTCATATAGTGGTACTGCTGAGCAATTGATTGCTCACCCTTGCAGAATATTTTGTATGCATGTATTGTAGATGTTTAGAAGATTCCTTTATCATGGTCAGGGTAGAGTTCCAGTTCCTTCCGTGTCAGGCTCCTCTAAGGTAATTGTGTTGGACCAAAGATGGTCTATTGAGTTGCTGTATTAAGTTAGTTGCGTCAGGATGATTTGTTATAAGATAGTCTTGTAATAGTTGTAACCTAAGTGATACTTAAACCTACAAAAGGTCTTGGTAAATGGGTCGTGGTTATGTATTATTAATGATTTGGATTATATTAAGTTTATTGTTATTGATGTTGGTGACGTCAACTACTGACCCCGGGGTTGAGGTCATCACACAACCCCTTAACCTAGAACTATGTTTTTGGCTTGATTCTCTACAACATAGAGATACATAGGCATCTTGCAAGGATCGATAGTCCCGAACGCAGGAGCAGCTATTAGAGCTCGAAGCTCACCACCCCTAGCATTAAATACTAACGCACTCAGGTTTTTATTCCACAACATTTGGCACCGTCTGTGAGAAAACTACAACAACCATGGTGAATACACGGAGCAGAAATAATAGTGGAACAGACACTCATGTTCCCCCGCAAACAATCACATCAGTGGTGGAAGTACCAGCATACTTAACTTATGCTTTCACCCAAGGAGGAACCCTGGTAGGGGCAACTGAGGCTCAGCCACAAGGGACGAATCCCCCGGCTCCTCAAGGAACAAATCCCCCATTTCAGCAGCTACATGCACTTGTGAACTCTCAACCCGTTGGGTATGAGTACTCGAAGATTGTGACTACTAACCCTCCGTACGAGATGCCTCTATACCCCAAAGTTAGATGGAGTGGACACTCTAATAGGAGTGAAGCACAAGGGCGGATGCCACAATACATACGTGGCTTGGCTCCTATTCTGGAGGATCAAGAATTCTCTGGACCTTATATTGAAAGAGACTCTGAATCATCGGATGATAATGTTGCTCCAAGAAAGAGGCGTGCTAGCAAAGAGCCGATGGCTGATACTGAACAAAGCTCCAGGAGCACTCAAGGGATGAATCCCCAAGATGTTCAAGGGAGGATCAGGGCTCATGAAGCTAAGATCTAAATGCTGAAGCGTGACCTGGAGACACATCTGGCCCCGAGACCCCCACCCGCTCCGGGGCGGAGAAACCTCCTCCAGTCATAGACCTGGATGGTCCAATACCAAGAACGACAGTTGCCCCAAGGGCTGATCCAAGTGATCTTATGCCCCTAGGAGATCCTGATGATCCAAACCCACCATTCACTGATGAGATTTTGAATGCCCACATCTCAACGAAGTTCAAGATGCCCACCATCAAAGCATACGATGGTTCTAGAGACCCTGCTAATCATGTTAGGATGTTCTCTAACGCCCTGTTACTATAGCCCGTGAACGACTCTAGTAAGTTTCGGGCCTTCCCTCAAACCCTATCAGGCATGGCTCAAAGGTGGTACAGCTGTCTGCCCCCAAACTCTATTGGATCCTTTAAGGACTTGAGTCAAGGTTTTATCAAACAGTTCATAAGTGGTAGAGTGCACGAGAAGTGTAATATCCGGGACATGACGTGTAATTATTTTATCAATAAATGATTATTACGTTATTATTATGTGATTTTTTGGTAAATTATTTGATGATTGGTGATATTATTTGAATGTTCAAATGTGGTAAATTATAAGTATGTTAATTTTATTATGTACAGAATAAAATATAGATAATTAAGGTATTTTTCTGGTAATCTTTGGAGTGTTATATGATTTTATATTAATTAATGAATTGATTAATTATTTTCTGAATAATTACAAAATCATTTTCTAAATCCGGGAATCGTCCGACCTCAACCATTTTTACGTTTTTACAACCTGAAACTCTTCCGAAAACTCCTTCCTAACCTAATCTGGTAATTCCGGACATTTTTCGTGTTTTGACTTTTTCGATCCGGATTACGGTTTGACCCGTGCGCGGCCCGACGCGATATTTTCGATACGCTAACCCTTTTCGATAACATTATCTTTGTACAATCGTTTTATAAAAGCCCGGTTTTGATAATTATCCAAAATAGGATAACGTTTATAAAAAATAGGATAGTTCTTATCCAAAACAGGATAATGCTTATCCAAAACAGGATAGTGCTTATCCAAAACAGGATAGTGTTTATCCAAAAAGGATAATGTTTATCCAAAACAAACGTATTTATAGATCCAACACGATCCAGAACGTACTATTATTTTGTAAATATAAATAGCCCTTTCTTATTTCATTTTCACGCGTAAAAATCATAATCAGACAGTACAAACCCTGAAAACCAGAGAAAACTTTATTAAAACACCGTATTCTTGAAAATCAATCGCACAAACGAAGACGTTATCAAACTCCGATTCGGGCGTGCAATATATCAAAGCGAAGCTCTCGAAATCCTCTTTCTGAATCAACCATCAGTTTTTGCCCACAAATCAAGGTATTTTTTTAATTAATTATTTTAATTCGAATTAATTATGGATTATGTAACGTCTGGGAAATTTATGTCTGTATTATATCATATTTATAATAAATTATGTGTATTAATGTGTTATTATGTGTAATTATCTGTCAAACCTTAATTGCTACGTGTTACGTGTATTCTGTGTTATTCCGGTAATTTTAAGATATTTTTCAGATATTTTATTTTGCATTCATAAGTTTCATTTCAAACGTTTTACGACCCAAACCATGATTTTGAAGCCAGTACTTCAAATAAAATAACGTGCCTTATTTTTCATCAAACGGGTTTTACCCTCGCATTATTCTGAACATCTAGACATTTTATAAATTTTCTCATTTTACGAAAAATGACTTTTCCAGGCCCCATTGGGTGTTAAAAACCCCACAAAAATCATATTTTTATTTTTATAAAATTATAGGACTTTTATTTATACCATTTCTTTGTATTTTTGTATTATTCACAATTTTTGGGAAATTTTGGCATATATATTGCATATATAAAATATTTATAAATTAAATTTTAATACTAAAAAATTATAAAAATTAGGGCCAAATATTTTTACTAGGAGTGTGATTAGCCCCTTAATTTTATTTAGGGGTATTATTTTTCACACTATAAATAGCCTAATTATTATTTAATTATATTTAATTAATCATTAAAATTCTGCAAATTTTCTGGAAATTCTCTGAAGAACAATCCGGGTCGGATTTCGGGTCGAGAATCAACCACTGATTTTGAACGTTTCTGAGCATTAAATTGATCGATGTGAGTATCCAAATCGATCCTCTCGATCTATTCTTTCGGTTTCTGGTATCAAAATCATGGTTTGATGTGTTAATTTTCAATTTCGATTTCTAGGGTTTATACCCGATTTGGTACTTTTTGATTCTGAGGTTATTTGTTGAAATTGATGTTGTAAATAGCTTTATTTGATGATTTATGATCGATTCCTGCTAATTAATTTTACTGACGATTGCTTGAATTGATAGAACGATATCTAGGGTTATAGTCAATTTTGAATTGTACGTTTTTGATTTAGAGAAAGCTGAGGTATATAGGGTGTTAGGGCTTTGATTCTGTGTTTAAAAAGCTTTGATTTGAGCTATTAATCTCGTGATTTCATGTACAAATATGTGAATTCGATAGTTGGCCGGAAAACCTTGAGTTTGGATCGGAGAACTGATTTCAGGGATGATTTTGGTCATTTGATGGCTGGAATCGTGTTGTGAGCCGATGAGGAATGAAAACCCCGTAAAAACAAGGCCAAACGATGCGTGTTTGAAAGGGTTTCAGGGTTGACGGACTCCGGGAACGTCACCGGAATCTGGAAAAATTCCGGTGTGTTCTTGAAGACCCGACCCGTGCTCCAACCCGTTTACCCGAATCAAAACCCGGATTAGAACCCGGTTTTGATCCGTTTTTGTCAGAAACCATTTTCTCACAACTGTTTCTGGAATTTTTATTATTTAATTATATTTTATAAAAATTAAAAATCAATTTTATTAATTCTAAAAATCAATTAAAAATCAGTTTTAAATTTTGAAAATTATTATTAATAATTCCTAAATTATTTTATTTTAGAAATTCGAATTTAGCTATTTAATTAATTATTTAATTACTTATCTAATTATTTATCTATTTATTTATTATTTAGTAATTAAGTAATTAATTAATAATTAAGGATTAAAATTAATCGAATATTATGATTTAAAGATTCAATAATTCCTTAGATAATACGAGTAATTGAACGATAAGTTCGATTATTATCATTCGAGCGATAGTTAATTATTTGAGGAATATTGTAATAATTATTGGTAACGAATAATTAAATACAGATAATTGATTTAAATCGTATAAATTGTAATAATAACCGTAATTTTCAATAATTATACGAGAAGGGTGAGTTACTCGTATTAATACGATTCGTTGATAGGTGAGTTGGATTATGATCCGAATAATAACCGATTATTTGGAAAATAACGTAACAGTTAATTGTATCGATTATTTATTTGTAAATAATCGATCTAATCGAGTAAGTAATAGTAAATTGTAAATATTTGTAATAAATTGTAATTAATCCTAATAATTAGGGATTAATTATTATAAATTATTAAATAATTATTTATTAATTATTTATTAGTTATTTATTATTTATTAATTATTTAAAAATGATTAATTACTTCGATAATCAATCAAATAATTTTCAATAAATCGTAACATATTCATTTTAATTCCAAAAATTATAGAAAAATTATTTTTGACTCTGATTTTTCTTAAATAATTATTTAAAAAATATTTTAGGGTTTAAAAATTAGCAATAATTATTTATATTGAATAATAAATTGAGTTATCAATATTTAATTGTTATTAATTAGACCGTTAGTCCGATTTGAGCGAAAGAAAGCCCTTTGACTCAGAAAAATGAATTCTTTTCATTAAAATAATAATAAAGCCTAATCTCTTCTAGAAATTAGTTGACTTTGTTATTTGTTTGATTATCAGTCGAAGTGCGTGCCGAGAAGAGTCCGAAAAATTTCGGAAAAATGGGAAACAAGGCAGATGATGATCAGTGAAGCGATCAGCGAGTCGATTTTAATTCTAAAAATTATTTTAACTATAAAAATGATTATGTGCTTATGTGTATTATGTGGTTAATCGAGTCTTAGTTGCTAATATATAATATACGAGCCAGTCATAGGCGCATGGGTAGACAATAGGAACGATGTGAAGTCGATTCAAGATGCAATTGAAGTACGAAATGACTTAACCAGTCTATTTTTGCTAACAAAGCTAAGCCAGCAAGGCAGGTGGAGTAGGTGATAGACGAAGGTGATTTATTTGCAATAAGTCACGCAGAAGGCAAGTTTCTCCCCTATTCTATTTTCAGAATAGTGATATTTCTTCAGATTCTGATCACGCTTGCACTCTTTTGATTCTCTTGTTCATAGTTCATTTCGATTCTTGCTTATCCTTTTCATTTAACTTAATTGTTCATATTCCAATTGTTACTCATAATTATTGATATATTCTGGTGATTAGAATATGTTAAAGCATACCGATTGTTCCGGTTGCTATTCCAGGGACTGGATAATGATACTTTGGGGATTAAGTTTACTTAATCCTATGGACCGGGACATAACCGGATCCTTGAGATGGGCCATAGTGCCTGGGTGCCCGACGGGATCTATATAGTGAGATATAGATCTGCACTGTATCCTAGCTGATCAGCAGGGTATAGATGCGAACTTGAGTCCAGTTTAGTTCATTTGTATTCGCCAATAATGGCCTTCTTTCTATTCTCGCGGGTTTATATCTTTGCAGATATACCCGGGTTACGGTTTTATTTAAATTGCTTTAACACTGTTTATATTATGCGGACTTGTTGAGCAATTTTTGGCTCACCCTTTTTGTTGTTATTCACCTTATTGTTTTCAGTTAAGAAGGAATATGAAACCCATCAGGACTCGAGTGGTAAAGAAGCGGGTCAAGCCTCGGGATCCTCTCATACCCAAGGTGTTGATCCCAATCCAGGAAGAAAGCTTTGAGTTGCCCGAACATGTGGTGTGTAGATAGTTAGGGTGTGTTTTTGAATAAAAGATGAACTTAGTTTAAAACTGATTAAAAAATGGTTTGTAATAAAGAGAGTTTGTGAGATTTTGAATTTGGTTTGTAATAAAAGTAGTTAGTGGTTCTTGTTTTCATACTTCAACCTAAAAAAGATCGTGGTTAGTGTTAAAGGGGTTTAGATTTATTTCTTTATTATTTGTTAATCAGATTATACAAGTTTGGTGATTAGCTAGTAACCCCCAGACTTATACCCCGGGTCTGGAGGGCGTTACAGGTTTGGCATCAGAGCTGTAGGTTGGTCCCTGAAAACAAGAACATTAGGGTTAAGATAAGATAGGAAGATCACATAAGATAGGAATAGTCAAATAGGAAGAGTAGTGTTAGGATGTAGGTCAGATTATAATAGGAAAGTTTAAATCTTAGGACTGTTTAGTGACCTTTCTTTTCTTTAGTATATTATCAGATGGCATCTTCAGGTTATTCTGCGTCTTTTGAGAGGACAGTCACCGGGCCAGCAACACCAGTTATACCCCCAGTATCTGAGTACATGTTTCCTCCTCTACCACCTCCACCACCATTGCCACAGGAGCCGGTACCATCAGTACAGGGGATAGCCCAGGACCCTATAGAGATGTTCGATCCATTTGAATTCTTTGAGCCGATGGTTCCTTTTCCAGTTGAGTATCAGTTTATACAGGGGATGGAGCCGGAGTTACCACCACCACCAGTGTTACCTCCTATACCAGTGCATGCCCCAGAGCCGGACGTATTTCAGATGATTCCAGTCGAGGGAATGGGAGAGCATGATGTGGATCTACAGTTAGGGTTACCACAACAGGGTGCAGGTATACCGAGGGTTCCATCACAGGAGTCCGTGGGTCAGGTTGCACAACCGTATATGGTACCATACCATGAGTACACGGTTATGAGAGATGATGTGGAGTATTGGAGAGCACAGTGCCGAGAGATTATGCATCTGTTTGACCAGAGGGACAGAGGACCGTGAGCGGCCCTAAAGCCAGATTACTATATGAGACAGAAATTGCAGTCGATTCTGATGAGTGCCACTTGGGAGCTAGATGATTTGACCCATGAGGGACCGCCTTCTTTCACAGATTTCTACAGGATATTCCGCTTGGCACAGACTTTGGTCCAGGCACTTAGGGATGAGCTGAGGCGTATTCCGCCTGGGTTTTGAGACAGTGACTTCAGAGTACAGATGTATATAGATGCAACATAGTATAACATAGTGAGTAGTGTGTATGTGTGTATTAGTAGTTTAACTTGTAGTAGTAGTTTGACTGATAGTAGTTAGTGTGACTTGTAGCCGCGGTGATAACCAGCAGAGCGAGACTTTTTGTATCAAGAATTTACACCTGAGGCTGGTGTCATATATATAAAATGAACTTTTTCAAATTTCTTTTATTTAAATTTCAGTCTTTACAGTTTTACAGCATTTACCTTCACTTTATTATTTTACAGCTTTTCATATTATAAATTCTGTCGAAAAAAAGAGAGAGAAGAACAAATATTTTATTTAACTACTTACATTTCCAGTTCTTATATTCAACAATTATTTTCTTTATTTAAATCATGTTGGTAATACAGGATAAATTGTTTTCTTACCTACTGTTAATTGTTTATTAAACTGTTAAAGAAATATCACTTGTTTTATTATCAGAAGATGGCACCAAAAAGAAAGACTAGGACTGAGACTTCTAACAGCAATTCCGAAGGACAGACTAATGAGACCATGAACCAAATGTTCCATCTGATGCAACAACAGATGGTAATGATGCAGCAACAGATGCAGCATCAACAACAACAGATTCAACAATAAATGTTATAACAGCCACCTCGTCCTGAGCCCCAGATACCACCAGCATTACCTGTTGTTACTTTTAAGCAGTTTCAGTCGGTTAAACCTCCAGAATTTGATGGGTCAGCCGATCCTATTAAAGCTACCATCTGGTTGAAAGAAATGGAGAAAACATTTACGCTAGTCAAGGTAGGTGAATAGCAGAAGACTGACTTTGCTAGTTACTTATTGAAAAGAGAGGCAAATTATTGGTGGAAATCTAAAAGGCTTTAGAGGGTGAAGATGTTATTGCATGGGATAGGTTTAAAGAATTGTTCTTAGAAAAGCATTTTCCTCGCTATGTGAGAAATCAAATGCAGATTAAGTTTTTGGAACTGAAGCAAGGAAGTATGTCTATGATAGAGTATGAAGCTAAATTTACTGAATTGGCTAGGTTCGTCCCAGAACAAGTGGATACTGAAGAGAAACGAGTTCAAAGGTTTCAAGAGGGATTACGACCGTGGATCCGTGGACAAGTTACAGTTTTGAATTAACAACATATACCACCGTAGTTAAGAAAGCCTTGATTATCGAAGGAGAAAGTGAAAGATCTCAAAGGGATAGAGGACAGGGAAGTTTCCAAGACCGCTCTAGCAGGAAGCCGGGATTTCAAGCCCGGAAAAATTTGAATTTTAAAAGAATAGGATAAGGTACCCAGAAAACAGGTAATCATTTCCAAGCCCCCAAACAGCAGGGAATTGTCAGAGTTCCAGTTCCATACTGTAGAACTTGTGGACGCAAGCACACCGATGTATGTATCAAAGCAGATGTGACATGTTTCAAATGCAAGCGGAAAGGGCACTATTCTAACGAATATCCAACGGGAAAGACAACAGAAATTACTTGCTACCAATGTGGAAAGAAAGAGCATATCGCTAGGAATTGTAAAGGACAAGCAATGACAGCTAGTATTCCTAAAGTATTGGCATTACCTCTGCCACCGCCGCCTAATCAACCCAAAGCAAGAACTTTCAACATGACAATGAAAGAAGCAGTACAGAGTCCGAGTGTAATTGCAGGTACGCTTTTGGTGAATTCCGTAGATTCAAAAGTATTAATTGATTCTGGAGCTACCCATTCATTTATTTCTGAAGAATTTCTTGATAAATTACACTGTAAAATCGAATGGTTGGGCGAGATGTTAATTATAAAATTAGCGAATGACGACCAAGTTCCAGTAGATCGAGTATGTCCTGCGTGCGATATAGAGATAGCTGGACATCATTTTTATGTAGATTTGATTCCTTTTAAGCTAGGAGAGTTTGATGTCATTTTGAGAATGGATTGGTTAGCTTGTCATAATGCTTAGATCGATTGCGCGAATAAGAAAGTCAAATTGCGAACTGCAGAAAATGCAATGGTAATATTCAAAGGCGAAAAACAGCGGAAGAAATTTCTGACTACGATGCAGACCAAACGATTGCTTCGACAAGGATGTGAGATGTACATAGCTTACGTGTTAGATACTAAAAAGGAAGTCCTAAATTAGAAGACATTACAGTTGTATGTGAGTTTCCGGACGTCTTTCCAGACGAGCTTCCAGGATTACCGCCAGATCGAGAAATTGAATTCACGATTGATCTAGCACCAGGTACAGAACCAGTTTTGAAAGCTCCATATCGAATGTCTCCAGTCGAGATGAAGGAATTATCAACGCAACTGCAAGATCTTTTAGACCGAGGCATCATACGACCTAGTGTATCCCAATGGGGTGCACCGGTATTGTTCGTGAAGAAGAAATATGGCAGTATACGACTATGCATTGACTATCGGGAATTGAATAAGCTCACTATTAAGAATAAGTATCCTTTATCGAGAATCGACGATTTGTTCGATCATCTAAAAGGAGCCGCATGGTTTTCGAAGATAGATTTGTGATCTGGTTATCATCAATTGAAGATTAAATCTGAAGATATTCCCAAGACTGCGTTTCGTACGAGATATGGACATTACGAGTTTCTTGTAATGGCATTCGATTTGACTAACGCGCCAGCAGCATTCATGAATTTGATGAACAGAGTATTCAAGAAATATTTGGATAAATTTGTGATCGTATTTATTGATGACATCTTGATTTACTTAAAAACGGAAGAAGAGCATGCTGAACACTTGAGGATAGCTTTAGAAATTCCGAGGAAAGAGCAACTGTACGTGAAATTCTCTAAATATGAATTCTGGCTAAAGGAAGGGCACATCATCAGTAGGGAAGGCATCCAAGTCGATCCAGCAAAGATTGAAGCTGTGTTAAAATGGGAAAGACCAAAGACACTGACAGAAGTTCGAAGTTTCTTGGGATTGACAGGATATTATAGAAGATTTGTCAAGATTTTGCGAAAATAGCAATGCCGTTGACAAAGTTAACTCAAAAAAGTGAAAAGTTCGTATGGGACGACAAATGTGAAGAAAGTTTCCAAGAACTGAAGAATCGGTTGGTAACCACACCGGTACTCGTATTACCAGACGAGTATGGGAATTTCATCATTTTCAGCGATTCTTCGTATAGCGGATTAGGATGTGTATTGATGCAGCACGGTAACGTCATTGCATATGCTTCGAGACAACTAAAACCTCATGAACAGAAATATCCTACGCATGACCCGGAATTAGCATCAATCGTATTCGCGTTGAAACTTTGGAGACACTATCTCTATGGTAAGAAATGTGAACTCTACACAGATCATAAAAGTCTGAAGTACATCTTTACGCAAAAGGAACTGAACATGAGACAACTTCGATGGCTGGAATTGATTAAAGATTATGATGTTACGATCAGTTATCATCTAGGGAAAGCAAATGTTGTGGCTAATGCGCCAAGCAGGAAAGAAAGATTGAATTGGTTAACTTCATGCGAGGAATTAGCCAAGGAATTCGACAAGTTGGAAATCAAAATTCGTGTTCCCAATGAATCTACAGAAGCTATCTACGCTATGACTTTTCAACCAGAGTTGCTAGAGAAGATTCACCGCTGTCAAGAAAAAGTGATGAGTCAAGATGATGACTTAACTGGAGAAGAAATCACAAATCAGAAGGATAATAAAGGAATTTTACGCTTTGCATCGAGAATCTGGATCCCTAACGTGGCAGAATTGAAAGAAGAAATATTGTGAGATGCGCACAGTTCAAAGTATTCCATTCATCCAGGAAGTACAAAAATGTATCGCGATATGAAGGAAAACTTTTGGTGGCCGAATATGAAGAAGAAAATAGCAGAATGGGTAAGTAAATGCTACTCATGCCATAGAGTTAAAGCGGAACATCAACGTCCGAGCGGATTATTACAACCGTTAGATATTCCAGAATGGAAATGGAAACATTTAGCGATGGATTTCGTGGTAGGAATACCAAGGACTAAGGCTAATCATGATGCGATATGGGTAATCATTTACAGACTAATGAAGTCGGCACATTTTCTACCGATTAACGAAAGATTTTCACTCAACAAGCTAGTGCACTTGTATCTCAAGGAAATTGTGATGCGACATGGAGTTCCAATATCTATCGTGTCTGAGCGAGATCCCCGTTTTAATTCAAGATTTTGGAGACAATTTCAGGAATGTCTTGGAACTAAATTAAACATGAGTACCGCGTATCATCCGCAAACCGATGGGCAAAGTGAAAGAACTATCCAAACGATTGAAGACATGCTACGAGTTTGTGCGATTGATTTCGAAGGCAGTTGAGATGAGCACTTACCTTTGGATGAATTTTCTTACAACAACAGTTATCACGCAAGCATTGGAATGCCACCGTACGAAGCATTATACAGAAGAAAATGCAGATCACCAGTACATTGGGATGAAGTGGGAGAATGCAAGATTTTGGGTCCATAATTAATCCAACAGACTAAAGAAAAGATAGAACTTATTCGAAAACGACTCGATGCAACACAAAACAGGCAACGCAAATATGTAGACCAAGCAAGGAAGGATATGGACTACCAGGAAGGAGAACATGTATTACTCAAAATATCGCCATGGAAAGGATTGACCGGATTTGGCAACAAGGGTAAATTGAAACCACGATACATCGGACCGTTTGAAATTTTGAAGAAAGTGGGAAAAGTTGCGTACGAATTAGCTTTACCGCCTCATATGCAACATATTCACAATATGTTTCACGTGTCGATGCTTAAGAGATATAATCCTGTATCTAGGCATATAATTGAGTATAAACTGATAGATATCCAACCTGATTCTGCTTTTGTAGAACAGCCGACAAAAATTTTAGATCGGCGAGAGAAAGTATTGAGAAATAAGTCTGTATCTTTAGTGCGAGTTTTGTGGAGAAATCCTATGGTTGAAGAATCAACCTGGGAACTTGAGAGTGAAATGTTAGAGAAATATCCTCATTTATTTTCATAATGAGATTCTGAGGACAGAATCTTATTAAGGGGGGGAGGATGTAACGTCTGGGAAATTTACGTCTGTATTATATCATATTTATAATAAGTTATGTGTATTAATGTGTAATTATCCGTCAAATCTTAATTGCTACGTGTTACGTGTATTCTGTGTTATTCCGGTATTTTTAAGATATTTTTAAGATATTTTATTTTACATTCATAAGTTTCATTTCAAACGTTTTATGACCTAAACCATGATTTTAAAGCCAGTATATCAAAAAAAATAATGGGCCTTATTTTTCATCAAACGGCTTTTACTCTCGCATTATTCAGAACATCTAGACATTTTATAAATTTTCTTGTTTTGCAAAAAATGACTTTTTCGGGCCCCATTGGGTGTTAAAAACCCCACAAAAATCACATTTTATTTTTATAGAATTATAGGACTTTTATTTATACCATTTCTTTGTATTTTTGCATTATACACAATTTTTGAGAAATTTTGGCATATATATTGCATATATAAATATTTATAAATTAAATTTTAATACTAAAAAATTATAAAAATTAGGGCCAAATTTTTTTACTAGGAGTGTAATTAGCCCCTTAATTTTATTTAGGGGTATTATTTTTCACACTATAAATTGCATAATTATTATTTAATTATAATTAAATAATTATTAAAATTCTGCAAATTTTCTGGAAATTCTCTGAAGAACAATTCGGGTCGGATTTCGGGTCGAGAATCAACCACTGATTTTGAACGTTTCTGAGCATCAAATCAATCGATGTGAGTATCCAAATCGATCCTCTCGATCTATTCTTTCGGTTTCTGGTATCAAAATCATGTTTGATGTGTTAATTTTCAATTTCGATTTCTAGGGTTTATACCCGATTTGGTACTTTTTGATTCTGAGGTTATTTGTTGAAATTGATGTTGTAAATATCTTTATTTGATGATTTATGATAGATTCCTGCTAATTAATTTTACGGACGATTGCTTGAATTGATAGAACGATATCTAGGGTTTATAGTCAATTTTGAATTGTACGTTTTGATTTAGAGAAAGCTAAGGTATAAAGGGTGTTAGGGCTTTGATTCTTTGTTTAACAAGCTTTGATTTGAGCTATTAATCTCGTGATTTCATGTACAAATATGTGAATTCGATAGTTGGCCGGAAAACCTTGAGTTTGGATGAGAGAATTGATTTTAGGGATGATTTTGGTCATTTGATGGCTGGAATCGTGTTGTGGGCCGATGAGGAATGAAAACCCCGTAAAACATGGCCAAACGATGCGTGTTTGACAGGGTTTCAGGGTTGCCGGACTCCGGGAACGTCACCGGAATCTGGAAAATTCCGGTGTGTTCTTGAAGACCCGACCCGTGCTCCAACCCGTTTACCCGAATCAAAACCCGGATTAGAACCCGTTTGATCCGTTTTGTCAGAAGCCATTTTTTGACAACTGTTTCTGGAATTTTATTATTTAATTATATTTATAAAAATTAAAAATCAGTTTTATTAATTCTAAAATCAATTAAAAATCAGTTTTAAATTTTGAAAATTATTATTAATAATTCCTAAATTATTTATTTAGAAATTTGAATTTAGCTATTTAATTAATTATTTAATTACTTATCTAATTATTTATCTATTTATTTATTATTTAGTAATTAAGTAATTAATTAATAATTAAGGATTAAAATTAATTGAATATTATGATTTAAAGATTCAATAATTCCTTAGATAATACGAGTAATTGAACGATAATTCGATTATTATCATTTTAGCGATAGTTAATTATTCGAGGAATATCGTAATAATTATTCGTAATGAATAATTAAATATAGATAATTAATTTAAATCGTATAAATTGTAATAATAACCGTAATGTTTCAATAATTATACGAGAAGGGTGAGTAACTCGTATTAATACGAGTCATTGATAGGTGAGTTGGATTATGATCCGAATAATAACTGATTATTCGGAAAATAACGTAACAGTTAATTGTATCGATTATTTATTTGTAAATAATCGATCTAATCGAGTAAGTAATAGTAAATTGTAAATATTTGTAATAAATTGTAATTAATCCTAATAATTAGGGATTAATATTATTAATTATTTATTAATTATTTATTAGTTATTTATTATTTATTAATTATTTAAAAATGATTAATTAACTTTGATAATCAATCAAATAATTTTCAATAAATCGTAACATATTCATTTTAATTCCAAAAATTATAGAAAAATTATTTTTGACTCTGATTTTTCTTAAATAATTATTTAAAAATTATTTTAGGGTTTAAAAATTAGCAATAATTATTGATATTGAATAATAAATTGAATTATCAATGTTTAATTGATATTAATTAGACCGTTAGTCCGATTTGAGCGAAACAAAAACCCTTTGACTTAGAAAACGAGTTCTTTTCATTAAAAATAATAATAATAAAGCCTAATCTCTTCTAGAAATTAGTTGACTTTGTTATTTTTTGATTATCAGTAGAAGTGCGTGCCGAGAAGAGTCCGAAAAATTTCGGAAAAATGGGGAACAAGGCAGATGATGATGAATGAAGCGATCAGCGAGTCGATTTTAATTCTAAAAAATATTTTAACTATAAAAATGATTATGTACTTATGTGTATTATGTGGTTAATGGAGTCTTAGTTGCTAATATATAATATACGAGCCAGTCATAGGCGCATGGGTAGACAATAGGACGATGTGAAGTCGATTCAAGATGCAATTGAAGTACGAAATGACTTAACCAGTCTATTTTTGCTAACAGAAGCTAAGCCAGCAAGGCAGGTTGAGTAGGTTATAGACGAAGGTGATTTATTTGCAGTAAGTCGCGCAGAAGGCAAGTTTCTCCCCTATTCTATTTTCAGAATAGTGATATTTCTTCAGATTCTTATCACGCTTGCACTCTTTTGATTCTCTTGTTTATAGTTTGTTAGATATATTTGATAATGTCATGGCTAATATGATTTATGTTTAGTTTTCAGATCTTACTTAACAGGACAAATTAGTACTTAACTGGGAATCAATACTTATACTGGAAGTCAGGACTTAAGGATATCAGTACTTATATTATCAGGAGATAATCATCAGAAGTTGGATATCAGAACTTAAGTGCTGAAGGACGATCATATAAGGACAGTAACTAATTAAAGGAAAGAAGATCGAGATAAACATAAGAAGAGATGTGCATGAAGAAGGAGTTCCGTGAAGAATGGAATACTTGGAAGAAAAGATATCTGATTGATATATTTTAGGAAGCAGAATTAGACTCCATATCAATTAGCGATTATCTTGTAACTGTGTAGTATATAAACACAGACATAGGGTTTACATTATAAGTGTATCATATTTGAGAAGATTATTCATTGTAACCCTAGCAGCTCTCGTGATATTTATTCATCACTGAGAGGTAACAGTTCCATACTGTAACAGAGTTTATTGTTTCAATAAGTTTGTTTTCTGTTACTTAAGATATTAAAGTTCGATTTGA
Source organism: Apium graveolens (assembly GCF_009905375.1). Lineage (NCBI taxonomy): Eukaryota > Viridiplantae > Streptophyta > Magnoliopsida > Apiales > Apiaceae > Apium > Apium graveolens. Next base: position 22,812,269 of record NC_133649.1, on the reverse strand, counting down.
TTGTATTTTACACTGTATTCACCCCCTCTACAATGTGTGTGACCTAACAAGTGGTATCAGAGCTTATCTGTTAACGCAACATACAGTTAAAGATCCAAACACAATCATGTCTGAACACAGAAACTCCAACTAAGCCTACCAAAACTGAAGAACCTCCAAAGACACAAATCCAAATCGGTATGAAACCATCAGAGTTCCCATACTGAGACTGTAATAACCCCAATTTTTGAGAAATTTTGAAACCCTTATGAATAGTGTTTTTGCTGAACGGAAAAACTTTTCATGCCACGCTATGTAGGGGTTCTGTTATTGATCTTATGGGATATTATTAGTACTCTATGTGGTATATAAGTGTATGTAAGGATCGTCAGAATCCAAATCCGAACACTTTGATTTTTTTCCGGAAATCCACTAGATACGGAAAGAATTGAGTATAAGGTAATAGGATAAAAGGATTTAAATTAAAGGATTATAAGAGAGGATCATAAAAGGAATACAATATATTGAGAAAGGTTAAGGGAACCTAAGTAATAAGATCCCGGGTATGATCCCTCAAACGATAAACGAACACGAAAGTTAAGCGAATCGTATAACAGATCAGTGGTCATTAGGCAAACGATTAGGAAGTTAATCAAAGGGATTAGTGGGAATGATGTCATCCAACCAATAGAAAGAGGACAAGGAGGGGAGGATTATATCATGAGGATGACATAGGAATGACAAGAAAGGAGGAGATGTGGTGACTTTTTAACCACACAAAATCAAGGGCAACTAGGTAATTTACTAAATCAAACACAAAAACAAGCCAACCAAGCCAAGCAAATCATTTTCATCAAAACACAAAAACCATTCTCTCATCCAAGCAAGCTTGCTCTCGGCTTTTACTATTGCAAATGGAGGAGAAATTCAAATCAAAGATCCAAGCTTCCTAAATTGGTGAGTTAATTCCCTAATATCTTCATGCTTAGTTAGGACTCTATCATGAGTTTAAGCCATTAATTCCTTTCTCAATCTTCTTCATTTAATCAAAGAAGAAGATAATGAATAGTGTTTTTCAAGTTTTTAACTTGAAATTTTTCTTGTTTTCTTGGAAGATCCAAGCATTCTTAAGACTTCTCAAAGCTTCTTAAGGCTTCCTAGCTCCTCCCACCACTCAAAGGAAGGTATACCATCTCCAAACCCTAGATTCCTATATATTATAAGATGATTTTGATTAGTAGGATGATATTGTAGCTTGTTGTTGTGAATAGAGTTTGGGATTTGAAATGGTAGTGAAATGGAATGGTAAATGTTGAGGTTTTGATGAAAAGAACTTAAGTATGATTAAAGTTAAGTTTAGGCATAAGTATGAATGATTAAATAGAATTGGTTGGGGTTGTTATGATGTGATAAGGATGGATGTTTGTTGTATGATGGATTTGAGGTTGGATTTGAGGTTGATTTGGAATGGGTTTGAATGGTTTAAAATATTGGAAATCGCGTAAATATAGCCGTCGTAACGTCCGATTTTCTTTGGACTGTTTTTGTGCATAGCATTAGGACCCGAGAACCCCCTGCTAGATTATGACCACTGCCATGTTTAGATAGCTCATGTTACGAGCTTCGTTTTAATATGTAGTTCGTTCGATTCCGATGCACGGTTTAGGAGAAACGACCGTTTCAAGTAACGGCGTTTCTGCGAACGAAACTTTTCCCCTCGCCTTACTTTGAAACATAGGTTAAAGACCAAAAAGGGTTAATTAATGTATGAAACATTTATGGTAAGTGTGTTAGGCAGTTGGTAAGACACTCGCGAAGGAATCGCTTTAAAACTCGTAAAGGTTAAAATTATTAAAAATGGTTGGAGACGAGGGTACCCGAGTGACTTAAGCGAATCAGTGAGCGCAAAAATAAGCGTTAGAGTCTAAGTTAGTTAAAGTATAGATTTACAAGTGATTTTGGTTTAATTCCAACTTACTTGTTGTTTATAGGTTACCAGACTCGTCCCGAGCCATTCGTAACCCCCAGTCGCTCAGGCAAGTTTTCTACCAGTTATAACTGTTGTTGTGATGTATATATGTATTTGCATTATCTTGCGATAAATGCATATTGGTTATTTAGCAAATTCTTGCGATATATTGTAGCATGTGATATGGTATATATGCATGCCTGTTTCATATTCTTGAAATATATATCTGTTGTTCAGTTGATAATACCTATGCTAGAGAATAGCGGCAACTTGCGTATACCCTTAGTATAGGGACCCAAAGGTGAAAATATTTTCTAAAACCGGGAGTCGAGGATCCCGAGTAGATTTTGTATATATGGATATGAATATATATATATATATTTATATATATATATGGTTATAGTTTTCCAAACTATTAATCGAATAAGGTTTATTCGATAACTTTAACTTTATTTTATTATTGAATATTATTTCGAATATTATTCGAAGGCGTATGACTCCTTTTATTTATTTATTTGAATATTATTTGAATATTCATTCGAGGGGCTTATGACTCTTTTATATTATTTATTGAATATTATTTGAATATTCGTTCGAAGGCTTATGACTCAGTTTATATATTTAATGAATATATTTGAATATTCATGTGAGGATCTATGACTTCGATTATTTGCTGAGGTATATTCTTATTTTATTAAAGAATAAGGTGTCAATAATCAAACTTATTTTCGATTATTCAAATAAAGATAATACTTTCATATAAGTATATCTTTGGTTATTTAATACTCGTTTCAAGTATAAGTTTTAATACTTCTACTTCAATTATTTTTTAAAGATTATTCTTTATGGGAATATTATTTAATTAATAATATTCAGTCATTTTCTAAATATTCTGGGGACTGATTTACTTCATTAAATCAGCTTTACTCCAAACACTCTATAAAGTGTTTTCGAGTCTTCAAAATGATTTTTAAAGTCAGAGCGGATCCCAAAACTCATTTTTATATTTAAGATCTTCCTTTTTAAGGAGATTTAAATACTCGCTCAAAACCTGGGGAATCCGGCTCTGTGGTGTATTTTATATTCGCAACGAGGTTGCAGTTTTGGTAAATGAATTGATTACTTGCCCAATGTTCGGGAAGTAAGCCCATCTAATTGAGTCGGCATAAGCGACAGGCCGGGGTACGGTCTATTATTGTGTAAGTGGCTGGGTGGCAGTCCATCAACGCGTAAGAGGCCGGGTGGCGGTCCAGCACAAGGTCCTTATGAGGCCAGGGTGATGACCGGTGGGGGATTCATCCATCTACTAGTAGAAAAGGTTACTTATTGGTATCTTTGCCTGATCAGCAAGATATCTGGTTTATGCCAAAATTCTTTTCCTTTCCAAAATTCATTGGATGTTTCAAACTCTGTTCATACTTTACATAACAGAGGTTCCAGGAAATGTTTAAGAGATATATATATGTGGATATATACATATCGGGACTAAATAAAGTATCTCGTAACTTTATTTCATTCAATAATATTTCAAAGATTGAATCTATTCAAATCTTGTCTTGTAGTCTCATCTATGTGATGAACTTTTGAAACTGGTTATAACTTGAACGGTGGTAGTTCAAGTAGTATTGGGAAAGATATAAGTATATTGGGGTATTTGGTAACCTCATCTTTTAAACTTATATCTAATTAATAATTGTCTTATGAATGACAAAGATTTTCAGAAAAACGTTGAGACAAGGTTAGATATATGAGATCACCTTGCAACGATATTTTTTTTATACAGTTATACACTGGGACTTTGTGTATATTATGCATGGAAGAGGACTTCCAATATTTTGAAAGGTATATATGTATATATACTGAATATTTTGCGACTTCATCGCATTAAGATATCAAACTTGGTTCATTTCTTTTGACCAAGACTTTCATGAGTATTATGAGTAGGCTCATATATTGTAAATCATTATACATATTATTTTGGTGGGCTTGCTGCTCACCCTTGCTTTATTTCTTCATCACACAACAACAGTTAGGAAAGATGGCCAGACTCCAGCAGACCCAGCGCAAGCACGTGGGAAGCGTCCCGCGTCTTCCCGTTGATGTTGTAGCTGCTATAGCTGCAGAGGTAGATCTATTGTAGATCAGACCATCTACTTTTGAGAATCAATTATGTATAATTATAACTTGTGGCAGATAATGGCAATTAACTGTAAATTTATCAAGTAATCATTTTGGGTTGTAATAACTTTTAAATTGTGGATTCAAAGACTTGTACTTATTTAAATTTCATCTCTGAGACTATAACGGGTTGTGGTGTGTGTTAGTGTGGGGTCACAGCATAAGGTTATTTATTATTAATTAAGTGAAGTGATATTGTGGAAAGAAAGACCGTGACGACCCGGATTCCCGACCCCGGATATGGGGGTGTTACAGAAATGGTATCAGAGCCAAGCGTTATAAACCTCAGAGATGATGGGACGTTAAGATAATAAGTTAAACTAAGATAATAAGAACTCTTGCCAAGTTCATAGTCGGGCTACCTAACGTAGCATTGACAGTTAAAACCCTTATGGGAACCCTTATAAATATCGTGATAGGAGCGTAGTTCGTTATCGTATATGGTAGCGGGACTCCGAACCCTGAGGTTGAGGAGCAACCTCGTGATGATATTTTATTACTAATTGGAGATCGGATTGTGGATCCGATAGAGTGTCCTAATGCAGGACCGGATGATGTTGATATTGAGGATTTAGCGGTTGCGGATGTTGTCCTAAAAGGGATAGTTGTTGAGGAGGATCCCATGGAGGATCCTGACATGATTGGATAAAGGACCACTGATGAATTGATGACCATGGTTTGGTCGACTACCAGAGGTAGGATTGGCCGGTCACTACCGGAGGTTCGTTCAAGTTGTAAAGGTAGTAGCCCCTTTAACGCGGCTTACTCGTAAGACTGAGAAGTTCGAATGGACAGAGAAATGCTCGGAGAACAGCTTTCAAGAACTGAAGCAGAGGTGGTGATGGCCCCTATGCTGGCGTTGCCGGATGGAAAAGGAGATTTTGTGAAGTGTAGTGATGCTTCGCACAAGGGCTTAGGGTGCGTGCTTATGCAGCACGGTAAGGTAATCGCGTACATGTCAGGACAATTAAGGTAATATGAAATTCGATATCCCCGCTCATGAGCTTAGGCTCTTGGCAATAGTTGTTACCCTAAAGATTGGAGGCACTACTGTATGGAGAGAAGTGCGAGAATTACCTAAGCCATAAGTGCTCTAGTACATTTTCACGTAGAAAGAGCTCAACATATGCCAGAGGAGGCAGTTAGAGCTAATCAAGAATAATGATTGGGAGATTCTTTATCATTCAGGGAAAGCCAATGTGGTGGCTGATGCCCTTAGTAAAAAGGAGAGACCCAAGATGATAATGTCTTTGGGATAGTTATAAGAGATTTTGAGAAAATGGAAATAGAAGTGAAGGAAACCGGAGCCGGTACCGAAAAGCTGTTTGAGATTGCAATACAGACCGAATTTTTGGAAAAGAGCATACGGTGCCAGAGAAAGATGATAAGGGAATAATGAGGTATTCCTACAGAAATTGGGTGTCCAAAGTTCAAGAGCGTAAGGATGAGAACTTAGATGACAGCCATAGTTTGAGGAATAGGATTTAGGGCAAACCCTGAATGTGATAGTCAGGGAGGTTTGCCATCAAGAAAGAAAGAACCCATAAACATAATAGAGTGGAAAACAAGGTTTTTAATGTATAAGATAACCCCGATTATGGGAGAAGGTTGAAACATTTCATACTAAGGAAACAGAAAGTCGAGTAAGGAAAGGAGACCCGAGATGGTACTCCTATACGACAATTTATGGACCAGTCTAGACAGAACTTAGACTATTATCCCCAACCACCACCCTGAGGAAACAATGTGGTGTGAAATTCTTTCATAACCTTTAAATCGCTAAGCTCTCATAGTTCCAAGGAACAGGTTGACCTAGTCGAGGCAAGAGCCTGGCTAAAGGAAATAGAGGAATCATTTGAGATTCTGAATGATTGACGAACCATAAAAGACTATTTTTGTCACTTACCCTCCTAAGAGAGAGACCACCCGCTGGTGAAAGACCAAGGAAGGCACGGAGTAAGAGATTATAATAAACTGATTTAAGTTCAGTCAATTGTTTTCGGGAAAGTAATTCCCAAAGATAAGGAGATAGTGTAAAAGCTTTAGAGCCAGAACAAAGGCAGAAGAGTATGATGAATTATGAATCTAAGATGTAAAAGTTGTCAAGATTCGTTCTGAGGACACGAATCCAGAATGACGGGATGTTTGAAATCAATGCTTATGTTGTGTTGGTTCATGAAATAATGATAAGAGAAAGGAAAATAAAAGAAATTGAAGTGGAAAGGGATATAAGGCAAGAGAGTTTGAGGAATGATAAGGGAGTTTGGGTATGAGGAAACCCTAAAGACTCGTAGAAATAGAAATAGAAAAGTATGTAATCGTCCGGATGAGAGTGATTCACCATGAGTTAAATTGATGGTTGAAAGGTATAAGAGATACATTATTTTATCCCCTGTAAGTTGGGAAGATTCAAGGAAACCTTTAGATAGTTCGAAGGATAAATAATAAGACGCGGATAGACTAAAGAGACAAGAAAAGTAGAAAGTAGGAAATTGGATGAAGGAAGTGACCTTCAATAATGTGAAATGTAAGACCGGTGGCTCGATACTCAGAAAGGGAGACGCCAGGTATGAGAGATATCCCAACATTGAGGTGACTGTTGAGATAAACAATAAAAGTAATAAGGAATTATTAAGAAGAAGTTCACGTTGAACATGACCAATATCTTCCAGAACATCCATGTTATCATTACCAGATCAGGAAAGAAAAGCGGATGACCATTGTTATCTTTTGGAAGCCATATTGATTGACCTCAATTTGAATAAGGATGCTATTATGAAGTTAGGTATAGACTATCGAGGTGGGAATGATTGAATAAGACACCATTATCAGGGATATATGACTTGATTTATCCATGGAAGGATGCAGGTACCTTTTAAAGGTGGAATTAAGAATAGAACATCGGTAACTTAAAATGAATCCTAGGGGAATGCATAAAGGTTGGCATTTCACCCTTAATAGGGATAGTATGAGTTTTGACAGTATGATTGGGAAAGGGTTAAGGTAACAACAACCTTTAAGAATCAGTGGAGAAATTTTGCAGAAGTATATAGACAATGGTTCTACTATTAGTAAATGGTATTGTGATATGCCCTGTATCTAGGGAATACAGGAGGAACGATTGAAGGATAACCTTAGAGGTTTTATAAGGAAAAAGGTAATATTCAAAATTCTCAAGAATAGAAATGTGGATAAAGGAAATATGACGTAATTATAATGATGCCAAGTGGGGCACGTGTTAAACCACGAAAAAGTATGGATCGAACCAGTAATGGTCGAAATTGTTCAGGGCAATTAGGACTTAAGATAAAAAAAAATGTTCTAAGTATGATTGAGAGTCAGTCTTGACAGTGATTAGCCTCTAAAGACTGAGGCAATAACTTATGGAAAAATGGTGATATTTTTTTTTCTTTTCCCATCTGATTTTAAGGAAAACATCTTCACTCAAGCAGTGATCGGAATAAGGTAGAAAATTTATTTGGAGGTGGTTAAATGACATTGACTGTAAGGAAATTTTACTATCAGGAAAGGCCAAAGCGGTGGCTGACACTTTAAAGGTAAGAGAATAATTATAGGCGCGTGTGCCAAAAGAATACAGTGATGATGGTTAAAAATTTGAAGGTCGAATTATGGTTTGGAAGATTGACATTCCTTCTAATGACTGTGCAATATCCAACCGTAATAGTAGTTGGTAAAGGTTTAATTCGTGTAATCGCCATGACCGGGCTATCTATATCAGAAGATACTATCTTGAGATAAGCCAGGACCATGTTTCAAAAAGGACTAGACGAACCTTTGAGTTAAGTCTTCTATTTAAGGCATATGATTTAGAATGGTATTAACCTGCTATCGTTGCTTTGATTGAAACTCTTCTGCAATTTTATCTGGCTTCATGTCATGAAAGTACGTCAGAGTTTGGAGTGTTTCTTCATGAATTGTGATTGGTGGTTATGTTAACTCCTTAGGAGAATTTGATACGACATGTAGAGACTCCGTATGGTTAGATATTAAGATTTTATGGAAAAAATGAATGACGACAGTAGGTCAGTGGTGGACCATAGTAAGAAGCAATGATTCTGCGAGTATTGAGCTGATTACAACCGTGAGAGTTGTATTGGAATGGGTGTTGAGATTGAGTACCACTAATCGGGTCGTGGTAGTGTATAAGTTATCATTGATAGACTAATTAAGTAGAGTATCTACGTAGTGAATAATTATTCTTTCTTATCAATAGAGAGTCGTATTATTATACGAGGAAGGTTGCGTGCAGCATAGAATTCTAGTAACGATGATGTATAGAATGAGATCCCAGATTCGATTTTCGATGTCGAGGGAGTTTCAAAGGTGATTATGTATAAGCTCGAGGAAGAGTGTGGTCCATAGAATGATGGACGGGATAGCGAAAATATTTAGGCATGGGAAATACGAGGCTATAATGCTTGATGCTGATATAAATACGTATATGTTTTGTTCTCCTATGACAAACCTCTATAGTTCAGAGGTAGGTTCCAAGCCAGATATTTTGTGGCAGTATATTTTTTTCATATATACAATTCTCTTCAAGTTCGTTCTTTCTCTTCTTTTCATTTCATGTAAGCTGAGAAGAACAACCCTTCCAGAAGGGGAGGTATTGCCGAATGACTATCTATCTGTGTGATAGAAGCCGAGTAGGATACCAGCTATTGTTTAATTGCTTGTCAAGTACTAAAGGCTGGCCACCTTCTGTACTAACTATGCGATATAACAAGTGTTCATGATCATAGTGATCTCTCAACAAATTCCTTTACTTCTATTTGATTGATCAAACCTTTGGAAATAGAAAACAGCTGAAAAAATGAGTAATAAAGTTGTGGTAGTATGCGGAATGGGAAACACATTCATGATACTAAGGTTGCGTGGTTATTAAAAGGTTATAGAACGCTAACGAGCAAAAGTATAACCAGTATGATATTAGGAACGGAAGGTAAGTAGCGATTACGAACTGAGAAAGAATGGTATTGAGAAGCAGAAGCTCTAATGCTAAAAGCAATAATGAGAGTCTGTGCAATAGACTTGAAGAATTTGGAATGATCACTTAATTCGGATTGAGTTATCTTACGACAATAGATCATATGTCATTATCGAGATGTCGCCTTATGAGATCCTTGAGGGAAGAAATGTCGATCTCCCTTATGTTAGGATGAAGTTGTAGAGCGCAAGATGCTCGGACCCGCAGTAGTCCAAAGGACCAAGGATATGATAGATCTAATCAGAGGACGGCTGGTAGTAGCCCAAGATGGACATGATAAGTATGTTGATTTGACACGAAAGGATAAAGAGTATGAAATAGGGGACCTAGTAATGTTATAGGTATCCCTTGGAAAGGATTGATGAGGTTCGGAAAGAAAGGAAAGCTAAGTCTACAATTTGTTGGACCCTTGGATATATTAAGACGTTTGGGAAGTTAGCATATGAGCTAGCCCTAACCCCGAACATGTAGCAGGTCGTAACGTGTTTCACGTATCAATGTTAAGGAAGTGTAATTCAGATGCCAGATAAATAGAGGCATATGAGCGCATAGATATGCAACCCGACGTAACCTATATGGAGCAACCAGGAAGGGTTATAGAGTGAAAAGGAACAAGTGCTTAGGAGAAGGATTATCAAACTAGGCAGAGTTTGGTGGTAGAACCACAATGTGGGAAAATTGACTCGAGAGTTAGAAAGTGTAATGCTAAGAAAGTATCCCCATTTGTTTTCTATCTGATTCCGGGACGGAATCCTTTTAAGGAGGGGAGACTGTAATAACCCCAATTTTTGAGAAATTTTGAAACCCTTATGAATAGTGTTTTTGCTGAACGAGAAAACTTTTCATGCCACGCTATGTAGGGGTTCTGTTATTGATCTTATGGGATATTATGTACTCTATGTGGTATATAAGTGTATGTAAAGATCGTCAGAATCCAATTCCGAACACTTTGATTTTTCCCGGAAATCCACAGATACGGAAGAATTGAGTATAAGGTAACAGGATAAAAAGGATTTAAATTAAAGGATTATAAGAGAGGATCATAAAAGGAATACAATATTTGAGAAAGGTTAAGGGAACCTAAGTAATAAGATCCCGGGTATGATCCCTCAAACGATAAACGAAAACGAAAGTTAAGCGAACCGTATAACAGATCA